>NC_092416.1:97075715-97394666 GCF_040894005.1 Engystomops pustulosus
AGAATGCCATAATATCAGTCAATGCTAAATCTTAAGGCTGTTCCTGTCAAACCTTTTTCTTTCAGAGAACTACAAGCACATTCTATTAGCTAAATACACAATAAGAATAATGCTTTCATCTGTCGAGAATTAATTAAAATAGGAAGTTCTTGTTTTTAACCTGAAGTTACAAAACTGACACAATAAGTTTTATCTGAAACAACAAATTAAGTGGATTAAGACAGAAAGAAAATTGATGAGATATTTACCCTGCTAAAAGCCAATAAAAAGTCAAGCCTCCCAGAATGCCTCATGCAGTGCCGCAACTTCCAGTAAATGAGATGCTCCCATGCAAACACCAGCAGACTTAATCCCATTGCAACTAGAAGCATGTAGAAGACCCCTGCCATGTTGTCAATATCCAGTTTGCTGCTCATAACTTCAATTTTGTCATTGTGACAAATCCCTGATAGCCACAGTCTTTCCAACATCTCAATCTCATCTGTGAAGGTAAATGCATAAAGTTAATCTTCTAAAAGAAAGTATGTGAATCAGTACAATCAATCAATACAATTGATCAATACAATCACCATTAAATATATTACCCAAAAGTACACAAAAGACAACAACAATAACATTCTTTGCAAAGATAGATATTGTAGATAAAAAATGATTTATTATTATCTGACTTAATATAGGAGTTTAATAAATAACTAAATAAATTCATAAAATGACTATTGAAGTTGATATGCAATCAAAAAGTAAGACAAATATGGAACTATTGTGTTGGTTGGACAAATGGTGCAGTCAAATAATTATTACCTTTGTTACTCAGGCCTAAATGGACATACATAAGCATGGCTACATGCAGTGTGTAATAACTTCATAACATATAGCCTTTCTGTTGTCTCATGGATATTACCATGTCAGGTAACAAACTTTCTGGATCATGCAACTGTCTGGATGATACCTTACCAGTTCACCAGATTTATTTCTGGCATTTAACCCCGTAATAGGAAATAGCGCCCATTGTCAAAAAAATACCACTTTTTTGTCATTTTGAAAAATATATTAAAAAATTCAATAAAAAGTGAAGTCCATACAGTGTTTAAAATGGTAACATTGAAAACGTAATCAAAAGTTCCAAAAACTGACACCACCCACAGCTCCGTAGATTGAAGTTTGAAAAAGTTATTAGCTCTAGAACATGGCAAAAAGTTTTTTTTTTGTACAGGAGGGTTCAATTTTTATAAATGTTCGAAAACATTATAAAACCTATACAAATTTGATATCCCCATGATAACACCGACCCAAAGAATAAAGTTGACATGTCATTTGCGGTGCAATTCCTTATACAGCTCTTTACAAGGAAAAAATAGAAATGGAAACACAAAAAACTAAAAAGGGCCTCAGCGTTAAGGGGTTAAGTCTATTTTTAATTGCCTTTATTATAATAAAGTCTTTATTACAACCAAAAACTTAAAAGGTATTCTATATAACCATGTGTATAGAATAAAACTGTCAATGTCTTTGGGAACATGTGACAAATTTCTTTATGTATTATCTGTAAATACTCATTGCTGTTTTTTTCTCTTAGTAATTGCTGCTAAATTGTAAAAGAAAGTCAACAGTGCTTAAAAAAGGGTATGGTATACAAAGTTTAGTTTTTCACTTCAACATAAGGTTCTCTACAGCCAAAAATACAACATTTTACGATTTCTATTTACAATAATCATTTCAGTAGCTATTGCTTATGTAGAAAGGTGAATTAGGTGAACGCCTCAGAGGAATTGTGCATGTTTGGGCCCTCCAAACCCCTGTGATATCACTGTGTGTAGCAGGAAATGCATAACAAGTGCCACTGTCTATAGTGTCTGATTATCTAAATTTTAATGTATAGTGGTCCAGATATTATCTTTCTGATTTAAAGACAGACATTGTAAATTTATTTTATTCTTAAAAAAATGTTCATACATCATGAATCTATCCATTGGAAAGCTGTGGTTGCATTGGAGGAGCTGTGCAAACAATGACTCCACATACCCCATCTCAAATGGATTCATTCTTTTTTGCCTATCATCTCTACCATTGTATTGTAAATGCTTAAACATGTATATGGGGCACATTTAGCAGGCTGAAAGAAACTGAACTATTTAGACAAAAACTACTGGAATAGAGTATTTCCAATTTATTTCATATATATAACATTCATGAGGCACTGTGAATAAGCACAGCGCGTCCGCAGCCGCTGTCAGATTGACGCGGCCAAGCACCACTGACATCAGCCGCATCGGAGAGAGTCCTCAGTGATTGCACAATATAAGCGCAGCTGCCTGCTATTATTACAGGTCCCTGCTGACAGGTGCGTGTATATTTCTTAGCCTTTACACACCAACTTGTTCTTTGGTTTTGATCATATGTTATATGGTGTGCTGGCTTTATGATTTACTGTACAACATATCTCATATCAAATTTCCACGTTTTTGTATACAGAGTGAGAGGGCCGGCCGCCGCCTCATGAATACGGCCGACTGCAGCGGACAGGATACGAGGATCCAACCTCTTATATGGTAAGAAGTCGGATCAATTAAAACCAAATTTCCCAACATAATTTTTTTTTAAAATGGCATGAATAGAAAGGGGCTGGGGAGAGGATTATGGGGGCATATTTGGTGGAGGTCTTTTTGGGGGGGGTGACAGGTCCTCTTTAAGCATTGCTTAGTTATAAGGAAAACAGCAAAATACCTTCTACAGGTAGTAACGGAAACTGTTAAACATTTCTTTACTATTATGCATTATGTTAGTTCTTATTCCGGTAATTATAATTAATTTATGCAAATTAGATTATTTTTTAGCTTCATTGATAGAAAGTGAGTATAGTATTTGAAATTAGTATAGAAACTTGAATGTATATTAGACACATTAAACATTTGCAGAAACGTGCTGATAATTATTGGATATACTATAATAGCAAAACACAATATTGTAAGTTTTGCTGTATTCTTGTGGGCTGCTTTTTTTGCAGCATTTCACTATGCACTCCAAAAGACACTTCTACTCTTTGCGTTGGCACAATCATGGTGATAACAAATTTGTATGGATTTCATTAGGTTTTTATAGATTTAAAAGATTAAAACCCTTTGAACATTTTTTTCTTCATTTCACCATATTCTAAAGCCAATAACTATTTTTAGTTTTTTTGGGACAAACGGTTGTTTTCATTTCTATGATTTTTTGTGATGGCGCAACCTTTTGATCACATTTTATTTTTATTTGTCTTGAATTTGAGAATTGGACAATTGGATGCTATTTTCCATTACAAGGTTCACTAGCAGGAATAACCATTTTTTACATTTTGATAGATCTGGTATTTAGGGATGAGGTGATACCCAATGGGGCACATTTACTAAGGGCTTTGCGCAGCATTTCTGATGGACTTTGCACGTTCTTTCAGGTGAAAATGGCTTGCACGGGTATTTAAGAAGTGATTGCGCAGCTATTATTTCACATGTGACACTTTTGTGGCGCAGCTGTGCTAGCCTCCATGCAACACAAATTAGGGGGCGTTCCAGTGCTTGGTCTGCTGTTTTTTACATGCAAATTGTGTCACATGCAACTGATTCATGATTTCTGCTGCACATTCTTAATGAATGTGTCGCACCCAGCATTATACATGGAAAGAGCACTTTTAGTGAAGTTTCTATCTTTCTAAGTAAATGTGCCCCAACATGTTTATGCATGTATTTATTTATTTTTGTTCTAGTATATGGGGGATTGAACTTGTAGGTTCTTAATATTGTGAGATTTATTTAAACTTTAATTTTGTTTTTGGCTATATTTTAGACAAACCTATTCCAGCTAACCCCCGCTGTGTTTGGGTTACCCTATGTGTTACCATAATTTCTATCCAGGCTTGTTTCATGAATTTTTTTATTCTGTTGAAGCATGGTTGAAAAGCAATGTCTGCATTTCATTTGTTCCTTTAATTAAATTTATTTTAAGTTATTTCAGATTCAAGTTATTTCTGTGACCATTGTAGGTTTTCTTTCATTTAACCAACAATTTTGTGCACTTGTGTATATTGTTCCTCTCCATGCTCTAAAATTCCACAGTCCATTCAAAAAGTTGACTCACCATCATGCATAACATCATGTCTGACGAAGAGAACTAGTATTCTCGAAAGCTCATCATCAAATATACTCAGTTAGCCTCAAAAAGGTATCGCCTGATTTCTTCACTCTTCTTCTGCTCTCCATGGCTAACATGGTACAATTCTACACGACTCACCATCTATGCATATTCATGTTCTTCTAGCTCAGCTGTGCCTCCAGCTTCCTGATTGTCATGTGAAAGCTGTGACTTTTTTAAAAAGTAGCAAATTTTGGTACAATTAGCTAAAAACTGATTGCGACTTTTGGAAGATTTTGGCAACTTTGGAATATTCATATACATCATATCATGTCTCCAGAAACAAAGTCAAAGCACAGCCCACATTATGAAAATGTAATATAACAAATCTTTATTAAATTACACTGGTTAAAATGTGCAATTGTAGATAGTGATACGCAGAATATGGAGTCCTCCCGCTCTGACACTGAAGGAATATACCAGGATAAACTATGGAAACAATTGGGACGTCGTATTTAAATCGTATGTATGAATTAAGACCAATAATTCTTCACAAGTAAAACATCTAGCCTATATCCAATATGATTTAAATACGGCATCCCAAGTGTTACATAGTTTATGCTGGTATGTTCCTTCAGCGTCAGAGCGGGAGAACTCCATAATCTGCATTTCACTATCTGCAACTGTACATTTTAACCAGTGAAAATTTTTTTTATGTATGCTAATTTAATAAAGATTTGTTATATTACATTTTCTTAATGTGGTCTGTGCTTTGGATTTGTCCCCAGTTTCTGGAGACATAATGTAGTGACTGGCCTAGGCAAGTTTGAACTTACAGATATCTTTACATTGATGATTGCAGTTTTTTACCTTATTGTATCATCACATTTAGCCATTGGCAGGTTATAAGATTTTTTCACTTACTTTATGGATCTTCCAAAATTTTAGACAAAATAAAATTTAACCCCTTCACGCTCCGTGGCGGATATATCTGCCACGGAGCGCAGTGACTTAGCGCTCAGTGGCGGATATATCCGCCACGGCGCTAATGCCGGCTCGGCTCTAGATCAGAGCCAAACCGGCATCGCGAAACATGGGGTGTCGGCTGTAACTAATAGCCGGCACCCCAGTGTAACACCCGCGATCGGAGTTGTCTCCGATCGCGGGTGCTTAACCCGTTAAATGCTGCGGTCAGCGCGACCGCGGCATCTAACATGCATCTGGGGGGTCTTTCCCCCACGATCGGCCCCCCGAACCGTTTTCGGGGGGCGCCGATCGTTGCTATAGCAACTCTGGGGTCCGATCTTACTGGCATCTTACTGGCACAGTGCCAGACTATGCAAGTGTATAGGTTGACACTGATAATACTCTGCAATACATCAGTATTGCAGAATATTATCATGAAGAAGCAATCAGATGATTGCTTGTTCATGTCCCATGGTATAAAAGTGAAAAAGTAAAAAAAAAAAGTTATTCAATAAAAAAATAAAGCCATAAATCACTAAAAATGCCCCAAACCCCCAAAACATATAAAGAGACATATAACTAAAAAAAAAGTCTAAATCATAACACAAACCCCACATATATAGTATCACCGCGTCCGTAACAACCCGTAGAATACAAGTAAATCATTATTGAACCCCCACGATAAACACCGTAAAAAAAAACTGTTATAAACCCTCCAAAAATTATGATTTTTACCTTTTCAATCCCACAAAAAATGCTATAAAATGCGATCAAAAAACCATATGTACTCAGACATGATACTGGTGCAAAGTACAACATGTCCCGCAAAAAACAAGCCATCAACCAGCTCCGTAGCCAAAAAAGTAACAATGTTATGCTACTTGGAAGACGGCAATACATAAATGATAGATTTTTCCCCACATTAGGGTTTTGTTTGACAAATTTAGTAAAACGTAAGAAAATATATTCATGTCTGGTATCCCCGTAATCGTATCAACCCATAGAATAAATATAACATGATTATTAGTCTATACGGTGAACACCAAAAAAAAAAAAAGTAAAAAATCCAGTACAGAATTTATGCTTTTCTACTCCTGCCCTCAAAAAAAGTTCCTAAATTTTCAACAATAGGTGATACCAACCCCAAAATGGTAACAATGGAAAAAGCATCTCATCCCGCAAAAAAAATGCCATCACATGGCCCCAATAACGAAAAAGCGAAAATTTTATAGCCTTCAAAAGGGGCCAATGAGGAAACTAAAATCCTGGCAGCTGCAGCGCCCTCCTTCCCTTCTGCACCTCGCTGTGCCCCCATAAAACAAGTCACAGCCACATGTGGGGGGTCTTTGTACTCAGGAGAAATTGCAGAATAAATTGTATGGTGGGTTTTCTCTTTTTATATTTTGGAAATGTGTAAATTTTAGTGCTAAATGAACGTATAAGGGAACAATATGACCATTCTAAATTTCACCTCCATTTTGATTCAATTACTATGAAGATCTCAAGGGGTTAACAATCTTCGTAAAAGCTGTTTCTGATAGCTTGAGGGGTGCAGATTTGAAAATGGGTAGATTATATAGGGGGTTTTGATGCTAAATATGTAAAATTTCATTCAAAACTGTATTTATCCCCAAAATAGTCAATTCTGAAAATCCGGAAAAGCGATATTCTATTTGATGCCGCGTGACATCAAAATAAATTATCCAGACATTTCAGAAATTATGAAAATGTAAAGTAGACATATGGGAAATGTTATTCAGCAACTTATTTAGGTGGTAAATCTATCTGCCTGAAAACGCAATGATTTAGGATTTCGAAAATGGCAAATTTTTAAAAAAATTTATCATATTTTCTTTTTTTTTGTAAATAAACGCAAAACTTATCTGCCAAAATTTACCACTAAAATGAAGTACAACATGTGGGGAAAAAACAATCTCAGAATCGTTTTGATAAGTAACAGTGTTCAAAAGTTATAACCATATAAAGCGAAGCAAGTCAGAATCCAAAAAATCGGGCTGAGCCTTAAGCTACAAAATGGCTGCGTCCTTAAGGGGTTAAAGAACACACCTGAAGGGCATAGTAAAAGGTCTATGCATAATGCCACATTTCTATAGATGTAAAGCAACTTTAAAAAAACAGCAATAGCAGTTGAGCAAAAATGGTTTAAAATATTTGCACTCGAAAACATACTCTCTTCACAACTGTTTTCTTTTAACCTTACCAGCAGCTTTTGTTCATCCAAGAAGATTATCTTAATGGGGTTTATCTGTCAAGGACATCCAAGTGCTAAGCAAATTAAAATGATGAAGGCACAAAGCAGCAATTTGGCAAATTTTTCTGTTATTATGTTTAACACATTAGATATCTCGCATAGTGTCCCAGTGACACAGCTTACCCTAAGTATATATTTTTTTTCTATAAAGCATACTTTCAATACTAAATTCCTTTATGCTCCTTTATGATACAAAATATTTCAGTGCAACATTCTAATCCAGTATATAATACATAGAGTATTTTAGGAGTCGTGACTAGAGATGAGCGAACATGCTCGTCCGAGCTTGATGCTCGGTCGAGCATTAGGGTACTCGAAACTGCTCGTTGCTCGGACGAATACTTCGCCCGCTCGAGAAAATGGCAGCTCCCGCCGTTTTGCTTTTTGGCGGCCAGAAACAGAGCCAATCACAAGCCAGGAGACTCTGCACTCCACCCAGCATGACGTGGTACCCTTACACGTCGATAGCAGTGGTTGGCTGGCCAGATCAGGTGACCCTGGGATAGACTAGCCGCTGGCCGCGCTGCTCGGATCATTCTGTCTCTGGATGCCGCTAGGGAGAGAGCTGCTGCTGGTCAGGGAAAGCGTTAGGGTGTTCTATTAGCTTACTGTTAGGCAGGAGTGATTCTCAAAGAACCCAACAGCCCTTCTTAGGGCTACAATAACGTTCTACTTTTTTTATTTTAATTTGCATCTTTTACCATTTTGTGAGGAATTAGCAGGGGGACTTGCTACCGTTGTGTTTAGCTCTTAGTGGCACACATATCCATAGCAAAGACCGAAGTGGGAAAATTCAGTAGGGGTTGGATTTCTATTAGGCAATAACTCAGTGTCATCTCATCTGGCATAGTAGTGTGCTTCCTTTGATACTTGGCTAGAAAATAGCCATAGGAGAATACAAATAGCTTCTTGAAGCCTACAGTAGCGTTCTATATATTTGATTTCTGGTTGATCTGCTGGTGGCTGTAGTTTCTGCAGTGCATGTACTTGCCAATTCTGAGCAATTTGTAGTGAGACTTGCGACCGCTGTGTTCTGCGCTTAGTGGCGCACATATCCATAGCAAAGGCTGAAGTGGCAAAATTCAGTAGGGGTTGGATTTCTATTAGGCAATAACTCAGTGTCATCTCATCTGGCATAGTAGTGTGCTTCCTTTGATACTTGGCTAGAAAATAGCCATAGGAGAATACAAATAGCTTCTTGAAGCCTACAGTAGCGTTCTATATATTTGATTTCTGGTTGATCTGCTGGTGGCTGTAGTTTCTGCAGTGCATGTACTTGCCAATTCTGAGCAATTTGTAGTGAGACTTGCGACCGCTGTGTTCTGCGCTTAGTTGCGCACATATCTATAGCAAAGGCTGAAGTGGCAAAATTCAGTAGGGGTTGGATTTCTATTAGGCAATAACTCAGTGTCATCTCATCTGGCATAGTAGTGTGCTTCCTTTGATACTTGGCTAGAAAATAGCCATAGGAGAATACAAATAGCTTCTTGAAGCCTACAGTAGCGTTCTATATATTTGATTTCTGGTTGATCTGCTGGTGGCTGTAGTTTCTGCAGTGCATGTACTTGCCAATTCTGAGCAATTTGTAGTGAGACTTGCGACCGCTGTGTTCTGCGCTTAGTGGCGCACATATCCATAGCAAAGGCTGAAGTGGCAAAATTCAGTAGGGGTTGGATTTCTATTAGGCAATAACTCAGTGTCATCTCATCTGGCATAGTAGTGTGCTTCCTTTGATACTTGGCTAGAAAATAGCCATAGGAGAATACAAATAGCTTCTTGAAGCCTACAGTAGCGTTCTATATATTTGATTTCTGGTTGATCTGCTGGTGGCTGTAGTTTCTGCAGTGCATGTACTTGCCAATTCTGAGCAATTTGTAGTGAGACTTGCGACCGCTGTGTTCTGCGCTTAGTGGCGCACATATCCATAGCAAAGGCTGAAGTGGCAAAATTCAGTAGGGGTTGGATTTCTATTAGGCAATAACTCAGTGTCATCTCATCTGGCATAGTAGTGTGCTTCCTTTGATACTTGGCTAGAAAATAGCCATAGGAGAATACAAATAGCTTCTTGAAGCCTACAGTAGCGTTCTATATATTTGATTTCTGGTTGATCTGCTGGTGGCTGTAGTTTCTGCAGTGCATGTACTTGCCAATTCTGAGCAATTTGTAGTGAGACTTGCGACCGCTGTGTTCTGCGCTTAGTGGCGCACATATCCATAGCAAAGGCTGAAGTGGCAAAATTCAGTAGGGGTTGGATTTCTATTAGGCAATAACTCAGTGTCATCTCATCTGGCATAGTAGTGTGCTTCCTTTGATACTTGGCTAGAAAATAGCCATAGGAGAATACAAATAGCTTCTTGAAGCCTACAGTAGCGTTCTATATATTTGATTTCTGGTTGATCTGCTGGTGGCTGTAGTTTCTGCAGTGCATGTACTTGCCAATTCTGAGCAATTTGTAGTGAGACTTGCGACCGCTGTGTTCTGCGCTTAGTGGCGCACATATCCATAGCAAAGGCTGAAGTGGCAAAATTCAGTAGGGGTTGGATTTCTATTAGGCAATAACTCAGTGTCATCTCATCTGGCATAGTAGTGTGCTTCCTTTGATACTTGGCTAGAAAATAGCCATAGCAATAGGATAGGATTGTTTGGTTCTAAAAACTCAAAAAAAAACAAAAAACACAAAAAAAACAAAAAAAAGTAAAAAAAAAAAAAAAGTTATAACTCTCATTTTAAAAATGTTTAACCCCAGGGCTAGGGGTAGAGGACGAGGGCGGGGACGTGGGCGTCCAACTACTGCAGGGGTCAGAGGCCGTGGTCCTGGGCGGGGTGAGACACCACCTGCTGATGAGGGAGCAGGGGAACGCCGCAGAGCTACACTCCCTAGGTTCATGTCTGAAGTTACTGGGACTCGTGGTAGAGCACTGTTGAGGCCAGAACAGTGCGAACAGGTGATGTCGTGGATTGCTGACAATGCTTCGAGCAATTTGTCCACCACCAGTCAGTCTTCCACGCAGTCCACCCATGTCACCGAAATCCCCACTCCTCCAGCTCCTGCACCTCAGCCTCCTCCCCCCCAGTCTGCCCCCTCCCAGGAAAATTTGCCATTTGAACCGGCATACTCTGAGGAACTGTTTTCTGGACCCTTCCCACAGTCACAAACCACTTGTCCGGTTGCTGCTGAGCAATTTTCCGATGCCCAGGTTTTCCACCAGTCACAGTCTGTGGGTGATGATGACCTTCTTGACGTAGTGGAAGTGTGTAAAGAGGTGTCCGACGATGAGGAGACACGGTTGTCAGACAGTGGGGAAGTTGTTGTCAGGGCAGGAAGTCCGAGGGGGGAGCAGACTGAGGGATCGGAGGATGATGAGGTGACAGACCCAAGCTGGGTTGAGAGGCCGGGTGAACACAGTGCTTCTGAGACGGAGGAGAGTCCTCGACCTGAACAGGTTGGAAGAGGCAGTGGTGGGGCCAGACGGAGAGGCAGGGCCAGAGCTGGTGCATCAGCGCCACTGTCAACTAGTGAAGCTCCCGTGGTGAGGGCTCTTGCGGCGAGGGCTAGATCTTCAGAAGTGTGGAGGTTCTTTAAGGAAACACCGGATGACCGACGGACTGTGGTGTGCAACATTTGCCAAACCAGGCTCAGCAGGGGTTCCACCACTACTAGCTTAACTACCACCAGTATGCGCAGGCATATGAATGCTAAGCACCCCACTCAGTGGCAACAAGCCCGTTCACCTCCGGCCGTGCACACCACTGCTCCTTCCCCTGTGTCAGCTGCTAGTCAGCCCCCTGCCCAGGACCCTGGCCCAAAAACCCCACCGTCGCCTCCACGATCCTCCACAGCATCCACCAGCGTTCAGCTCTCCATACCCCAGACGCTGGAGCGGAAACGCAAATATAGTGCAACCCACCCGCACGCCCAAGCCCTTAATGTGCACATCTCCAGATTGCTTAGCCTGGAGATGCTGCCCTATAGGCTAGTAGAGACCGAGGCCTTTCGCAACCTCATGGCGGCGGCCGCCCCTCGGTATTCGGTCCCCAGCCGCCACTACTTTTCCCGATGTGCCGTCCCAGCCCTGCACCAGCACGTGTCAGACAACATCATCCGTGCCCTGACCAACGCCGTTTCTGACAAGGTCCACCTGACCACGGACACGTGGACGAGTGCTGCCGGGCAGGGCCACTATATATCGCTGACGGCACATTGGGTTAACTTGGTGGAGGCTGGGACCGAGACTGACCCTGGGGCTGCTCATATACTGCCGACGCCGAGGATTGCGGGGCCTACCTCGGTCCAGGTGTTTCAGGCCTACTATGCCTCCTCCTCCTCCCACCCCTCCTCCACCTCCTCCTCCGAACTACCATCCGTGGGCACGGCGCCATCAGTCGGTAGCTCTAGGCACAGCAGCAGTGCCGTCGCTAAGCGACAGCAGGCGGTGCTCAAACTGCTGAGCCTAGGCGACAAAAGGCACACCGCCCAAGAGCTATTACAGGGCATCACGGCGCAGACTGATCTGTGGCTGGCACCGCTGAACCTCAAGCCGGGAATGGTTGTGTGTGACAACGGCCGTAACCTGGTGGCGGCTCTGCAACTCGGCAGACTGACACATGTGCCATGCCTGGCCCATGTGTTAAATCTGATAGTGCAGCGTTTCCTCAAGACATACCCCAATCTGTCTGATTTGCTCACGAAGGTGCGCCGCATCTGTGCGCATTTCAGGAAGTCCAGCCCAGATGCTGCCACTCTCAGGGCAGCGCAGCGCCGCCTCCAACTGCCCGCTCACCGACTGTTGTGCGACGTGCCCACGAGGTGGAATTCAACACTGACCATGTTATCCAGAGTTTACCAGCAGCGCCGAGCCATTGTAGACTGCCAGATGTCAACTTCCACCAGAACTGGTAGTCAGGTCAGTCAGCTTCCTCAAGTCTACAATGAGGAGTGGACGTGGATGTCTGATATCTGTCAGGTGCTGAGTAACTTTGAGGAGTCAACACAGATGGTCAGTGGCGATGCCGCCATCATCAGCCTCACCATCCCGCTGCTTGGCCTGTTGAAAAACTCTCTGGTCAGCATGAAGTCGGAAGCTTTGCGCTCGTCACAAGAGACGGGGGAAGAATATTCCCTTGTTGATAGCCAAAGCACCCTGAGGTCTGTTTCTCAGCGCATATCGGAGGAGGTGGAGGTGGAGGAGGATGAGGAGGAAGAGGAGGAGAATGTTGGCGAGACACAAGAGGGGACCATTGTTGAGTCCTTCACTGTTCAGCGTGTATGGGCAGAAGAAGAGGAGTTGGAGGAGTTGGAGGAGGAGGAAATGGACAGTCAGGCCAGTGAGGGGAGTGAATTCTTACGCGTTGGTACTCTGGCGCATATGGCAGATTTCATGCTAGGCTGCCTATCCCGTGACCCTCGCGTTCAAAGAATTTATTCCAGCACCGATTACTGGGTGTTCACTCTCCTGGACCCACGGTACAAGCAAAATCTTGCCACTCTCATCCCTGCAGAGGAAAGGAGTGTGAGAATGCATGAATACCAGCAGGCCCTGGTGCACAAGCTGAAACAGTATTTCCCTTCTGACAGCGCTAGCGGCAGAGTGCGTAGTTCTGCGGGACAAGTAGCGAGGGAGAGTAGGCGAGCAGGCAGCTTGTCCAGCACTGGCAAGGGTACGCTTTACAAGGCTTTTGCCAGCTTTATGTCACCCCAGCAAGACACTGTCACCTGTCCCCAGTCTCGGCAGAGTAGGGCTGATCTTTACAGAAAGATGGTGAGGGAGTACGTAGCTGACCATACCATCGTCCTAAATGATCACACAGCTCCCTACAACTACTGGGTTTCAAAGCTGGACATGTGGCACGAACTGGCGCTGTACGCCTTGGAGGTTCTTGCCTGCCCTGCCGCTAGCGTCTTGTCCGAGCGGGTTTTCAGTGCAGCTGGTGGCATCATCACCGATAAGCGTACACGCCTGTCGACTGACAGCGCTGACAGGCTGACGCTTATTAAAATGAATAAAGGCTGGATTTCTCAGAATTTCCAATCTCCACCAGGTGAAGGAAGCTCAACCTGAATAATTGATCCACTCCTCCTCCTCCTCCTCATTTTCCTCCTTCTCCTCCTCTTTGTACAGTAAAGCAGAGGAAAATGGCTATTTTTTGACAGGGCCCACTGGCTCTTGCTATACTTCATGCATTTAATTTTTCTGGAGGGCCACCTACCCGGTCCTCTGTTTGAAACAATTTTTGTGAGTGCCACATACAGGCACTCAATCTATTCCATTTTTCTGGAGGGCCACCTACCCGGTCCTCTGGTTTGAACAATTTTTGGGACTGCCACATACAGGCACTCAATCTATTCCATTTTACTGGAGGGCCACCTACCTGCTCCTCTGGTTTGAAACATTTTTGGGACTGCCACATACAGGCACTCAATCTATCCCATTTTACTGGAGGGCCACCTACCTGCTCCTCTGGTTTGAAACATTTTTGGGACTGCCACATACAGGCACTCAATCTATCCCATTTTACTGGAGGGCCACCTACCTGCTCCTCTGGTTTGAAACATTTTTGGGACTGCCACATACAGGCACTCAATCTATTCCATTTTACTGCAGGGCCACCTACCTGCTCCTCTGGTTTGAACAATTTTTGGGACTGCCACATACAGGCACTCAATCTATTCCATTTTACTGCAGGGCCACCTACCTGCTCCTCTGGTTTGAACAATTTTTGGGACTGCCACATACAGGCACTCAATCTATTCCATTTTACTGGAGGGCCACCTACCTGCTCCTCTGGTTTGAAACATTTTTGGGACTGCCACATACAGGCACTCAATCTATCCCATTTTACTGGAGGGCCACCTACCTGCTCCTCTGGTTTGAAACATTTTTGGGACTGCCACATACAGGCACTCAATCTATCCCATTTTACTGGAGGGCCACCTACCTGCTCCTCTGGTTTGAAACATTTTTGGGACTGCCACATACAGGCACTCAATCTATTCCATTTTACTGCAGGGCCACCTACCTGCTCCTCTGGTTTGAACAATTTTTGGGACTGCCACATACAGGCACTCAATCTATTCCATTTTACTGCAGGGCCACCTACCTGCTCCTCTGGTTTGAACAATTTTTGGGACTGCCACATACAGGCACTCAATCTATTCCATTTTACTGGAGGGCCACCTACCTGCTCCTCTGGTTTGAACAATTTTTGGGACTGCCACATACAGGCACTCAATCTATCCCATTTTACTGGAGGGCCACCTACCTGCTCCTCTGGTTTGAAAAATGTTTGGGACTGCCACATACAGGCACTATCCAAATTAAATTGTCTCCATAGCAGCCTCCACACGTTGTCTCCATTGCTACCTCCAAAAGTCGTCCATATAGCTGCCTCCATACATCGTCCCTTTATCAAACGAGGTGTGTCAGGCAGAAATTTGGGTTGTTTTCATGGATTCCACATCAAAGTTGTTAACTTTGTCGCCACCCTGCTGTGTAATCCACAAAATATACTTGCAAACTTTTACCATTTAGGGATATTATTTCAGCGCTTCTTGCGCATCTGTTTACATTCCCCTCACCCGCCATATCCTAAACTTATAAGAACGCTACTACACTTGATCTTATACAAAAGTGCTGTTTGGGGAGTAGCCTAGAGACAGGGGCTTGGATTTGCGAAAGCTCGCCTGGCAGCGGAGCGCCAGCTCCATGCGCATCATGCGCTTCTTGCGCATCTGTTTACATTCCCCTCACCCGGCATATCCTAAACTTATAAGAACGCTACTACACTTGATCTTATACAAAAGGTTCTTAGAAGTGCTGTTTGGGGAGTAGCCTAGAGACAGGGGCTTGGATTGGCGAAAGCTCGCCTGGCAGCGGAGCGCCAGCTCCATGCCAAGATCCAACTAACATAGTTTTAACTGCAGCACCTTTAATCTACTACTAGTTCACTGCCTCCATACATGGTCCCCTTATCAAACGAGCTGTGTCAGGCAGAATTTTGGGTTGTTTTCATGGCTTCCATGTTAACTTTGTCGCCACCCTGCTGTGTAATCCACAAAATATACTGGCAAACTTTTATCATGTACCGATATTATTTGAGCACTTCTTGCTCACCTCCTTTGGTTCCTCTCTGCCACCCATTGGTTTGAAGCCTGAGTCCATTTAGGGTATGTCGCCATGACACTCTCTAGCCTGCTGCCGCTGCCTCTGCATGCCGTCCCCTATAGTGTCAGGGTCAATTATTGCATGTTTTAGATGCTATCTAGCTTCATTCTGTCACTCTGTCATGGCCATGCTGTTGCCCATAATTTTGGCATAATGGTGCGTTTAAGCAGCCTCAGAGGCATCCATGCATGCTGCCCCTGCTGTTTCCTGTCCATTTCCGTGGTGTTTCCATCCTTTTCTGAGGTTCCCAGGTGTTTGGCCAAGCTTCCCTGTGCAGAGCCTTGGTCCCCTTGAAAAATGCTCGAGTCTCCCATTGACTTCAATGGGGTTCGTTATTCGAGACGAGCACTCGAGCATCGGGAAAAGTTCGTCTCGAATAACGAGTACCCGAGCATTTTAGTGTTCGCTCATCTCTAGTCGTGACCTTACTCTTTGGATTGATCATTGCATTAAAAAAGATGAGAAAGCTTTCAAACTACATTAAACATATGCAGCAAGAAACTATTAGCTTCTTCTGTTTCTTATATGTAACTATGGCAAATCTACCATGCATAACTTCTGAAAAAAGCATATTTCCTGTAGTATTATGAGTTGGGACTGGGAAAAGATGTTCAAACTCTTCCCATATGTCAACGTAAAGGCAAAGTTCTCACAATACAAAATAATGATTTGTATAGTGTTTTTTTAAAATGTACTGTGTATAGCGCAAAAAAGCCAAATATTCTAATAAAATCTTTAAGTATCTAGCTCATAGTGTCCAAGTAAAATAAAAATATGCAGAAGCCATTTTGCCCACACTGTGAGGAAAAAAGAATCTCAATCCAGATTACAATGGTTGTCTAATATGTAAAAGCCATGGCAGTATCAGGAGGTTCTGCCATCCAACCTCACACACAATAAATAGAGAATGTGCAAAATTATATACATATAATGCAGCACAGTACATCAGCTCAGATGAGAAATGTTGATGGAGTAGGGTGGCAACAGGATGGAAGGACTAGAAATCTCTCACCAGTAACTCCTTGCTGCCTACTTCACCCATGTTGTCAGCAGCTACTGGTATGCATGAAGTCATATCTGTGAACTCTGATGCCCCCTTCTTGGGATAAGAAGACAGACTGACAGTAAGTGTAATATGTGTGTATAAAATGTATGCATGAGTATAAGTGTATATATTGTGTATCACTGCAGTCAATTGAGTTATTTATTTTGCTCACTAATGGACACTCTGCACCCCATCTTCACTGAAAAAAAAAACACAAATGAAAATATTTTTGCTAATTTATTAACAAGAAAAACTGAAAAATCACATGGTCATAAGTAGTCAGACCCTTTGTTGTGAGACTCATATTTAACTCACAAGCTGTCCATTCCTTCTGATCCTCCTTGAGATATTTCTACTTCTTCAATGGAGTCCAGCTGTGTTTAATTAAATTGATTTGACTTGATTAAGAATCGCACACAACTTTCTATATTAGACCTCACAGCTCAAAGTGCATGTCAGAGCACATGAAAATCATGAGGTCAGCGGAACTGCCCAAGGAGTTCAGAGACAGATTTGTGGCACAGAAGGTTACTAAAGAATTTCTGCGGCACTCAAGTATCATAAGAGCACAATGGCCTCCATAATCCTTAAATGGAAGAAGTTTTGGACGGCACAACTCTTCCTCAACCCTGTTGTCCAGCAAAAGTTAGCAATCATGGTAAAACGGGCTTGGCGGGAGAGGTAAAGAAAAAAAACAAGATCATTGTGGCTGAGCTTCAAAGATTCAGATGGGAGAAAGTACCAACTATTACTTCATCCCTCCACCATTTGGGACTTTATGGCAGAGTGTTCTGTCGGAAGCATTTTCTCAATGCAAGACATATGAAAGCCTGCATATTGTTTGCAAAAAAACACATGAAGGACACCCAGACTACGAGAAATAAGATTCTCTGGGCTGAGACAAATATTGAATTTTTTGGTGTTAATTTCAAGTGTTATGTGTGGAGAAAACCAGGCACTGCTCATCACCTGCCAAATACAATCCCAACAGTGAAACTTGGTGGTGGCAGCATCATGCCATAGGGGTGTTTTTCAGCTGCAGGGACAGGACAACTTGTTGCAATTGAAGGAAAGATGAATGTGGCCAAGTACAGATATACAGACACCTCTTCCAGTGTGTTCTGGATCTCAGATTGGACCAAAGGTTCACCTTCCATTAAAGCAATGACTCTAAGCACACAGCTAAAATCACACAGCAGTGGCTTCAGAATAACTCTTGACTCGTCCAGCCAGAGCCCTGACCTAAGCTCAATTGAGCATCTGCAATTAAGAATGTCAGAGGATCCCCAAATCTTAGTGTGAAAAAATTATTGCATCATTCCCAAGAAGAATCATGGTTATACTAGCTCAAATCATGCTTCTATTTAATACTGAGCAAAGGGTCTGAATACTTATGACCATGTCATGTATCAGTTGTTTTAATTTAGCAATACTATCTACATTTCAGTTTTTTCTGTCAAGATAGGGTGCAGAGTGTACATTCATTCATGAGCAAACAAAAGAATTCTTACTGTATACTCCTGAGCAGAAACAGTTAATGTACTGTACAATATTTTTTCTACTAGTTTCTAAACAAAAGGAAAATTAATTTACAAAGTAGCATTCAGTTTATGTACATAAGATGGGAATTAATCATCAAATCGACCATCACTTCTGTTTTTTTGTAAATAATTTTTTATTGACATTTTCAAAACAAGCTTTGAGAGGACACAGTAGTCCCAAAATATATGAGCATTACATGAGGTAACATACATGGCTCAGATACTTTTTGCTAATACAGTTATGGTAAGTGGACAACTTAAACTGTCGATACCTGAGCTGTTAAACCTATCACAGCTTTTTACAGAGACCTGTCTGTGTCTAGCGCTATTCCAATATTTATTCAAACCCTATGACAAATCCTTCTAAACCATAACATAAATTTAATTGAAAAGGTAAATGGATGTTCATCATATTTAGAGAGCTTGTTGTTTGAACTAATCTTGTACCTGACCCCAGCCATACCCCCTTCTGTGTCCCTTTTTTCTTTATATTCTTTTCTTAATGCAGAAAAATCATGTATTTCAGGTCTCAGTGATGGGATCCTTGTCAGCCATGGGTCCCACATCCCACAAAATGATCTTTCCCTACCATTCCTGTATGCTATAAGCAATGTTCCGCTAGTAATTCTTGTAGCTTACCCACTTCTGGTGCGCCCTTGCTTTTCTAATTCCTGGCTATTAATAGCTTGGCTGAAAGTAAAATGAGGAGCTCTATCTTCCTTGCGAATATAAGGATCTTTATGATACCCAGTCCAAACAGAGCAAAGGAAACCTTGAGTCTGATGGTGATACTTGCCATTTTTGAACATAATTGAAAGACTTCCATCCAGAATTTTTTTGAGGATTGGGCAACTCCAAAATATGTGGATTAAAGATCCCTATCTATAACACCCCCTCCAGCAACTCTCCGCTGTCCCTGGGTAGATTTTTGCCAGTCTGAGGGGTGTTAAATACGCCTCATGAGGACCTTAAGATTCACCTCTAGTAGATTGGCACTCCCTGAGCCTTTACTAGCTAGCCTGTTCTCATTCTTTTGTTGAAAACGCTCTCCCAAAATCTGTGTGCAAGTTCGTCTGGGATGCAGAAGCTCCTAGATCAGAGGGATTTCTTAAGACTTCATATATAGCTTTGACCTGCTTCCCCCTTTACCTTCAAAAAAATTTGCATTTGAGGATTTAGTAAGCCCAATGTATGTAGCTGGATAGGATGCTTTGTCTGGGGGGAAGTGTGTTTTATTGCTTGGCATAAGGCTTGCCATGCCTCTATTGATACCCGAATAGTGGGTATCAATAGGTTGCTGGGTTGCCCAAGTTGATCAGATGCACCATTAAAAGATGTGTGGGTTGCTCTACCCCCATCAAATGGGATTCCACTTTTGGCAAGCTAGATACCTCCGTTGCTCTACACCAATATCTTAGCTGGTGAATAATTATAGCCTTATGGTATAATTTTATGTTTGGGACTCCCACCCCTCCTTTATTCCTTGGAGCATATAGGATTTTAGCTGCCACCCTTGGTTTCCACCCCTGCCAGATATATACGTAAGCATTTGTTTTTGGAACAGTTGGAATATGGAATTAAGAATGGCTATTACCAAGGTACGGAGGAAATATAGGATGTTAGCGAGTATCATAATTTTATATAAAGTTATCCTACCTACCCATGACGTCTCTACTTTAACAATACCATTTTAATTCGGTCTAATAGAGGGAGTGGGGTTAACCTTAACCATTTTAGATAGGGATACAAATATGTCATCCCCTAAGTAAGGTATAGCCATCATTTCCATTGAAATGGGAAATCCCTCAGTATTTCTTTTTTTAATTTGAAAGGGAACATAAATTCCCAACAGGAGTGATTTGCTAGCGTTGACATTATAGTAGGAAAGCTCCCCAAATTCTCTTAGCAGTGACAACACTTTGTTTAGTGACTGAATAGAGTTTGATAGCGTGAGTCATCCACAAAAAGCCCTATTTTGTGATGTTTGTGGCCTACTCTAATTCCCACCGCTGATTCAGTTTTTCCCATTAACTCAGCCAGGGGTTCCATAACCATCAAAGGGGATAGTGGACACCCCTAGTGAGTCCCATTTGAAATTTTCAATGGATCCGACAAATGACCATTTGCGGAAGGGGAAGAACACAATGTTTTTATGGCCTCGAGAATATTACCCCTAAACCCAAACTTTTCTAGCAAACTTTTCTGGCATGCTTTATGTATCCTTTCTGAGATGCATTCAGTCTTTTTTATAAATTTTATTGTTGTCCATTAACAAAGATTTATATTTTTCCTATTTGTATTGAAGCCTTGGTTTTCATTTCCTCTTTTTTCTTCTCTTTTGGTGTTAGCATAAAAAAGCAAAGCCCCAATGAATCCAGTCGAAAGCCTTCTCTGCATCCAAAGTGAGGAAAAGAGAAGGCATTCTAGAGGCTCCCATCAACGATACCAGGTTGATGATTCTCCTCGTCCCATCTGGTGCTTGTCTCCCTTTAGTGAATCCTACCTGGTCATTGTGGATTTTCCCTGGTAGAACCTTTAAAATACGATTAGCTAAGAATGTACCCATTTGCATAGCTTGATTAAATCGCCACTTGGTTAGATTGGGCAGTAGAGATATCTTCTCTTGAGTTATATAGTTCTGCATAGAAGTTTTTAAATAGGTTGGCAATTTTACTTGGCTGGGATTCTTTATCTACATGGTCGCTATTTTTAAATAGAAAGGGGATGTTGGTTTTTACCCATTTTTGTTTTACTATATCTGCCATTAATCTGCTGGGTTTATTATATAAGGTATAATAATTGGCTTTCCTAAACTTTAATTGTTTGTCATATTGGTCGATCTGGGCAGCACTTAGTTTTTGTCTAACTTGCAAAAGTTTCCCACATGAGTCAGAATTAGGACCTTTCTGCAATTGTAGCTCTAACCTTCTAATGTCCCTAACATTGTCATCAATTTGTTTTTCCCTAGACTTTTTATGTTGAGCGCTCAATTGAATCAATGTACCACAATTGCATCACCAACCACAATTGTGTGTGCAGCACATAGATTCATTGCAGTGATCTGGTCCATGTTATTTGGTGAGAAATATTCCTGCATTGCACATTTAATTTTATTTCTAGAAGAAGGAATTGCAAAAATAAAAGTTTAATTCCTCTATATTCTTGTTGGGAGAATTTTGGGAGATACAGTAATTTGATCTCGAGATCTACTGGCGCGTGATCTGACCAGATGGCCACCACTTTATATACGATTTTGTCACCCAAGACAATGGGAAGGAACAAGTGGGTCTTGTTCATCTTCCCCTGACTGCAAATCTTGAAGGTCATTGCTCTGGTCATGTGCAGACAGCCTGGGTCTGTGCTTTTCAGAGTTTTTGCTCGAGGATGAGGGATTGCTGTCACTCTCCCTCGCCATTTTGTGTGTTCCTGACTCCTCTTTATCCCAAACTTGTCTCTTATCTTTTGGTTTGCGTCTCGTGCAAGAGTTCCCCTTACCGCTTCCCATCTCCTTCGGACTGCGGCTGGAGTCAGAGGAGGACAGAGGAATATGTACTGCTTCCCGTAGTGGATGTGAAGCAGATGCTTCAGCGCCATCTTGGGACCCACTCGGACCATGCGGTCTTGTGACAAAGAAGTCCGTGAGTCTCTTTGGTCCGCTCCCAGCAGTCCTTTTGCAGGTCATCATGATGGTAAGGGCTACCTGGACTGTTTTTATGTTTTCTGGGATGTCTCACCGATGCTTAAATGAAGTCGCTAGCAGGTGTAGAGATGGAGCTCCTCTCCTACACGTCTGTCTCGGTGCACGTCCAGGCCACGCCCCCAATCACTTTTGCTTTAAAGCTATACAAGGAATTAGCGCTAAGTACTTTAGTTTAAAACCAAATTCAACTGTATAGATTCATATTTCAATACAATATTTATTGTTATTGGTTAGTAGGACAAAAAGACCAATGAAATGGTTAACAGTTATTTGCTGAAAATATGTTCCATAATAAAATAGTTAACTCTCTAAAGACTTCCACAGCTGCACATCTTCTCTCTGTCAGTTGAGTTAAACAGTGTTATTACTGGGAAGGGACTTGTCACAACAAGGAGAAAAACAATTACACTGCAAACTAGCTTTTAAGTGTCAATCCCTGTTATATAAAGGTTTAATCAAGTAACGTATACTTATAGGTGTGTAAAGTTGTTAAAAGTAACACCCAGATATTCATTTCTCACACAGGGAAATCAATAACCTCATCTGCTGGGAAAAAAGACTAATACCTTCATATTCCACTGCTGCTGGAAACATACATTTGGTGAACATTTCAGTCTAATAGACAAAGCTAACTGGCTAGGTGTTATTTATACATGATTTCTTCTATGCTAAATTTCAGTTTGTGAATAAGCTACTCAAGGAGAATGTATAGGGCAAAATGAAAAAAGGAACAGACAAACCTAAAACAACAGTGTCAGCTGGTTAAGAAATAGACATTATTAGAACAGCTGTTGCAAATTGTCATATTCTGGGAATATTGGATACATTAAAAAAAACATTCCCTTTGTTCATGCAGATTGCAGATAAAATGTACTTAACTAAAAGTTTGGGAGGAGGCACTAACAAAGACATGGCGAAGGCCATAAAATACTTCTTGGTAATACAAAGGTCCCCCGAAATTAGAGCTCCTCTTTATAGAAGCACACTACAGTGGTTAAATGAAAGGAGTTTAATGCAGTCTCAAAATATATTCTACCTCCTTGCTCAAAGTAAACTTTCAATATTTTCATTTAACCCTTACTGGCCCTTTTTCATTATTGTGTATATGTTTTTACTCCACTCCTTCCACAAGAGTTGCTGTGGCAGCTGAGGTGTGCATGTAGAGTTTCTATGGCAGCTGTGGCACCAGTGATTGTCTCCCGCCACATGTATCTTATATTTCCAGAATCCACCCTAAAATGCTAATTGTCACTCTGATTTACTCTTGACTACTATAACTCTCTATTAACCAGTCTTCCAATTAATTAACTCTATTCCACAATCAATTTTTAATGCTAGGCTTGTCTTTCAGTGTAGACACAACACAAATGCCACCTGTCTGTGCCAGTCACTGCACAAGTTATCTCCCTCTAAATACAATTTACAATTACACTCATCTACAAAGCCCTGCACAGTACTGAACCTAGCTCTCCTACCTCATCTCAGTCTATCACCCAGCCTCTGCTCTTTGTACTGCCAGTGATTTTATGTTATTCTTTTCTTTAATTCAAATCTCCCATTCACATCTCCTGGTCTTCTTCTGAACTGTAGAGGATTCTCTAGAATCTTCAATGCTGGACTATCAGAACCAACCACCAAAGCTTCAAATGTGCTCTTAAAACCCTTCTCAAAAGGCAGGCCTATCACATTCCCTAACTTTATAATATTTCAACTCTCCAACCGATCCTGTGTACTATCCTGTCTGCTTTCTATCAGGCATTTAACATCAAGCTATAAGCTTCTCTGCAGTACTATCCCCCTTTGATTAGTTGGTGGCTTATGGTTTATGTAGCATTATTTACTTATTAAATTATTTTTATTCCAATCCCTTAAAAAGAATGGCTGGAAGCTTGTATACCGCTTACCTCTACTTATTCCTTCTCTTCGATTGTAAACTCTTGCAAGCAGGGCCTTCACTCCTATTGTTTTTATATGATTATGTTTTACTTTGTAATGTCTTATTTTATTTATGTATGTACCATGATCTGTTAAGTTCTGCAGAATATGATACTAATATAAAAATAAAGATTTATTTTTATATAGGAATAAAATGTTGATGTAGTTTGTGTAGCTGGTAGAATAATTCTAAAGAATTAAGGTTAGAGGCCTATTTTGAATCATTCTTATTCTTTTGTCCTGTAAACCACAGCTTTACATTTATCATTACACGGGGCACTGTGTGGCATTTTTTATGCTCCCCCAACAGCATATGATTCGCCTCATGTACCAGAGGCTCTGTCCTCTTGGAATTCCTGTGTACTCAATCTGCGCACCCAGATTTTAAATCATGCCGGGTCCACTCCCCCTAGAGTGGTAGTGTGGGAAGGAGGGGGGTGTCACAATACCTGGTAAACGTAAATTAAAACTTCATTAATCTACTTGTTTTACTAACTTGTTCTATTCAAAATAAAAATTTAAAAAAAACTGAAAGAAAATGTTGATAATGAGCTTTGATATCTACCCAATTATACAACTGTGCTGACAATGATTATTGCACTTAAAGGGGTCAACCCAGCTTAAAAAAATCTAGACAACAGGCATGGGAGGGGGTCTGTAAAAAAAACTGTTTACCTCATCTGTTGCTCATGTTGTCCTGTGCTGCTGCCCTTAGTGCTATGCCCCAGTTCCTTTACAAAGGCAGGTGCTGCCATTCTACTATTAACAGATGCCCGCTTTAGATTCAATACTGCACCAGACAAATGGCACTAGATAGATGGGAATGCCTGCCTCCGTAAACAAACAGCAGCACTGCACTGATGGGGAGGGGATTGGGTCATATTGACACTAATTGGTGCCACCTATGATGCCTTTCGGGGTCGCCAATCAGTTATTATGTAAGCTGGGAGCTGCTGAGAGTCTCCTATGGAGTTCACTTGGTATTTTGCATTACAGTCTATCAGAAATACTGCAACAGGTCAAAAAATAGTAGAGAAAAAAAAATAATAAAAAAAAAAAAGAAAAACCAATCAAGAAATCATCAACCTAGAAAGTATGTATAAATAAACAGGATTAAAAACATGTTAGGTATCACCACATACCAAAATACATGACTAAAAATATAAAACTAGTGAAAATAGAAAATGTTGATGCAAAGGTGATGCTAAGTTTTCAAAACATTTTAAAAGAAATTTAGAAATAAGAAAAGTATATAAATTGTTTGTGTACTTAAATGAGTTTGTGTGAAAAATGATAATACAGATCCAAATCAGGAAAGATACAATAATAGGCAAAATAAGTAAAGAAACAAATGGGAATACATTTTTTTTTTAAAAACTGAACAAAAGTTGCTATATATATATATATATATATATATATATATATATATATATATATATATATATATATATAAATATTTTTTATATTTCTTAAATATATATATATTTTATATATAAAAATATATATTTAAAAAAAAAAAAAAAAAAAAATATATATATATATATATATATATATATATATATATATATTTTTTTTTTTTTATAATAGACACAATAATTAATACAGTAGGACCAAAAGGTACATACCATCTCCTAAAAACTGTAGTAATGCTAGATCGATGGGTCGCTTCCATTTGGAACCTTTTTGAAGAGCAATACCATAACCTGTGGTAGCAAAGACTTTTCCACTACCAATAGTCACTAGTTTACAACCTTCATCTTTCCGAGCCATGTAGTTCAGTACAGCTGCATCATAAATAAAAGCATCCAGTTTCCTTTAAAAGAAAGTCAAGGCAAATGTAAACCAGAGAGTAACCAGAACCACAGTATATCTGTTAGAATAATATAACTTTCCATCTATTTTAACAAAAAGATAACTTTCATTCATTAGACTTGATCTTTTTTTGTACATTTGTACATTTTTTCGTGCAGAATGTTTCACAAAGTTGTAAATTGTTTATCTTTAGGTTGAGCTTCCTTTTACATTTGTTTTTTAGACGGACTGATGAATAATTTAGTTTGGAGGGGTTGGGTAAAAACTGTGCAGATCATTAATGTATGTACACTGTTACAATATACTAAAGTCTCTACTTTTGGTTTTTCTATGGGAATGAAGTTATCTACTGGCCATTGATAAGTGGAAATGAGTCCATTGATAATGGCTAATTCTGTGTGGTCGACACAATTCTTATTTGATGTTAGTATTGTGCTGACTGATACAAAGGGAAGTTGAGGTATAATATAAGTTATTAAAAACGCTATTATAAATACAATTCAATAAATAAAAATGTGAGCCATTTGAAAACTCACCCTGTCTTAAGATTTTGAAGAGCATCTTCCACATGCCTTTGGTTATATTTAATCATATAAGCATGCATATCTGGGTAATTACTTCTTATGTTCTTCTCAGTGCTCCCATTGGGTACTGTCCCAAACTTCAGTGGAGGGTACTGCTCATGTGGTCTTTGAAACTGTGATGGTAAGAATGTATAGTATCATTATTGCATTATTACAGTCACAATTATGAAAAAAAAACATTCTGCCTCCATTTTGCCTACATTTAATAACTGCTAAAAAAAAATTCTATAATTAACCGGATTTGGAGACCTCAACTGGCCATAATGTATGCAATGAGGAACAATTGCAGAAAAATTATGGTAATTTTAGAATTACATTATTATGTGAAAAGTTATAGCCCTGTGTGGTAATATGACTATTTTTTGTTCCATATTATAGTCAATGTCTAAAGAAGTCAACGAAAGCAGAGCCTTGCCTGCACTTTGATTTTTCTGAACCTCACAATGTCAACATCAGTTTATGGCTTAGTTTTTTTTATTTCATACTTAGTGCAAAGAATAAGGTTATAATATAGACTTATGTTGTATAGATGCATAATATAGAGCCACAGAGTGTTAAAGGGCATAACACTTCCACCATCGCTGCTGAACACCATAGGGTGGCACAATGGTAACATATAACGTCATAACATGGTACAATAAAGACCTTTTTTTAAGCTTGTATGAAAATGTATGTGACTTTGTGCATGGTTGCTAACAGAAAGAAAAGTTTTTGTAGCTATCAGTGGTGGTTGACTGGAATTACGCTAAAAAAATAGCTTTCCTCCATTTTCCCTGTTGATAATAGCACTCTGTTTATGATACATTACGATAACGTTTGCATATCTTGTTCTGTTCTTTAATAAAATATTTTTTTTAAGTTTTTCAAGAAATGGTATCTTTTTGAACAATGCTTTACTAATAATTATTGACAGACAATAGTCTATGTTAGCTAGATACGGGGGAGAGATTTGATCATAAGTGTCTGAGAGCAGAACAGTTCTAGTTGCCCATGGCAGCCAGTCAGAAGTCAGCTTTCATTTTCCCACAGCTGTTTTAAAAAATAATGCTGAGTTCTGCTTGGGTGCCAAGGGCAACTAGAACAGTTCTGCTGTCAGATACTTCTTAAAAATCTCCCCTTGTATGTCTGCCTGGTACTGGATTGGAAGCTCTAGGTCTTTCCTCAACATACTTTGTTTGGTAACCCTGAATTATATGCAGCTTTTCGTTTCATTATACCGTCGTGTATTTCTTGCTATCTTGCTAGCAAACACATAATATGTCTGGCATGTGAATTTTGAATATACATTAAATCCTATTACTTTGAAAGCATTACAAGAAAGGCTTGTATAAAGAAAAAGAATATCTATACTTAGATGGTATAGATGGCAATTTGGATTAATGGGCTGATAAAAAATAAGAAGACAAAACTAAAGAAGAGCCTATTACTACACATTGTGGTTCTATACAACTGACCAAAGTATAAGTAAATGGTTCCAGGAATAGAAATGCTTTTCTGAGTAGGATATTACCCTGAGCATTACCTTTTTTACAATAAATATTTCATTTAAGCTAACATAATGCAAAGCAAATGTGGGGCTAATGCAATTTCTTTTGTCTAGGTAGATCACATGACCTATACAATGAATCCAGAGTGATGTTTTTCTTAATAGTTGTTTCATCTACAGAATCTGAGATTAATATTTTACAGCATTGATTTCCTATATATTCACTGAAAGAGTAATATTTACAATGTGGCTTTTCAGTACATGAAGAAATTGTCAGCACTAGTTTCAACCTATACACAGCAGACTTAACCTTAGGCTTGTTCTGACATTAACATCAACAACATTACTTTAAAGAAAACCAGAAAACAAGTTCATACTTTTTTTTTTACATGTCTTCGGGGATTCATCTGCTTTTTTAAAATTAGTAGGTCTTTTATTCATCTTGCTGGATAATAGTATTTTTGGTTTTTATTCATAGTTCTTTTTTAGTGTACTGATGTTCCCAACCCTAAAGTGAACCTGTCACAAGCAATGTCATTTTTAGCTGGGGCAGGTTTCAATATCCCAGGGGTGCATTTGCTATGAGGTGGAATAAACATCCTGCCTAAGGCTGCAAATCATAGACCCAGAAGCTGGGGTGGCAAATCGTTAATAGTATGGACTTGCAAAACACTTGTCCGTACTACTAGAAAAATCAATTACATCGTTATCTTTCATACACAGATGTAATTGGCAGGCAGACCAATCAACATGACACAGGCCGGCATGATGTCATCACGTGCACCTGCCTGTGTCACAGTAGACACGCTTCTAGTGGGAGAAAAAGAGGAGAGACCATGGTAACCAGGAGTGCTGGAGGAAATTATTAGTTTTATTTTATTTTACAAGGGGCCAGTATATACTATCTACCTACGGGGGCTCTCTATATATAGTACATAAGGGAGTCTTGCTTGTAAATACTATCTATGGTGGTCCTGCCTGTATATGGTACCTACGGGGGTCCTGCTTGTATATGCTATCTATGAGGGAGAGGGTTCTGCCTGTATAAACTATCTATGGGGGAGGTGGCCCTGCCTGTGTACACTATCTATAGGGGAGGGGGACCAGTGTGTATACACTATATATGGGGGAAAGAAGACCTGCATTTATACACTATCTATGGGGAGGGGGACCTTCCTGTGTACAATATTTATGGGGGAGGAGGACTTGCATGTATATATTATCTATAGGTGGTAGGGGACCTGCCTATAAACACTATGTATGAGGGGAGGAGGACCTGCTTATATACACCATCTATGGGGGGAGGAGGACCTGCTTGTATACATTATCTATAGTGGGACGGATAACTGCCTGTGTACACTATCTAAGGGGGAGGAGGACCTGCATATATACACTATCTATGGGGGAGGAGGACCTGCTTATATACACTATCTATGGGGGTATGTACCTGTATACCCTATCTATGGGGGGATCTGCCAGTACACCCTATTTCTAAGTGGGTGTCTAGCTGTATATACACAGTCTATGGGAGAAGGGGTCTGGTATATATAATAGATTGTGAGTGCTGTACATACTTTCATCCATTTGGTGGACTATGTATAAGATGTTTTATTTGTGTGATCAGTTGGGTTGGAAAGGGTATAAATTATTTAGCAGCCCTGTTTTCAAGGTGACATTATACTGTAAGTGACTGTGGTATGTATAGGTGTTCTTCAAATATAGAAATATGCAGAAGAACAGGCACTACCCAAGTCTCTCCATACTGTGAACACAGTGTGAACTCTCCCCAATAGCACAGGACGGTACCTTCTCCAATCGCTGATGTAATGGGATCTATTGTGGTGCTCTGTTCCCAATAGAATAGAAGCCAGTAGTGGAAAGTCCAAGAACAGAACGGCACTCGCTTTTCTCAAACCACAATTCCTTTATTCAAGCGTTAAAACATCTGACATCTGAGGACGCCGGGGTCCACAAGGTAACAGCCTGTTACGCGTGTATAGCGCTTTTTCAAACCAAAGGGAGGTTTGAAAAAGCGCTATATGCGCGAAACAGGCTGTTACCTTGTGGACCCCGGCGTCCTCAGATGTCTGATGTTTTAACGCTTGAATAAAGGAATCGTGGATTGAGAAAAGTGAGTGCCATGTATAGGTGTACAGTGTGAGCATTTGCCATATGGAGCTGAAGACATCTGGCGGCGAATTCAGCAATTATAAGTCACGGCCAGTAGAAATTGTAAAGAAGTCCTCCTCCTGAATAAATTGTCACCTGTAAGGTACTAGATGTCACTAATGTCTTTGTCACTGACTACTAATGTGTGAGACAACATCAGCGTGCATAGTGTCATTCAAAGGGTTTCAGTGATCTGGTTTCTCTGTATGGAGATGTTCTCTATTGTTAGTAATTTTGACAACATTTCTGATTGTAGATGATCTTTATAGATTTACATGCAATTGTGGTGAACATAATATAGTTGGTCAGGTATAGACTGGTGTGTGTGTGTGTGGGGGGGGGGGGGGTTTGGGGTTGTCATTTCAATTTTCACTTCAGCTAGCAAAAAGACCAGAATCTGCCCTGCCATTGTCTATCCTGTGCTGATTTTTAAAAAAAGCCTGTGTCAGCATCCTGAATGTTGCCACTACTTTATAAAATTGTATGTCTTATTACCTGGCTCCCTGTGGTGCATCTCAGTGTGGCGGAAACTGTAGTAACCTGTGTGTCTGTGTCTTAGTCTACACATGCATTCTTCCTCCCCTTAACTAAGTAGTAGCAGTATTCAGAGTACTCAGATCAGTCTATATGGGGACTATGCATTATTATGCTCTTTTAATCATTGTGAAATAAATAATACGTTTTAACTAGAGGAGACACAATTTCCAGATTTTGCTCTCTCTACTTCTCTGAAGTATTCAGAATGCTAACAAAGGCATTTATAAAAGAGCTTCGCATACATTGCCGGAACCTGTCACCATTTAAAAATGACATTTCTGGTGACAGGTGCACTTTAACTTTTTGCAATTTTCATTAAGATCTAGGACAATTTAATGTTATAAAATGATGGCACACAGGGCTGGAATATGGGGAAGGCTCACGGGAAGCATGTCTTGGGGACCCTGCCAAGTTACTCCTGTTGAGGCAAACACCAGCAGAAGATGGGTCACATGTGGCCCCACCACTGGGCCCCTGGCCTGGAGGTCCAACAACTCCAATGATCAGCCGCTTTCTTCATGCAATCACTTGCATGCGGGTCTATAGGCACGTGATTTTGCAGCCGTGCTCCTGCATACTAAACTCCACTGCCATGTGACGTCTGCCCTGCGTCATTGACCTCAAGCTGTGCAGAAAAATGTGGCAGAACACTGGATGTGAGTACATTTTTTTTGAAATTGTGGCGAATTATTAACTGGGTGGGCACTACTTAATAGATTACCCTGCCCAGTGGATTACTAAGAGATTACTGGCCTATGACATGGATTACCGACTAAGGGGGACCCTGCCTGTTTCATGGATTACTGACTAAGAGGGTAACCTGCCTATTACATGGATTACATATTAAGAGGGTGCTTGCCTATTACATGGATTACTGACTAAGAGGGGACCCTGTCTATAAAATGGATTATTAAGTGGGGTGACCCTGAATGTTACATGGATTACTGACTAAGGGGGAACCCTGCATAAATCATGGATTACTGACTAAGGGGGGACCCTGTCTATATCATGGATTGCTGAGTAATGTGGAACCCTGCCCTTTACATGGATTACTGACTGATGGGGCACCCTGCCTATTACATGGGTTTTAAATGTAGAACCTAGCTGGGATGTATTTCGCGTGGGCCTCCACCAGATTTTGCACCCAGGGACCCCCACCAATCCTAATCTTGTCCATGGCACACGTTACTTGTAGAAATTTCTCACATATAGTACTGTCATGTTTAGTTAGGTAAACCACAGTTATATAATAACATTAGAATTGAAAATATGATAACACATGTGGGTCAATCAGATAAGCTGCTAAAACATACCAGCAACTCTTATATCTCTGATGCAATTCCCAAGTATAGGTCTCTTTACAAGTATTTATAATGCTTTTTTCTCACTGTGGAATGTACATTTTTTCAAAACATTGTATTTGTTAAAGAGAAGCCTTTGTCTGTGATATTATCCCATTATCACATAAAAATCACATTGGGTTTTTCTATCACTCTATCTGCCTCACAACAAAGCAGAATGCCCTTACTCATAATACCATGACATTTTGCCTCTTAGAGGTAGCTGAAGACTACTGCATCATTTCCAAATTTATTGTAGGTGAAATCCATTCTAACTAAAAGATATGTATAATATATTATATTTGCATATTTAGTGATTCATTTTATAATGAAATGGCTTGTACACAAAATGGTGGTATGGAGCAGGACAGTTACTAAATGTAGCTTCTTTCTCTGCATCTATTTTATAAATACATATTTCTTATATATACCGTATTGTCTTGATATACTGTATACCAAAATGGGTGATCTGAGATTAAATTATTGACAATAATTTAAGGTTTTCTGTCTAGAGTTCTTTATTTTATAAATGCCTCCCCCAGTGCTTGTAATGTGTGTTGTAGCCGATCATGGGTTTTGCTAGAAAGTATATTTGTAAGTAATTTTAAGAAATTTGAAACTTTACAAATCTGAAAGACAACAGTGATGTTGATTAAAAATGATGATCACACTGTAATCTGTGTAAAAAAGTGGTTTATGTCAGCGTCAATTATATCCTATGCACTATTTTAAGGAAATCTACCACCAGGGGCAAGGATTCTAAACTGTGCACACTTAAATTGCTGGCTTTAAAAATTATGCAAATGAATCTGGGCCTATGGAACCCCTCAGGATGATTTACATAATTTATTTAGTTTTTTATTTTTGTAAAAACCAGGGCATAAGGAGCTAAAAGAAGAGCAGATTCTACTAGAGGGGGCACACACCAGCTTATAAGTGTGCTTAGTGTAAAGTCCTTGGTGGTAGATTTCCTTTCAAAATCAAGCATGAGAAACCAGGAACACTAAGGCCCCTTCCACACTAGCGTTGCATTTCACGTCAGAGTGCAATGCGTGAAAAACTGCCGTTTTTGGCTGCGTTTTTGTTCCATTTTTCCTTGGAGTCATTAGTGTTTTTGCGTTTTTCATGTTTTTTTTGCGTTTTCGGTGCGTTTTTCACGCACGTTTTTTAAGTCAATGGGAGACTCGAGCATTTTTCAAAGGGACCATGGTTCGGGAATAAAATGTTTTATTTAATTGAAAAAGAATGTCTTCTGATAAGTTAGCAGATGTATGCAAACATCTACAATCTTTTCTTCACTGTTCCGCGTGTATATTATCTCCCGACAAGTTAGCAGATGTGAAGAACAGTGAAGAATAGAATAAAAACAGTGAACACAGTGAACACAGGATCATTTAAGTGAAAAACACAGTAAAGAACACAGTGAAGAATAGATTACAGATGTTCGGCACAATATATATGTGTGAAGAAGACATTGCAGATGTATGGAAACATCTGCAATGTCTTCTTTACACACATATATATATTGTTCTTCACATGCTATTTTGTTCGCACGTTCCGCGCGTATCTCCCGACAAGTAAGCAGATGTGCCGAACATCTGTAATCTATTCTTCACTGTGTTCTTTACTGTGTTTTTCACTTAAATGATCCTGTGTTCACTGTGTTCACTGTTTTTATTCTATTCTTCACTGTTCTTCACTGTGTTTTTTTAATGAAATGCTCGATCTCGAGCAGGGGAATTATTCATGTCACCTAGCAACCCATCCATTTAAAACACATTGCACTCGCATTGCACTTGCAATGCTTGCGAGTGCAATGCATTTTTGATGCATCTCCATAGACTTGAATGGGGCGGGAAAAACGCGTGTGAAACACAAAAAGTAGAGCATGCTGCGATTTTGACGCGCGTCAAAACAAACGCAAGCACGCATGTGAAAAACAACGCAAATGAGGAAAGGCCCATTGGAAACAATGGGACAGAGTGCAATGCAAGTTCTGCGCGTCAAAAGCACGCGCAGAACTCGCGCGTGAAAAACGCTAGTGTGGAAGGGGCCTTACTCATAGATCCAGGCACCGTGACTGTGGTTATCGTCTTATATTTCTTATACACGGTCACCTTCCATCTAAAATCAACTTTGACAATTATGCTAATGAGCCCCTCTGTGCTGCATATTCACCTGCTTTTACACTGTGTTCCCTTCACCCTCTGCTTTTGCTATGCTTGATTTTGATGGTAGGTTTCCTTTAAGTTCTATCTTAGTTTTCTTGATGTTTTTAAGGCATATAAAAAGAAACATCCTTAAAGCCTCTAGCAAATATATATATATATATATATATATATATATATTATATATATCTTTTTCAACACTGGTGACTCAGGCTTTCCTTTCAATGATCAATTGATGGTAATGCATATTTTTAATACAGAGTGACTAACCACTCTAATTGCTGCTATCATATGGTTTCATTGAGTAAATGTCTAACTTTGGCATGCACCTGTTCAATGACGCCAAGATCACGAAACTTATTTTACGACAAAGAGATCATGTTTAATAGTAGGCTTCTTTTTAGCCCATGATATCATCAGCCAGCTGCCTAGTTAATGGCTGATGTCATGTGGATATAAGTTGGCTGAGTCAAGTAAACCTGAAACTATTCTTGCTCAGTTAATAACAAAATGTTAACAATGTCCTAATTCTCAAGCAGTTTCTAGTTCTGTTAAATCCCCCCAGCCAACAGTTTCTTTCCATTGAGAATAAGCTTTATTCATCTGGGATAATGATAATCACTTCTATGTTTTCACTTCTTATAATGTCAGTAATGACATATTAAAATAGCCTGGTCCCTTGGATGATGAGCTGATCGACTTCCATGCAGCGTAAAATCATTAAAAAAAAGCACATGAAGTAAAGAACCTTTTTTCAAAGCAGGACCTGAAAGTATTTATTTACAGTTGTCATTTTGAAAAAAAATTCTACTAGGCCCTTGTTAATGCTCATACATATCAAGAAATAAATAATTAAAGAAAAAGTTTGCACTTTGCACAGCCATAATTTATAAGGACCACAAAGATATCCAGCATTTCTTGTGTATGGATTGCAAAATGTCATCACAGGACGATGTTGCACGAAGTGAGTTCTTGCAAACTGCCTTACTATTAGGTCATGCTTCTGGCAAAGGCTCCCAAGCAGACACCTTCCTCTAACACTGCCATAATAATGCTTCTGTCTGGCACAGGCTCACAAACTAACACCTTACTCTAACACTTGTGATAGGTGATCATGGAGGTTACCCCCTTACATGCCATGGTCAAGCTTGACAACGGCATGTATAGGGCATCCTGCAATTCTTCCATAGATCTGAACCACCTTGTGCCGCTTAACTGTGGGATATAATCTGTTCCATGGCAGCTCTGGGGACCAGTGAATAAATAATATTTGGCAAAAAGGTTCTAAATGGTGATTTTAAAAAAGATACCTGTCCCACAGATGCAACTGAAAAGAACTCTGTAAAAAAATATAAAATTTATGCCTCTAAAACTACTAAAAGATTCTAAAGATACTAAAATAAATGCATTTTTCTCCAGTATTGTTTTTATTCGGTAATATTGGACAAAAATAAAAAAATCTATATTAATGACGTATCACTATAATCATAGTCACCAGAGAATAAAGATATTAAAATATCTTTATATAATAATAATATATAATTTTTATAGCAAGGTTAATGGCCAAAAAAGTGCTTACAATCCTAAACAGAGCTTGATATTTTCCTTTCCTCCACCCTGAAAGAAGTCAAATAAAATTTAATCAATGGACTACAAAGGCCTCTACATTAAACCAAAAAAGAAAAACTTTATAGCATGTACAATGTAACAATACAATTCTGCTCTGAATGGTGCCATGCCATTCAATGCCATGCTCTTCAATTCCATGCCACTTCTTGAAAGTGGTTTTACATTCTTTGAAAGGTGTGAGAAGCTAATCAATTATCAAATGGATCTAGAGTCACATAATAAAAAACTATTGTTACGGTAGGTGTGGAGTTGTTTTGTTTCATCTGAGATTGTATAGGGAGTAAAAAACTTCAATGAAGCTATCTGCAACCGTTTTACTGTCAGTAAGGAGATCTCTCGATTTTCGTTTTAGCTAAGAGAGTCATCATTTTAGCACCCTTTATGTTGGTTATATAAATAAGGTTTTTTTTCCTTTGATTTTAGGGCTTGTTTAAAAAGTGTGAGCTCAAGAACAGCATCTGCTCCAAGGGCTAATTCTTGTTGGCTTTTATCCACGATAAGAGAATACTCTTAAAGGGGTATTCCAGGAATCAGCATAATTCATATATAAATGGGTCCTTAAAATATAAGCTAATATGTAATTAGTTGTTATTTAACCCCTTAAGGACGCAGCCTGTTTGCAGGTTAAGGCTCGCAACTTTTTTTTGAAATTTGACCTGCGTCTCTTTATATGGTTATAACTTTTGAACACTGTTACTTATCAAAGCGATTCTGATATTGTTTTTTCCCCACATGTTGTACTTCATTTTAGTGGTAAATTTTGGCTGATACGTTTTGCGTTTATTTACAAAAAAAAGAAAAAAATGATGAATTTTTAGAAAAATTTGCCATTTTCGAAATTCAAAATCACCGCGTTTTCAGGCAGATAAATTTACCACCTAAATAACTTGCAGAATAACATTTCCCATTTGTCTACTTTACATTTTCATAATTTTTGAAATGTTTGGATAATTTATTTTGACGTCACGCGGCCTACAAATCGAATAGCGATTTTCCGTATTTTCGGAATTGACTATTTTGGGGATAAATACTGTTTGAAATCAAATTTTACATATTTAGCAACAAAACCCCCTACATAACCAACCCATTTTCAAATCTGCACCCCTCAAACTATCAGAAACAGCATTTACAAAGATTGTTAACCCCTTGAGATCTTCATAGTAATTGAATCAAAATGGCGGTGAAATTTAGAATGGTCAAATTTTGTCGGTTATACGTTCATCTAGCACCAAAATTTACACATTTCCAAAAGATAAAAAGAGAAAACTCACCATAAAATTTGTTCTACAATTTCTCCTGAGTGCAGCGACCCCCCACATGTGGACATTACTTGTGTTATGGGGGCACAGCGAGGCGCAGAAGGGAAGGAGCACCCTGCAGCTGCCAGGATTTTAGTTTTCTGGTTGCCCGCTTTTGAAGGCTATAAAACTTTCGCTTTTCCGTTATTGGGGCCATGTGACGGCATTTTTTTTGCGGGACGAGATGCTTTTTCCAGTGTTACCATTTTGGGGTTGGTATCACCTATTGTTGAAAATTTTGGAACTTTTTTTGAGGTCATGAGTAGAAAAGCATCAATTCTGTACTGGATTTTTTACTTTTTTTTTTTTTGTGTTCACCGTATAGCCTAATAATCATGTTATCTTTATTCTATGGGTCGATACGATTACGGGGATACCAGACATGAATATTTTTTCTTAGGTTTTACTAAATTTGCCAAATAAAACCCTAATGTGGGGAAAAATCTATCATTTTTGCATCGCCGTCTTCCAAGTGGCATAACATTGTTACGTTTTTGGCTACAGAGCTGGTTGATGGCTTGTTTTTTGCAGGACATGTTGTTCTTTGCAACAATATCATTTTTTAGTACATATGTTTTGTTGATCACTTTTTATTGCATTTTTAGTGGGATATAATAGGTAAAAATCATAATTTTTGGCGGGTTTTTAACGTTTTTTTTTTACGGCGTTCATCATATGGGTTCAATAGTTATTTAGTTTTATTCTATGGCTTGTTACGGACGCGATGATACTATATATGTGGGGTTTGTGTTATGATTTAGACTTTTTTGAGTGTTATATGTCTCTTTATATGTTTTGGGGCTTATGGGCATTTTTAGTGATTTATAAAGGAATTTTTTATTGAAAAACATTTTTTTTACATTTTTTTACATGATCCACCATGGGATATGAACAAGCAATCATCTGATTGCTTGTTCTTGATAATACTCTGCAATACTAATGTATTGCAGGGTATTATCAGTGCCAGCCTATGCAGATGCATAGGCTGACACTTTGCCTTTAAGATGACGTCACAGACGCCATCTTAAAGGTAAACCCTCCAGGCTTCTCTGGGGTCCCGGTCGGACCCCAGAGGTGCCAAAACAGCGATCGGCCCCCCCGAAAACGGTGCGGGGGGGGCGATCGTGGGGTAAAGACCCCCAGAAGGCATGTTAAATGCCGCGGTCGCGTTGACCGCGGCATTTAACGGGTTAAACACCCGCGATCGGAGCCCACTCCGACCGCGGGTGTTAGCCGGGGATGTCAACGGTAGATTACCGTTGAAATCCCGCGGCTAACGATGCCGGTTCGGCTGCTATACAGCGCTGAACCGGCATCGTCTCTGCGCAGTAGCTGTACTGCGCTGAGCGCTATTCGCGGGACTCAGCGCAGTACAGCTACGGCGCAGAGCGCTAAGGGGTTAAAATTGTGCTCTGCTTAGCAGAAAATGCTGTTGACATAGACTGTAATGAAGAATTAAAATGCTACTGGCCCTTTAATCAGTCCGCTAATTTCCTCCGCGCGGTCCGTTGCAGAACAGAAGATGGCCGCCGGTCACATGTTCACATCACATGTCCATCACCTGCCTGGGAAGGCCATGTGATCACCGCTAAGTTTGGCTGTTGTTGGTTGGTTGAAGTGCATCCAGTATGGTCAGTGTTGTGGTGATGGCAGTTACACATCATTACTATGGTAACAGAGCAAGCAAGTCTGTTATATCATCACTGTTAGAAGAGCATAAGTGGTAGGAGGAGTTACTGAGAACCAAAGGACTATGGAACTTGTAGTTTCCAGTGGCGGCCATCTTAGTGATAACTCCACCTACTTTAGAGAGGCCATAAACTTTGTAAATCATAAAATCATATTATTTTAGCTCCGTTTTGTGACTAATGACTTTGAGTACTGTTGTATTCATTTAGTTATATCATCATGGGTTTTTGTGTCAGACGTTCATATTCCCGGAATACCCCTTTAAATAATTAGAGAATACTCTTCACCAGACAATACCTACTGGTTAGAAAAAATATGTTTTGCATTTTGTTTTTTATACCTGTTCTCTATGATTTCGACAACTGGTTGAGAGTAATTTTAAAACTCTACATGAAAGCATGAATACATTTTTAAAGGGGAGAAAATGGTATCTCACTCCCAATGAGTTCAAAGCTACAGTATCTATGACACAAAAAGAAATTTTAATACTGTAAAATGGACAAAGGAGTAATGATTATTTTTATTGTAGGTCTATGTAACATGAGTATAATCGTCTAGTTAAGGAGACTACTTATAGAAAACTAAGAAGTGATCCTACACGTGAATGCAAGACACCAAGAGGAAAGAAACACCCTTGGAGTTTTAGATAATAAAACTGCCAATGAGTTATCGGTGTCATCTAATCTTCAGTTAAGAAGACCATCTCCCCCCACCATTAGATCAATAATATTGGGCAAAGGGTCATATTAAACAAACAGTATACATGTGACATTATTTCATTATAATCTTGTATCTCCCACAACTTGCCATTGTCAGCTTTACAGTTGTATTTAGATACATACATTTTATACAGTGATAATCTGAAAGCATTTCTAATTATGGCTGTTTAATATTTATTGAAGCATAATTATTTTATGTTTCTATAATAAGTTTATTTTTACAAATTGAAGGAGCCCTGATGGGATTGATGTTTTATCCCTCTATGAAAAAATCTTTTTTATGTTATGGTGAAAGCAGAACTTCATGTACAAAGATTCTAATCAATTTATAACTCCATTGTTTGGCAAGGCAGGTTTATTGATGAAGGGTAGAAGTATGGAATTCCTGTTTCTAGATTAAATCAATAATATTAACTTAAATGTCAGCTTTACTAAAGATATTAGCTTGATCTCAATTTTCTAGATTTATAGGCAGATAACAATCTTCTGCATAGTTCACAATGCCATATATACTAAACCACTTACAAGGAACAAAATTTTGGAAGAAAGTATCTGCCATCCTCCCCACATGATCAAACCATGCAGAGGAGTAGGTGGAAATCCAGTATAACTCCTCAAAAAACCCTACATTTTTGATACAGTGGCCTACGTTTAATAAAAGCTGTGGGCCAGTTTCTGACAGACTTTTCATGCTCTTTTTAGTGTAAACTGCTTTAAGCAGTTTTTTAAACTGAATATTTAAGAGGTGTCTGAGACCCATTTCTGGCACACGCAACACTTTGTGGCGCACACTGTACTACACCTGATGCAACACAAAATTCTGCACTGAAATGGGCGTTCTATCTATCATGCAGTGTCCAACAATAGTCTGTCACACTCCCAATTTTAAACGTGCACAAAAAAAAGAGTGCACTCTCAGGGGATTCAAAACATGGATGGATGATAAAATACATACAGGTTTTCTATTTTTTTGCAAGAAGAAACAAAAACATATTTTTTCTCTATTCCTGTTAGTGAATAATGTAAATAGATATGTGCTGTAGTTAATTGATGCATTTATATCCTTAATAAAGATGTCATAATGAGAGATACTCTATAAAAAGGTTTTAAGTGTGTCACCAAGTTATTTTTGTAATGAAGAAAAGAACACTACATGGTTAACCCACAAGGGTCATTTCATATATTGAGGTTCTAGATATGGTATATGAGGATACACCTCACAATAAAATTGCTTTTTTTTTAAAATGATTGCAGCTTCCCACAGTAATGTAATGCCCCGTGTACCAGCCCCCCATGATAAAATGCACTGCAGCCCCTCATTGTAAAAAAACGTACATATGTAATTATATATATAAACTTACATACTTACCTTCTGATGCAATACAATGCTCCTCGAGCATCTCTGCTGATGTCAAAGTATGCGTCACAGGCAAAATGCATGGACGCCCTTCTGCCCACTCTGTTACCAATGAAGAGGAGAAGGAAGAGGAGCCAACCCAACCCAGTTTCCTGGCTAGGAAGCATAACCACAGTCAAAATGCTTATTATACCCAAACAGGTATAATACTTTAAAAATGGCTAAACTCTAGGCCTAAAGTCAAAGCAGAAATACTTTTCAGAATCATTCAAGAGGGAGGAGTTGGATGCTCATCTATCCTTCAAGTACTATTGTGTAGTCATTGTAAAGCTCTTATGGAACCTGGATCATTCCAAGCTATGGGCAGAAATGGAATTACAATCTCTCAACCACCATAAGATAAGCAGTATATTACAAGTCACCACCTATTAAACACAAGTTTCATTACAGGTCTTCCCAATCTTAGAGCTATTTTTGACATTTGAGCCCAAACACCTCTATGTACAGTAACTTTTCTTTTACCCAGTGACATTGAACTGATAAATGTAAGTCTAAGTTAAAAGTAAAAAAGTGGTGATCCTTTACCAACAGATTGGCAGTTAGTCAATCTGGCTATTTTGCTATTTTCTTCAATATGCGTAATTCATTTCAAAACTGTTACAACACTTCTCTGTAATACTGGTATATGACCAAATTAAACGTTCTTGTCTGTGTGGATCTCCCAAGAATGTTGGAGGTGTTGGGAAACAAGTACACTTACAACTGGTGGAATTGCACACCTCTACGAAACTTGTGGGAAAAGATTGGTAGGTTCTTATCTCATCTATGCACATTCCCTGGCATCATAGACACACATTACACACCCTACTTGTTATTGTATAAATTCAGATAAATTCTCCCTACCACACCATACTGTCATTTTGCACAACCTACAGGTTACCAGATCAAAATAACCAAAAACTGGAAATCTAACAAAATTCCATCCCTACCTTAATTAAGTAAAGGTATTAATTACAGTTGTTGCTAAGAGGTACAAATAATGGCCATTTCTTCTATAACAAATGGGACATATTCTATTTAATTCTGTCATTATTTGACTCTTAATGATTAGTAATAATAACTGGTCTTCGTTGGTGGTACTGTGTATGCTACCATTTCAATCCCATATTTTTTCTGACTAGCACACTCAATCTTACAAGCTACTTTGATTCTTGATGTCTGTCTGATTGATCAATTATTTATATTTTTATGTTATTGCTCTTTTCCAATTTGTATTGCATTGCATTATTTCGGATATCTCTTATTCTATCCATGTACTGCTAAAACCCTGTACTATATTTAATGTGCACTTTTATATGATTACAAATTCAATAAAAACAAATGTGACAAAAATTAAAGTCTGTATCTTAGAATATCTTGCAGATATTAAATAAAGCACTGGAGTGTCAGTGCTGCACAACATTTCATTGGGGCACATTTACTAAAAAAGGTGCAGTTTGCCTGTGGAGTGTGCAGCGGGTGCCAGATTTGTGAATTATGGTGCACGTTCTTCATGCACCAACTTTTTTTGGTGAACCTTTAACATGCTGAGTGCAACATACTTCTGTGGGACTTTGCATGATAATGACCAGAACTCCCATTTCAGTGAGGAAATTTGTGTCACATGGAGAATAGTGCAAACAAAAGGGTTGGTGCGACAGATATGGGGAGCTGACCCTTCTTACCTGTGCAAGCAGTTTGCACATGAAAGAATGTGCAAAGTCCACCAGAAAACTAGGACAAGGACCATAGTAAATGTGAGATATTATATAAATGTTTTTTCTAGAAATACCCTTTAGCTCTATATGTATGAGGGTGCAAATAAGAAGCTTAACCCACTCTCCACGTATTGTATTGAATACTTTCCAAAGTACATTATGCATGCATGTTTTTGTACTTTATTCAAACAAATGCCTATGCTGTATCTTACTTCTTTGATATTATTTGTTATATGTTTTTGTTAATTCTTAATATTTTTGTTGGTGATATGACAAGTTATCGTAACTGTAACTTTCATGTAGAAATGGAATGAATCTGTATCAAAGATTATTGAATAACAAAGTGTGGTATATTAGGCTTTTATTAAGCCTATATGCTATGAGTTTGTTAGAACAAAAGACAAATTGAAACTAGAGAAAAGTTTAATTAAGTTTCATGTTTTCTTTACCTACTGTCTAATCAAAATCTGTAAGATCTTGATAACTACCTCCTTCTCTCTGCATAAATCCAATATACTGAGAATTACAAAATGTTGTAAAGATCAACAACATAAGCTTTTAATCCCTTACTTTTTTATCACTGAGGCCAGACACAGTATCCACATACTCCTCTTGGATCATGAAAGCAGCCAGATTGGCAGTGTAGCTGGCTAGAAATATTACTGCAAAGAATGCCCAAATAAGAACCATGATTTTACTTGTTGTGCCTTTTGGGTTTTCAACTGGAACAGAGTTGTTAAATACAAGAGCCCACAGTAACCAAATGGACTTGCCAATCGTGAACTTGGAGCCACCTGGACCTGAAAATAGAAAATATCATTATTTTTAATAAGTGAAAACTGATTTTTTTTATATACCATAATATATAACTCCTAAAATAAATTACTTCTACAATGGTTTTGCCAAAATGTGCTGTGCTTACATAAACATACAATGTATTTAGTAATTTTAGTATGAATTAAATTGCAAATTTGGCACTACTTTTTCACCAAAATAATCTGTCCAGTACTTATGTACTGGACAGATTGTTTTGGTGAAAAAGTAGTGCCAAATTTGCAATTTAATTCATACTAAAATTGAATGAAATATGAAAACCACTCAAAAGATATAAAAATTGGCATGTTATAAAAGACAAATCTTAAATCTCCTATCAATACCATTACAATAACATTTATCTACATGTTAATCTATTTTATGTTTGTTTGACATGGGATGTTAAAGTTACACTTATTATACTGAGAACGTCTGCAAGCTTTGTTTTACTGCTGAAGGACCCATTTAATGTAGTAAGAATATACATAACATAAATAAGCATGAGAAAGATTTCTAAATTGTAATTTTAGAGATTAAATTCATTTCAAAACAATTTATTGTTATGGAACATGTGACCATTGAGAAGATAAAAATCAGAGATTTAAGATGTCTACTCTTAAAGCTGGGTTCCCATCTTGTTTTGTGCCATACATTGTTAGGACATGTGGGGGGAATCCAGCGTGTCCTTACAACATATGGCCTAGATGTATCCCACTGTATGCTTATACAGTAGGATATATCACCTGGTAATTAACTCCCCCCCCCCTGAATGAGGGGGGAGGAGTGTGCAATAGCAGCAGCTGGCGATTGGCTGCTGCCAATTTATGGCAAGTCTTCCCAGTGTCCTTATAAGGCCATTGACATCCCCAGGTCCTCCCCTGTTGTTTGACGTTTTCACTCGGCCAGGTTATGGGAGGGATGCAATAAGCTGCATCCATGCTCCATAGGCTACTACTGCCTCCGCTGAGCACAAGCATCGAATACTGGTCAATTGAATATAATACTGATGTCAATGGAACATAATATTACTTTAAACAAAAAATTGTGTTCCATTGACAAACAGATAACAGAAAATAATATATATATTACTTAATAATTACATACCATAATGTGTGTCCTCTTGATGTCACAATATATAGAGTTGAAATATATTATCAATATTAAAGAAAATCTACCATTACCAAAAAGTAAAAAACCTACCGATACTCAGCTGTCCTCCTCGGCATCTTGATCCTGGCTCTTGTTTTCTCTGATCTTGAACTGTAGATTAGAGACTAATAATTTGTAGTCCAGAGCGCAGGGACAAGATGCCACACACTCCGGGCTGCCAATTATGCACACACCCGCAATTCCCATTTCCATGCTGGGAGAGGGAAGTGATATCATGTGAGAGACATGAATTCATGCCTCTTGCATGATAAATGATTGCCTCTCTCATGTTGGAGAGGGAGGTGTCATCACATAGGGAACATGCATAATTAGCCGCCTGCAGTGCCGAACATCTCGTCCTCTAGCTCCGGCCAGCTAATTATAAGTCTTTTTCCTAGGTGATCCCGGAGTGTCAAGATTAGAGAAGACAAGAGCCGGGATCAAGATGAAGAGGAGGACAAGTGAGTATCTGTAGGTTTCTTTTTAACTTTTTATAATGGTAGATTTCCTTTAAATAGCATAGACTATACAAGGCATGGATACTAAGTACTAAGTACTATGTTGGGTGGTGATTTGACTACCTGACAAACAAAGAGCTGCAATCGGCCCCTATCTGAATAGAGCAGTAGTCAATCATATGTGCTCTAATCCACTATACAAGACTGCTAAAAAGAAGTTAAGTACATTCAGCCCAACTGACATATTGGGGCTCACTTACTAAGGGTCCGAATGCCGCACTTTCGCCTGGTTTCCCTAATATTTCCGTTTTGCACCAAATTGCCCTGGGATTTTGGTGCACACGATTGGATTTTGGCGCATCGTCGCCGGCTTGCACATGACAGAAATTGGGGGGCGTGGCTGTCGGACAACCCGATGGATTTGGACAAACCACGGTATTTAAAAAAGGTTTTGTGTCGCAAGATCAAGCAGTCACATGCACCAGGAGGAAGCAGGTGAACTCCGGCAAACCTCGGTGCAGCAGCAACGAAGGATGGAACTCGGACGCACGTTCTTAGTGAATCGACGTCAGACAATGCACCCCAGAATTGCGACGGGGACGAGTAAGTAAATGTGACCGAATATATCATAACTAGTGAAAAGCGAACATGAGAAAGTTCGACCGAGAATGGAATACTTGACCACTATTCACATTGGGATCACATTTGGGATCCACTGGGACATTAAGCATGGTTACAACTGGCTTATTACAGAGCTGTGGTGCTCTATCAATCATGTGCAAATGGTCCATGTAACATTAATAGAAAAGATAAAGAAGGATTTGATGGCACCCACAATCTTCTTAAAAACTTCCAGCTTTATTCCATAAATACTCACAAATACATTTAAACAACATAAGGGAGGAAACTAGATGCGCTGGTTTCCCATTGAGCCTGTTACATCATGGTGTGAAAGTGTATCCCCCATGGATCAGACCCCCCCTGGTAGGCTTATCTGGGGATCCATAATTAGAGATGAGCGAGTATACTCGTCCGAGCTTGATGCTCGTTCGAGTATTAAGGTACGCGAGACGGCTCGTTGCTCGGACGAGTATTTCCCCTGCTCGAGATCGAGCATTTAATTAAAAAAACACAGTGAAGAACAATGAAGAATAGAATAAAAACAGTGAACACAGTGAACACAGGATCATTTAAGTGAAAAACACAGTGAAGAACACAGTGAAGAATAGATTACAGATGTTCGGCACATCTGTTTACTTGTCGGAAGATACGCGCGGAACGGTGCGAACAAAATAGTATGTGAAGAACAATATATATGTGTGAAGAACACGGTGAGCAGCACAGAGACATGGGGCAGCGGCAGCACGGAGACATCAGGGAGCGGCACGGAGACATCGGGGCACGGAGACATCGAGGGGCACGGAGACATCGGGGCACGGAGACATCGAGGGGCACGGAGACATCGAGGGGCACGGAGACATCGAGGGGCACGGAGACATCGAGGGGCACGGAGACATCGAGGGGCACGGGGAGACATCGAGGGGCACGGAGACATCGAGGGGCACGGAGACATCGAGGGGCACGGAGACATCGAGGGGCACGGAGACATCGAGGGGCACGGAGACATCGAGGGGCACGGGGAGACATTGAGGGGCACGGAGACATCGAGGGGCACGGAGACATCGAGGGGCACGGAGACATCGAGGGGCACGGGGAGACATCGAGGGGCACGGAGACATCGAGGGGCACGGAGACATCGAGGGGCACGGAGACATCGAGGGGCACGGAGACATCGAGGGGCACGGGGAGACATCGAGGGGCACGGAGACATCGAGGGGCACGGGGAGACATCGAGGGGCACGGAGACATCGAGGAGACTTCAGTGGAAGAAGAGCAGCGGATCCCGGGACAGCGTATCTCCCGACAAGTAAGCAGATGTGCAGAACATCTGCAATCTATTCTTCACTGTGTTTTTCACTTAAATGATCCTGTGTTCACTGTTTTTATTCTATTCTTCACTGTTCTTCACATCTGTTAACTTGTCGGGAGATAATATACGCGCGGAACAGTGAAGAATAGATTGCAGATGTTTGCATACATCTGATCACTTATCAGAAGACATTCTTTTTCAATTAATTAACACATTTTATTCCCGAACCATGGTCCCTTTGAAAAATGCTCGAGTCTCCCATTGACTTCAATGGGGCTCGTTATTCGAGACGAGCACTCGAGCATCTGGAAAAGTTCGTCTCGAATAACGAGCACTCGAGCATTTTAGTGCTCGCTCATCTCTATCCATAATGCTTAAGCCTAAGGTCCGGGATGTGCCCCGAAGCTACTGGCTCCTCTGTATGTCCTCTGTAACTCAGCATGCTCAGTTACTTACATTACACTGCAATACAAGTGTATTGCGGTATAAGGGCTCAAACAAGCAATCGGGTGAACCATCACCCCCATTACACGGAAAAAAAATAGTAAGTAAAAAGTAAATGAAACACAAAAATTCAAAAAACATATGTATTTGGTATCACTGCATTGGTATCAATTTGTACAATAAATCTAAAGCACTATTGAATCTGCACGGTGAATGGCAAAAAAAAAAAACCTTCCCGTAATGTATCATTTTTTATCCAATTCCCTTATAGAAAATGTTCTAAAAAGCCATAAAAAATATATATAAATGAGATATCACTGTAATTGTAGTGAACCATGTTTGCATTACCAAAAAAAATAAAAAATGTATAGCCTGTATAGTGTGACAATACAAATCATCTGTGAATGGTGCATACTTACATACTGTACATGCACCCATTCAGCAGTTTACCACCACATGTGGAGTATCAGCACACTCAGGAGAAATTTTGCATCAAACTGAGCATTTCATCATTTAATTAATTGTGAAAGTGTAATTTTTGGCCTAAATGAATGTATTTTCCCAAAACAAATGTTTCTATATCGCAAGTCCAAACACTAAAAGAGTTAATATACTTTTTAAGAGTTGTTTTACATATGTTAAGGGGTGTTAGTTATCAAACTATTTGGGTGGTCTAACTAAATACCTAGAAAGGAGAACATTTAGAAACATTGAAAATTAAGAAGTTTTCTGAATCTTTTGAAAATTTTCATTTTTTTCAGAACAAAGCACAAAATGTATCACTTAAATTTTTCAACTAACATGAAGTGCACTGTGTAACGAGGAAACGATTTAAAAATCACCTGGGTATGTTAAAGCATTCCAAAGTTATTACCAATTATCATTACACATGTAAGATTTTAACGATCGAGTCTTAAGCTGAAACAAGTGTTGGTGATAAGGAGTTATGAAGTATTGTAGTAGTATATAAAGAATATGTATTTGTTGTGAAAGTGGACCCAATGAATGAATCTTATTCACTTACAGTACAGACCAAAAGTTTGGACACACGTTTTCTGAATTTTCATGACTATAAAAATTGTAGATTCACATTGAAGGCATCAAAACTATGAATTAACCCAGGTGGAATTATATATTAAATAAAACAATATGAAACAATTGAAAATATGTCACTATTGGGGATTTATTCAAAATTGAAGGCATACTGAACCAGTATGGTTACCACAGCATCTTGCACCGTCATGCTATTCAATCTGGATTGCGTTTAGTTGGACTATCATTTATTTTTCAACAAGACAATGACCCCACGCAGACCTCCAGGCTGTGTAAGAGCTATTTGACAAAGTAGGAGAAAGATCGGGTGCTACACCAGATGACCTGACCTGAACCAAATCAAGATTTTGGGGTGAGCTGGACTGCAGAGTGAAGGTGCCAACAAGTGTTAAGCATCTATTTGAACATCTTCAAGACTGTTGGAAGGCCATTTCAGGTGACTACCTCTTGAAGCAATCAAGAATCAAGAGAATGCCTACAGTGTGCAAAGGAGTAATCAAAGGTGGCTAATAACCTAGAATATAAGACATATTTTCAGTTGTTTCACACTTTTTTCTAAAGCGGTTGTCCACTTTCAGCAAATAATTGATAATGTTTATTTAAGGAAAAGTTATACAATTTTCCAATATACTGTCTGTATCAATTACTTCAGTTTTCTGGATCTCTGATTGCTATCCTTCTATAGTAAACTTCTATGTTTACTCCAGTGAATAGAAATCTGTCCATGGTGATGTGATGGACATGCAGGTGCCGTTAGTATCACACAACTCCTATTACTCTCTGTGATACTAACGGCTTGTGCACCCACATGTCCATCACATCACCATGGAAAGATGTCTATTCACTGGAGTAAACACAGAATCCTTTCCAAATGTTCTCATGTCAGTTTTAGTGAACTCTTGAAACATGTCCAGTAGTCCTGCATCATACAGAATAAAAATAAGTCAAAATCATTATATGATACAAGTATATTACAATTTTGTAAGTATTGAATTGATGTAACCCATAAAAATGATATTATGTTAACTGTCTACAAAATAAATCTACGATGGAGAGGGGAGGGGTCAGCACTCCTCCTCTCCTTCGCGGCTGACATATGGCCATATCCATGCGGGCATACGTCAGTGTGCATGTGGCCTTACTGTGAGAAAATGTAGCAGTGGGCACATTATTCCCTGGTAATCTTGAAATCTGCAGATAACAGTTTATTACCATTTGAAGCTCAAAGTGGATGCTGCTACAGAAATCTTTTGAAAATCGGATAATTACCAAGACTCTTCAATTGTTTAAATTAATCTCAAATGAGATGTGATGAAAGGCATGGGTCTTGCTGCAGAGGGCAGGGAAATCTTCAAAAAGAGTCATGTTGAATGCTTTCCATTTAATCTTGTTTTCTTATAAAAAGCTATTTGTATTGATATATATGTGCGATTTGCAACCAAAGGCTTTATTATTTCAGTCACTGTGTATATGTTTACATCTTTATACTGCAATTAGATTTTAAATATTACCGTATATACTCGAGTATAAGCCGAGTTTTTTAGCACAACTTTTGTGCTAAAAATTCAACACTCAGCTTATACTCGGGTATACAAAATAATAAACTTAGTACTCCCCATTCCGACGGCCCGGACAGCTCCTCTTCATCTTTATGCCGCAGGTCCGCGGCAGCTCCGTGGCCGCGCCTCTTATGTCTTCATGCCGGCTCGGGGCCACGACAGCTCCGTGCGCACGGCCCGGCACTCAACTGTGATGTCCTCCGCTGTTGACGTCACAGAGTGCGCCGGGCGGATCTATGCAATCCAGTGACTGGATTTATGGAACAATTAAATTAATTTCATTTGTATTTAAATATGATTGACATTTTGCATATTCAAAGTAGCCACCCCAAACAGATGCTCGGGCACTCCTAATAGCCAATTCCTGAGGATGAAACATATCTCCAGTGAACAAAATGTCCTGACGAAAAATTTGACTCCAATGGAACAGAAATTTAAACAAAGAGGTTACCAGCAGGTAGTCATTAATAGAAACAAAGCCATAACAAGAAAATTCAGGGTGAACTTTTGAAACGGGGCAAAGTGAGGAATTCAAGAGTTAGGATTACTTTTGTCACTACATACAAAGATTTGAACCCAGACATAGCTGCCATTATTAGAAAACATTGGGTGCTTTTGAGTAAGGATCTAGCGGTTGTTCCTGAATTTTCCAGTCCTCTGCTTTTATCATTTACAAGGTCAAGAAGTATAAAATATAGTCTTGTGAAATATGTTGGCCCTTTTAAAATGCAAACACAGATAGGACTATTGGGGAACAGAAAGACATGTAGTTTCCCATGCAGGACTTGTATAAAATGCTTACATATGATAAAGGTCAATACATTTAAACACAAAGGTAAGAAATATGACATTAAACCCTATCTGGACTGCAATACTGATCATATAATTTATTTGCTGAAGTGTCCATGTAATAAGGCATATGTGGAAGAAACCACATTAGACTTCACAGTCTTGGCAGTGTCTCTGTATAGCATGGGATCATTTACATGTAGAGAATGGCATTTTTATGATTCTAACTAATATTGTTTGTACATAATTATTGCACTTTGAAGAACACAATGGAAACTGATGTGGCTTGTTAGAGTTGTTTTTTCTGTAATGTCTTTTTGTCAGATATCAAAGGTTGGAGTTTTTTGAACAATATATTGATTTTTCTAAGATTTTATTTTTTTTTGTTTGAATGTGGGAATGGCCTGTACTTATTTTAAGTTTGTGCAGTTTATTAGCTAACACCTCTCTATAATGGGATACTGTGATGCCCCCCATGTTGGCAATAGGTGTTAGTAAACATCTTGGTGGACAGCCTACTCCATTTATCTGGTGTGACTTATCATGTGAGTGTGCATTGCGGACACAATTTCATCTACCACTGTTGTGGATTTTTGGGACTCAGGCTTGACCAGACCATAGGGTACTACTTTCAATTTACTCCTAGGAAGATGAGGGTTATCACTCCTGTTATGTGGCTCAATGTTTTATATTGTATTATGGTTTATATTTATATTATTATAGAACACTATATTTATATTATTATAGAACACTTGCTTTGACCACACAAAAGCAAACATAGATTTTAGAATCTTAAGAGATTCTAAAACCTCTATTGCTTTTGTGTGGTCAAAGCAATTTTTCTATAATCATAAATACACAATCCTTTGCTGGGTTTTTAAACTACTTATCCTTTACTCCAGATATATTCTGATGGTTCAAGCTTCCCCTTCCCAAAATAGCTTCAGCGGCTTGTTTGTTTGATTATGTAAATGTTGTGGATAGTTCATGTAATGATAAAACACAGATGCTCTTTTATACATATGTATACTGGATTATCTGACTATTTTAATGGATCATGTGATATTCTCATCTGCTGTAAATACAGACACCATAATGTTGTGCATGAAATAAACTCACCATTGTTTTTTCACTGCACTGGCTTTGGATGTGCTGCCTTTTATATTATTTATGTATAAAAATATGTCTATACATATATCTAACAAACAGGTCCATGGAATATCTCACAAAATACAAATCAAATAATGAAAAAAATATTTGGCAAAAAATTTTCAAATACCAAACTTGCCACGGCAGTAGCATAGAAGCCCTGAAATAATCCCAAGTGCTAGCATATTGTGATTATACCCCAATCCACCACCTTCACGCCAGTGGGGCCTGAGGGGCATGAAGGGGGGCGCGGCCAGCCGAGTGGTGGGTGTGGCTGGCTGGGAGTGGACCGACGCGAGGCATTACTGTCATTACAATATTTCTTACAAATCTATCCAATGACAGTAAAGTTGTCTCTGCATTTTCACCCCTCGGGAGGGAGGTAGGGGAAATCTAATTTTTTGAGTAGAAATAACATTCAGCATAACCCAGGAACAACAACGTGGACATAGTAGTTTTCTGTTCTCTTCTGTGTGCCTCTCACACATTGAAGAGCTTGATAGACTTAAGCCTCCTCCCCCCTGAAGATGGGGATTTTTCTTGTTGTCTACAAATTCAAATATTGAATGTTCTACTGTACTACAGTTCTTGTATTGCTAACATTGGATATCTTTTAGAAAAATATTGCATACATCTATTTTCAAATATTAGGTCTAATGTCTATTTGTCAAAAATATCCAATGTTTACACTTTTTTGCACTAATTAAGATTTCTGCCAGTGACAGCACCATCTGTTACCAAAATTGGGAAAGACGTAAGTCAAATCAATGTAATTTTTCCTATGGAAACAAATCTGAAATAAAAAATGTTTCTAAGTTGCTCCCCTCCCTGAGTTTAATATCATTGGAGAGATTTTTGAAAAATACTGACCAGACGTGTCCCATTGCTCAAGCCAGTACATATCAGGGCCCATCTGAAGTTTGCTAGAGAGCATTTGGATGTTCCACAAGAGTATTGGAAGAATGTCATATGGTCAGAGGAAACCAAAGTAGAACTGTATGATAGAAATACAACCTGTCGTGTCTGGTGGAGAGTAAATGCTGAGTTGCATCCTAAGAACACCATACCTACTGTGAACCATGGGGGAGGCAACACGATGCTTTGGTGCTGTTCATCTGCAAAGGGACCAGGGTAAAAAGTCCTGGAGCAAATATGGTCTCTAGATCTCAACCCCATAGTAAACCTTTGGAGGGAGTTGAAAGTTTGTGTTGCGCAGCGACAGTCGCCAGAACATTCCCGTTCTGCTCAGCTCTGGCACAGGTAGCCAATTTCAGGTTTCGGAAATGCCTTCTTGAATTCCGGTTCAGTAGGAAACTTTGTGGATGCTGAGGGTCTCCAAGCCCCTGGTAATCTCCAGTGGCCAAATCCTCTCCGACCTGTTCCGGTACCACAATGAGCCTTTGTTCCTGCAAATTCGGAACACTGCATGCACAGGGGGTTCATGTGTACAAACTCTTCTACGGCTTGCGCAGGCTTCTTCTTTGTGACCAACAAGAATGGGTCACTCTGTCCATGTATAGACTATTGCAGTCTTAACAAAGTCACCGTTAAGAACCACTATCCTTTTGCCATTGATCACTGAACTAGTCGATCACCTACGTGGAGTCCTCTCTAACTGGACCTTTGTGGAGCCTACAATCTTATCCGTATCCAGGAAGCATACGAGTGGAAGACAGCTTTTAATACTTGTGATGGACACTTCAAGTATCTGATCATGCCGTTTGGACTCCGCAACGCACCAGCCATCTTTCAGGAATTCGTCAAGAACATCTTCAGGGACTTGCTATATACCTGTGTTGTGGTCTATCTTGACAATATCCTGGTGTTCTCAATGGACCTCCCACATGTCCCATGTACATGTACAGAAAGTCCTCAGTCTTTTAAGGGTCAATCATCTCTAGGCCAAACTTGAGAAGTGCCAGTTCCATCAGAAGGGTCTTCCCTTCCTTGGCTATATTATTTTTGAAATGGGCCCACAGAAGGATCCTGCCAAGTTGTCTGCAGTTTTTCAGTGACCACGCCCAGTAGAACTACGTTCTATACAGGGGTTCCTGGGCTTTGCAAATTGCTACCGGCAGTTTATCCCGCACTTATCTCGTGTCTCCTATTGCGGCGCTCACCAAGAAGGGCGCCAATCCCCAACTCTGGCCACCGGCAGCTGAAGACGCCTTCTCAAAATTAAAGTCTGCCTTTGCTTCAGCCCCAGTTCTTACACAGCCTGATACAGAGAAGCCTTTCCATCTTGAAGATGATTCCTCCTCAGTAGGAGCTGGGGCAGTGCTCACCCAGAAAGGGCTCGAAGGCCGAACTCTAACTTGCTGTTTTTTCTCTAAGACTTTTTCCTGCGCAGAGAGGGATTTCTCCATAGGGGACCGAGAACTATTGGCAATTAAACTTGCCCTAGAAGAGTGGTGCTATCTGCTAAAGGGAGCTCATTTTCTAGTCTGCATATAAACAGATCACAAGAACCTCCTATGCATCTGCAGACTGCTCAGTGACTAAATCCCCGCAGGCTCGCTGGTCACTCTTCATTTCCTGTTTCAATTTCCTGATGCACTTGGAAGTAATTGGGGAGGTACCGGCTCCTAGGCATGTCATTCCTACTGAGCGACTGGTTGTGGCCACTCCAGCTGCCACTCCTGTTCTATGGAAGAGGATTCTGACTTGAAGGGCACAACACTCACGTGTGGCTCGGTACCCTGGGGTGCAGCACTCTGTCGCCCTCATTTGCTGTTTCTATTGGTGGCCAGACCTGGTCAAGGAGATATGGGATTTTGTGGGTTCCTGCACTTCCTGTGTATGAAATAAGCCATCTCATCTTAAACCTACTGGTCTTCTTCAGCTGTTGCCGATACCCAGCTGCCCGTCGACTCACGTTACTATGGACTTCATCACAGACCTTCAGCCTTCCGCCATCTGGGTGGTAACTGACCTTTTTTCCAAAATGTTCCATTTTGTTCCTCTTCCAGGCCTGCCGTCTTCAGCACATTGCTTCTGATCAGGGGGTTCAGTTTGTTTCTAATTTCTGTCGATCCTTGTGTAATCAGCTTCAAGTAAAGTTGGACTTTTCTTCAGCCTATCACCCACTCTTGAATGGTCAATTGGAAACAGCGAACTAGAGTTTGGGCTGCTATCTCCGCCATTTTGTTTCTGCCCGTCAGGACGACTGGTCCATTCTGTCGCCGTGGTCTGCACCCTTCTTCTTCTTATACCTATGTCCTCGGACTTTCCTGCAGTTGAGGAGTTGGTACAGGATCTTAAGTCCATTTGGAAGCAGACTCACCTTTCCCTTCTACAGGATTCTGCTTGAACCAAGCTCCAGACGGATAAGAAATGCAGGCCTCCTCCTATTTTCTCTCCAGGTGACAAATTTTGGTTGTCCTCCAGCTATGTCTGGATAAAAGACTCCTGGCTACAAACTTTGTCTTTGTTTCTGGGTCCTTTTGAGGTGCTCAGGCGCATCAATCCTATGGCCTACAAGCTGCTCCTTCCTCCCACCATGCTCATCCTGAACTCCTTCCATGTATCATTACTCAAACCAGTCATTCTGAACCACTGCTCCCGGCAAGTTCCTTCTCTTGCTCCTTAGGCTGACTCTCCCGATGTCTATGAGGCAAAAGAGTTCTTGGACACTCATTGGCTGGAAATGCTAGGAGTTTTTTCTAGAATAAAAGGCATGAGCAGTGGGATACCTAGGATGCCGGGGGGAGTGTGATCTTTTATCCGTATACGGTGTCAGGTACAATATGTTGGTTGTTATTTTACAAGAAAATGGTTATCATTAGAGATGAGCGAGCACTAAAATGCTCGAGTGCTCGTTACTCGGGTCAAACTTTTACCGATGTTCGAGTGCTCATTTCGAAGTGAGTCCTGTTTCTTCTTTTTTTTATTCAATGGAATATTTGTGGAACTTCAAAAAGGAGAATGACCATGTTAAACATCTGCAATGTGTTCTTCACACATATTGTTCTTCACATACTAATCTGAAGAACACTGTTCTGCGCTAATGTCTTCTGATAAGTTAGCAGATGTATGGAAACATCTGCAATGTATTCTTCACAATCATGTGACATACACCTACAAACACAAAACTAAGCCATTTTTAGCCGAAAGTATACAAAATTCTTTATTTCATTTCATTAAAAAATTTTTTACATATTCCACAAAGGGAAAAAAGGGGGGGGGGAGAGTGGGGGATACAAGCAGATGGTGAGGATGTCACACAGGGATACTTAAAAACATGAGCGTCTGGGAGAGTAATGAATATTAGAACATCATGTCACATGGGTTTAGAGAGGATCATACGGTTCATACACAAAAATATGACAACAGCCATGCACGAGATACTAGTAAGTATTCAGACTGATAATGCAGCCTTTTAAATATATAAAGTGCTCAGTGCATGTGCAAAAAGTACATTGTAAACATACCCATGTTTAGATTATGTCTCCCGTCTGCTGTGGATGAATTCCCCGACGCGCGTTTCGGCGCAAGCCTTCGTCTGGGGGTATTGTTTCTATGAATGCAGCTGGATTTTATTTAGGGATCGGCCAATGGAGGAATCGTGCGCTCACCTGATTTAAGTTATTAATTCGAGCCGGCGGAGCTACTGGGCGCACACACGCTGAAAGGTGTCCGCCCCCAGTCCACGCTCATCTCCGTGCACGTGACCAGTCATGTGACGGTGACGTCACACCCGGACACGTGACCGGAGGGAGAGTCATGGGAACAGGGGGCGGATCCCACAGCCTGTGCGCGCACACCCCCGGTATATTATCAGGTGAGAGATGTACCAATGTGGGAATCAATGGGAGGAGAGAAAGGAACAACTAATGGAATTTATAACAGATTTCCACTCACAATGGCAGCCCATGAAAAAAGTTCTAGAGCGTTTTTGGCCTCTGTTAAGATCAGATCCAGTATTACAAAAGTATATCCCAATACATCCGGGTGTAGCAGCCCGCAGATCCAAAAACCTGCGGGATCTGCTAGTGACTAGTCACTATACAAAAAAAGAAAGCCATACCTTTCTGGACAACAAAGGCCCAAAATGGGGATGCAAACCTTGTGGTCGATGTGTAGCCTGCCCCAACATTATCAAAACCACAATCTTTACAGACTCAGGCGGTAGGAAGGAGTATAAAATTACACATACCATCACCTGCAACACTAGAGCAGTGGTGTATCATGCCACATGCCCCTGTGGTATGATATACATTGGCTTAACTACTAGAGAACTTAAAATCCGAGTACGGGAACATGTACGGGATATCAAGGCAGCGAGTAACCCAGATTTTTGCACTGATGGACTTCCAGTGGCGAGACATTTCAAGGAACGCCACGAATGTAATCCTAAACATCTTCGCATTTGTGGCATAGACCACATTAAGAACAACATCAGGGGAGGTCCTGTAGCGCAAAAATTGGCACAATGCGAGACTAAATGGATCTGGACTCTCAAAACATTGAGCCCAGAAGGCCTTAATGAGACCCTGACTTACGCACCATTCCTCTGACTTCCGACCCGGTTTGCGCTGGGTTTTTAATTTTTTAATTAATTTTTGATTTTTTTTTTTCATAAGTTTGTTTATTTTCTTGTATAACTAATTTTATTTTAGTTATTTAGTAGGATCCGCATTCGATTAAGTATGCGAAAATGTAGGCGCCTTGGAGAACCGACAGTCCCTTAAAAAATTGGGAAATGGAGACACCTTTTCTTAAAGACAGCACCTTGACTTGAATATGAATATCCTCGACATCTTGGAATCAACGCTAAGGGCAGGATATTTGGACACCTCCCTGAACCTAACTGTAACACTATTATTTTCACATTTTTTTATTACATTTTTTCATTCTTTTTTCATGTTTCAATTATATTTTTTTATATTTTTTTATCTTTTAAGCACACATATTATGAAGCATCTATATGTGAACAACAATTATGTCACATTCTGCATCAATCTATGGGAATATTTCATTCATACAATCACATGGTTTATTAATAGCACTCACATATAGCTAAGGCCTTATTTGGTCCATCTTAATATTAATTGAAAAGTTGTTATATAAGACAATGAGCCATATACTGAAAATTTTATGGACCTCTTCTATTTTTCACAACCCCCCCCCCCCACTTTTCACCTTACCCATTTTTTCACCCCATCACCTATCACCCTCACTCATCACCCTCCTACACTTCCCTTCACTATCTACTCCCAAAATAGAGGTGATCCATAACATATACAATAAACACATTTTGGTCCATATATCTTTAATAGATAAATGCATAATCTGCCTAAGAACCTATTTATAACCATTTCATTATATATCTCCCTTTTTTTGCTGTTCTCTTCTTGTTTTTATGGACCATCGATATAGAATATGTACAATCCATCCTGTTTTTGGAATAATCGATGTCTAATAGAAATGTTAGTAACTTTAGAATCATTCCATTAGTTGTTCCTTTCTCTCCTCCCATTGATTCCCACATTGGTACATCTCTCACCTGATAATATACCGGGGGTGTGCGCGCACAGGCTGTGGGATCCGCCCCCTGTTCCCATGACTCTCCCTCCGGTCACGTGTCCGGGTGTGACGTCACCGTCACATGACTGGTCACGTGCACGGAGATGAGCGTGGACTGGGGGCGGACACCTTTCAGCGTGTGTGCGCCCAGTAGCTCCGCCGGCTCGAATTAATAACTTAAATCAGGTGAGTGCACGATTCCTCCATTGGCCGATCCCTAAATAAAATCCAGCTGCATTCATAGAAACAATACCCCCAGACGAAGGCTTGCGCCGAAACGCGCGTCGGGGAATTCATCCACAGCAGACGGGAGACATAATCTAAACATGGGTATGTTTACAATGTACTTTTTGCACATGCACTGAGCACTTTATATATTTAAAAGGCTGCATTATCAGTCTGAATACTTACTAGTATCTCGTGCATGGCTGTTGTCATATTTTTGTGTATGAACCGTATGATCCTCTCTAAACCCATGTGACATAATGTTCTAATATTCATTACTCTCCCAGACGCTCATGTTTTTAAGTATCCCTGTGTGACATCCTCACCATCTGCTTGTATCCCCCACTCTCCCCCCCCCCTTTTTTTCCCTTTGTGGAATATGTAAAAAAAATTTTAATGAAATGAAATAAAGAATTTTGTATACTTTCGGCTAAAAATGGCTTAGTTTTGTGTTTGTAGGTGTATGTTCTCAAAAAGCCAGCCAGATGACTTTTGACCGAAACTTAGAAAGGGTTGACAAATAGAATGCCATTATCTTGGCACTATGGACATTACAAATTTATACCCTTTTCCATATTTGTAGCCCAATTTTTTGTATTACAATCATGTGACAATACACAAATATTTTTACACAAATACAGATACAAATTACATGTGATCATTGTGTGCACATTCAAAGATTTCTCCTTAGTCTCTACGGAAACATCTGCAATGTGTTCACCGTGTTCACTATTTTCAATGTGTTCTTCACTGTTCTTCACGGTGTTTCCTTAAGTGAAAGCTCGTTATCGAGCAGGCAAAATACTCGTCCGAGCAACAAAGCATTTTGAGTACGCTAATACTCAAACGAGCTTCAAGCTCGGACCAGTATACTCGCTCATCTCTAGATATCATATAAATAGGGTGATGTCTCAGTTAGAAACTAAGTAGGAATATTTGAATGTGCACACAATGATCACATGTAATTTGTATCTGTATTTGTGTAAAAATATGCTTTTGATCACATGATATTGTCACATGACTGTAGGAAGTGTGTTTAAAAAATGAGCTTTTATCCTTGACGCTTGGCTTGATTCTGAACAGGATCCGAAATGTAGTACTTTTAAAAATTCAAGCACTTGGGTGAATAAAGTATCCACATTCTTTTTCATATATTTCTTTTTTTATGCTGCCTATCTTTTTGTATAATATATATATATATATATATATATATATATATATATATATACACACATATAATACAGCAAATGATGTAAACCTTCAGTAATGTAATTTAAGTAACCTAAAATGTTTGCAGTTGGTAAAAGAAACAAACACATTCACAACTATGTATAGAAATATAACATACAAAGATACAAAGTCATATTGTCATCCTAGACACATTGATAATATGATACATATGTACTTTATGTTGGCCCTTGAAATTCATATAGTTCAATATTGAAACATGGAGACCATTTCTTTTCATATGACTTTGTCTTGTAAATGAGGACCTCTAAATCTTGTGTCCCATGTTGAGAAATAGAAATTCATATTTTACATTGTGTGGGGAATTGCTCAGGTAGATGCCTGGCAGTAGTAGTGCAGGAAGCAGGAACAAATGCAGGGTTAAAGTCCAAATAAAATGTTTTATTCACACCTCAGAAAACAACATAAATTCAGCCTTGGTTTTGGCACATATAAAGCAACACAAAAATTAAATCCTGCCCGGCTAGGCACTGCCTAATACAATATCAGGTCCTAGCTATATGAGTACCAGGCTGCCTGGCACACGCTCTTGGCCATCAGAATATCAGAAGGCACTCAGTTACCTTTGCTGTGTGAACATGGTCCAGCCTTCAGCTCTCCAGGTAGTGCCTCCCCTACTGCTTCTGGCCTGCAGACTAAATCAGGCTCTAACGAGGCCTGTGACCCACACCTGTGGGCTATACAAAAGCCCAGGACCGAAGCCTAGGTGGAGTAGGAGTCCGACTACCAGCCTACCCCTACTCCATAATAAGCAGGCCCAGTACGGACATTAGCAATGTGTCCATGTTAGCTAGGTCAACATGGACCAAACACACTATTCCTGCTTACTATATGTCTGCGTTAAGCCTTGAGTTACTGCAGACAAATCCAGGGCTTTTACCACCTGCATTGTATCTGCCTGTAAGACAGATAGCGGTTTTCCCACACAACACCTCTTACTTTCTCAGAGTTGAAAGACAGTAATTCTGTATAGAGAAGCCTTTCCAAAGTTAAAATGATCTGTATGAATGTATTTTTTATTTCAATGTAAAACATGGTTGGCAGGTGATGTTAAAAGTGTGCATGGCAGTTTGTTTAATGATAAACACTTACAAAGGAATGAGCAAAAGTCACCCAAACAATAATTCCCTTTAGTATTTACTGATTTGTTTACATTTTGGCTTGATGCTGTCCCACATACCATCCAAGCTAATCATGATAATTAATTCTGCAGCAGTTTAAGTGGATAAATATATAATAAATCATGCACTCTAGGGTTGCATTGCACATGTGCCTGCAATTGGAGGAGAAGAGCTTTGTCTCTTCTCCAAGCAGAATAAAACTTTCCATATATGGAAACATACATGACAGATGTCAAAGAATTTGGGTTGAAAGAGGATATGGTGCTTATGTCAAGATAGAGGTGCAAAGTGGGTGCAGGCCCAAAACCAACGTTTAACCCCTGTCAGCTAGCTAATAAGCCTCACTAATCCTATTGGTTATGGACTTTTGGTTCACCATACTTACAATGAGTGCACAGTAAATAATGACAAAACACAGGGACAAACAACAGAACCAGGTCAAATCCAAGATGGTGGCAGAGCACAGAATCGAATAGCAACAGAATGGTCAAATTAATTAGAAGAGATCAGATACACAGCAAAAGAAAAACTATCAAGGTGTACTGAAACTGGGCAGATATATAAAGGAGTTCCTGTATGCTGCCCCCCACAGCTGACTGGATCTACCGTCCATCACTCATGTTACAGGTGATACACAACTGAGATCTAAAGTAAAAGCACTCAACTCTCCCAGGCACAAGACTCTGCAAGGCATTTGTCAATCAATAAACAGCCCTGGGAATGGCTTAAAATGAAAACACTGTGGCAAGCATTAGCGAGTTCTGACAGCTGGTTTGAGGATCCAGAACATAGTTACTGTTTTACCTCAATAGAGCATTTCAGTGGTTACTCTGATATGCAGAAACTAAGAGAAAGTTATTTTTTAAGAGCAGATTTGGCTGTCTCTCCACCCACAGTCAAAGTGAGAGTATTAAAGGATTAAACTGAACCTCATGTATGGGGAATCTTCTTCAAGAAAAAAAAGTAGTCTACAGAAGATAAATCAAATGTAATGCATAATTTCCCTGGAGCACTGAGTGTGGACACAACCATAAATGATGCTGTCAAAGGTTTTGTCAAAATCCATCTATGTGATGGGCTGTATTTTACGTTTGCACATAATGAAATTTTAATTAGAAGCTTCTTCTGCTTCTTAATAAGTTTACACAATTATCCATCATGTACTATGATCAATTGGACACATCTCCATACTGTGCCTGCCAAACTGCCAAAGAAATCTAAAATAAGGAAATGCTTACTAACATGATTTTTACTGAAATTGATGTTACGTTAGGTTGCCTTAATGATAAGAAGATGGTTTCTAGTGCATCCTTATACAATTCAAAAATGTTTCTTTACTTAATTTATCATTATGAATAGCAGGGGCGGATTAAGACTGACATGGGGCCTGGGCTGTATAAATATTATAGCACCTACAAGCCTGGAATTACCTTTTTACATATGGTACTAGAATCAACTTCTTGGGGAATGGGGGATGTATCTCTTCTGCCTGCTTTCAATCTGCCGTTTCAGGACCTTTTGGAGCTTAAAGAAGACCAGTGCCGGGAGTGATGTGCAGAGGTGAGTAAGTGTGGTTTAATTTTACTTTACATAAGCAATAGATTTCGTTTATCTCCTTACCAAATCCTGGAATTTGAACATCCAACTAAACAAAGATGAAAAATGGATTTAAACTCACATTTACCCTAATGTGAGTTTTTATACTGTTAAATTAGTCAAACAGCTATATAAATGGGATATCACTGAAATCCTGCTGAACCATAAAATAAGGTAACATGCTATCTAAGCTATATAGTGATATATATTTCACAAAAAATGTTCTAGCTTGGTATCTCAGGGACTTTTGAAATTAGTTATGGCACCGGAAAACAATTAATCAAAATAGACCCTCAAAACGCTCAATGGCGCTCCTTCTTTTGTGTCCCCTTTTGTGAGCACATAAAGTGGTTTACATGGGTCGCAGGAGCACCCGTGACAAATACGTATCCCTATAAATGAATTTAAAAAAAACTATTTTGGCTTTTGAAATGTGGGGAGTATAGAATTGTTAATAGGGATAAGGGATGTATGAAGAGGGCCTCTTCATACAGAGGTGAGGGTTTTTGCATTTTGCACAAAACCCCCACCGCTAATAACCGCGGTCGGTGCAAAGTCGCCGGCGCGCGGGTGCCGCCATCTTTTTTTCGATCGCCACGCCCCCGAACGTCATCGGGGGGCGGCGATCGGTTACCATGGTAGCCTCGGGTCCTCTTTTGACACGAGGCTACATGGCTTATGCAGGTTCGTTACAATGAGCCAGTGGCTCATTGTAATGTATGACCTGCAAAAATGCCATATATTGCAATACTGTAGTATTGCAGTATATGGTAGGAGCGATCTGACCATCTAGGGTTAATGTACCCTAGATGGTCTAAAAAATAGTGAAAAAAAAAGAAAAAAAAAGTTTAAAAAATAATAAAAAATAATAAAATATTAAAAGTTCAAATCACCCCCCTTTCCCTAGAACGGATATAAAACATAATAAACAGTAAAAATCACAAACATATTAGGTATCGCCGCATCCCAAAATGCCCGATCTATCAAAATATAAAAACAGTTACAGCCGGCGGTGACCTCCGAGGCGGGAAATGGCGCCCAAATATCCGAAATGCGACTTTTACACCTTTTTACATCACATAAAAAATTAAATAAAAAATGATCAAAATGTCGCACAGACCTCAAAATGGTAGCAATGAAAACGTTGCCTCATTTCACAAAAAATGACACCTCACAGATCTCCGTGCGCCAAAGTATGAAAAAGTTATTAGCGTCAGAAAATGGCAAAATTTTTTTTTCTTTTTTGTACACATTCGTTTAATTTTTGAAAATGTATTAAAACACAATAAAACCTATATAAATTTGGTATCACCGCGATCGCAACAAACCAAAGAATAAAGTAGGCCTGTTATTTGGAGCGAAGAGTGAAAGTCGTAAAAACTGAGCCCACAAGAACGTGACGCACGTGACGTTTTTTTTTCAATTTTTCCACATTTGGAATTTTTTTTCAGCTTCGCCGTACACGGCATGTTAAAATAAATAACATCACGGGAAAGTAAAATTTGTTACACACAAAATAAGCCCTCACACAGGTCTGTACACGGAAAAATGAAAAAGTTATGGATTTTTGAAGTTGGAGAGCGAGAAATCGGCCGAAAAACCCTGCGTCCTTAAGGGGTTAAACTACTAGGAAATGCTGTCCATAATGGATGGTAGGGTTTCAACTACCATTTATAGAAAAACAGAAGAGGTGTCCATAAGGCCATATTATAACAGGGTTTTTCTCATGAAAGAAAATTCTCAAATTTCAATCTTCTAGTGATGAACGCAATAAAGATCATTTTAAACCCCTTACTTCACAATTTATTGCTGTTTTAGCCCCTATCACTCAGTGATGGTCAGTGAAAAATCCCAGGGTATAGGCATCTACTCTCTAAGCAGACACAATGGGGCACATTTACTAAGGGTCTGATTATTTCCGTTTTGCGCCGAATAGCCCCGGGTTTTTGGTGCACGCAATCAGATTGTCACGCATCGGCACCGGCTTGCATGCAACAGAAATCGGGGGGTGTGGCCGTCGGACAACCCGACGGAACCTGGACAAACCGCGGAATTTAAAAACGGAATTGTGTCGCAAGACATGAACTTACAAGCACCAGGAAGAAGCAGGTAAACTCCGGCGGACCTCGGCGCAGAAGCAACGGATGCAGGAACTCGGGCGCACACTCTTAGTGAATCACGGCAGACCCGAATCCTCGTCGGACAACGCACTGCTGGACCGGGTAAGTAAATCTGCCCCATTATTATCCATCTAGTTCTGTGAGCTGAAAATATGGTTAGATTATCAGGGTACAAGGTTTATATACATTTTCATTCTTCTTAACATTGTACTGGTATCTGACACATAGATAGAGAGATAAGATAGATCACAGACGAGAGATCCATGAGATGCCTATTACACACAATAATAGCTCTCCTATATCTCTGCTATTCCACAACACAGGAGAAACATTTACCCTCCAGCTGGAGAGAGGAAAAGGGACAAACTAGAAAGATGCATACAAAAAATGGTTCTTTATTAATAACACAAATGCAAGAATGACAAAAGCGATGCCACCACCGGATGGCACCGTCATGGAAATGACAATTGAATACAATAAAATTGTGTTAAAAACATGAGTGGTGTGGTACAGAACAGAAGGAGCGGCCAAGCCCCAGGACAAGTGGCAATGTCAGGTGTAGCAGCACTCAGTTTCATATAAGCCCAGTCTATTGTTTAAAACGGAAGGGTTTTCACTCACCTGACTTTGCCACTTGTCCTGGGGCTTGGCCGCTCCTTCTGTTCTGTACCACACCACTCATGTTTTTAACACAATTTTATCGTATTCAATTGTCATTTCCATGACGGTGCCATCCGGTGGTGGCATCGCTTTTGTCATTCTTGCATGTGTGTTATTAATAAAGAACCATTTTTTGTATGCATCTTTCTAGTTTGACCCTTTTTCTCTCTCCAGCTGGAGGGTAAATGTTTCTCCTGTTTGTATCTTAGGGACCTTTAAAACTAGGTGCATAAATATACAAGGGGCATTACTGTTGGGGCCGCATACTTGGCCTTTGTTTACATTGGGTGAAGATTTTTGTCTCCCCAAACATAGCCCCTATACCTGTATCCAACCTTTTGTTCAAAGTATTCCACAACACACAAGATCTGCTGTGCCTTCCTGCTGAGCCTCCCCAGAAAAATAACTAATCTGTCTCTAGCTTGCAGTTCTTCTCATGCTGCTTCTGTGGCAGTGCTAGCCTCATCCTGGACTGCAGGGAGCGGGGCTAGAGTGCATGGAGCAGTGAAAGACACAGATAATAGCTCCACAGCCTCACATAGAAATCCAAGATGGTGTCCCCGACCCTAAGTCAGAAGTTACAGGGCCGTGTATAGTGGCAACTGAAATTGTGTACACAAGGACTGATAGAGACAGGTTGGAGATATATCTGTGAATCAACAAAAGGTTTATACAAAGGTTATGCTCATATAAAAAGACAAAGCTAATACCAAAATGTATGTGTCAGTAAGTAAAATTCTGCATTTTAAAGGAACAAGGAAAATTGTTTCAACCATTGGCAGATAAACCTATAGGGAAATAGAGGTTGCGAGAGAACATTGGGATATTAAATTCACCTTTCAACCCCTATGCACAAAGACAAGTTAAGACAAACTGCATTAATTCCTCTACAGCAAAGACTGACAATCGTAGGCTGCTTTGTTTTTCTTGCTTTGGACAGTTAGAAAATGAGACCTAGCACATCTTTGTTTTTTAACAGTTGTAAAATTGGTATGTATTGTTATTGGAAAACGCCATACAGACATGCTCCATCATAGATCTCCAATGCAAAATGAAATATATGCTCCAAGAATTAACCATATATTTCTAGCTCTTTAAGTCGCCCATCTCTCAGAAACACATGCTCGTTTGGCTTCACTAACAAAAGTTGTTGCAGTCGCATTAAGGATGAGGCGCTGGACATTGAGAGAGATGACCATGTATGGGTGAGTTATCCCGAGAGCCGGGTGAGGTCACTGGCTATAGGGAACTGCTGCATCTGAAGGGGGGTGGCAGGATAAAAGAGGAACAGGAAGCATGAATAAATTATCAGCGCCATATGTGCACAGCAGCACCCAATGCTTATTTGCAAAAATTAAAATGACGATTTCTGCTGAAATTACAACATTTTTTGGATAAGGAAGAGAAGTCCTTATATCAGCGTGCACACAGCTAAATGTAAGTGTGCTTGGTTTACAATGATCTTTTCTAAGTGGTAAATTTACATTAATTTTCATCTGACCACACTTTACATATCTAATCTACACAGCTAGAAAATGTACGTAAGTGTGATACAATTGAAACTGAATAATTTGAACCTTTTCTTCAGTTCAGTTGTTGGTCCAGGTTTTAAAGAGCATCAATATTGATACCATGGATTGTAGCCATTTACATTGACCAGTAATCCATATAACCACTAACATCTGGTGTGGAAACGGTAAATGGCTCCAATTGTCTTCCACTTGATTCAGAGGTGAAAAATAAAAGATGAACTTAACAACTTTATCGAGAATATTGTGTTTATCTGGTAATGAGGTAGAAAAGGCACACAGTGTTACTGCTATTAAAGCCATGCACAAGTAAACAGATTACTCCCAGAGGAAGGCTGTGATGATTGTATCCTATTGTATAATTACTACAGACATGTGAAATAGTTCTGTGGGGACTCATATAGGGAAAGCAAAGGATTTCATCTGAAGACTGGGGAACGACAAAGAATGTCAACTTAGAAGAAGGATGGAGGGCAGGAGGATATAAATAACAATAATTTGCATACAAACAGGATCCTAATGGGTATGGCATTCAGAAAACAGTAGGGAGCCATCCAAGGAGCAAACACATAACACTTATATTATTATGATGTGAATAACAGTAATGCATTATTTATCTATGCATGTTAGTGCATGCAAATCCAAGCTATATGCAGACAAGATAATATCATATCACTGACATTATAAACTATGCATTTTGACTGTTGATGACATTGTCAAGATAAAACATACATGTACAGGAAATCAACATCTAGAAACATCATTTTCAACTCAACTGGAAGACATACTTTTTGCAGAAAATACATAATTTCTTGTCAGTGCTATCAAAGACAACTACATTAATGTAAATCATATCCTGATGTCATTATTTGTCACAGAAGAGACACAAAAAGCAATTTCAACTCTTTTTCTAAAAATTAACTCTTTGAATGGGCTTAGCAGCAATAGCAGAGTATAAAGCTTATAGTAGAGAAGATGAAACATATTTTTATTAATAATAAGTCACATACAACTGTTTTACTTGAATTAATTTTTTAGCTATACAATTAGCACTTTATGGAACACCTGGCAAAATGCTGGTGTGTACAGTTTATAGCTTGAAAAAAGCTCATGTTCGAGCAAAAACATCACATTTTATGGAATAAAGGATCCACTTTTTTGATCAGCGCCTTTTGGAGATTGGTTTTTTTCCACAAAAAGAAAAATACATATATTATATACAATACATCACATTCAACGAGTTTTCTGTATTTCCATGACTAGAAAAATTGTAGATTCACACTGAAGACATCAAAACTATGAATTAACACATGTGGAATTATATACTTAAAAAGTGTGAAACAACTGAAAATATGTCTTATATTCAAGGTTCTTCAAAGTAACCACCTTTTTCTTTGATTACTGCTTTGCATACTCTTGGCATTCTCTTGATGAGCTTCAAGAGGTAGTCATCTGAAAAGGTTTTGACATCACAGGTGCCCTGTCAGGTTTAATAAGTGGGATTTCTTGCTTATAAATGGGGCTGGGACAATCAGTTGTGTTGTGCAGGAGTCAGCTGGTCAGCTGAATAAAGAAATAGAGTGGCCATCCATTAAGGTCAATTCGAAAAATTGGGAAAACTTTGAAAAAGTCTCCAAGTGCAGTTGCAAAAACCTTCAAGCGCTATAAAGAAACTGGGTCACACGTGGCCCAACCCAGGAAAGGAAGATCAAGAGTTACGGTACCTCTGCTACAGAGGATAAATTCATCCAAGTCACCAGCCTCAGAAATCGCAGGTTAACAGCAGCTTAGATTAGCGACCAGGTTTTATGCCACACAGAGTTCTAGCATCAACTGTTAAGAGGTGTGCAGCAGGCCTTTATGGTAAAATATCTTCTAGGAAACCAGTGCTAAGGACAGGCAACAAGCAAAAGAGACTTGTTTGGGCTAAAGAACCCAAGGAATAGACATTACATCAGTGGAAATCTGTGCATTGGTCCGATGAGTCCAAATTCGAGATTTTTGGTTCCAACCACTGTGTCTTTTTGCGACACAGAAAAGGTAAACAAATTGACTCTACATGGCTGGTTCCTACTGTAAAGCATGGAGGAGCAGGTGTGATATGTGGGGGTGCTTTTCTGGTGATACTGTTGGGGATTTATTCAAAATTGAAGGTATACTAATATAGGTATGAACTAGGTATGACTAAGGACCCACTGATGCGGTCTGAAACACATTACCTTTTTTCCTTCCTGTGATCACTTTTAACCATGTTGTTTCTTCAATAAATTTTTTCTGATTTTACATATTTTTGCCTAATGCTGATGGAACTCATGATTTTTGTTTGCCATTACTGAACTAGCATAGTTACCACAGCATCTTGCAGCGGCATGCTATTCCTTCCGGTTTGCGTTTAGTTGGACCATCATTTATTTTTCAACAGGACAATGACCCCAAACACACCACCAGGCCGTGTAAGGGCTATTTGACAAAGATGGCGAGTAGTGGGGTGCTATGCCAGATGACCTGGCCTTCACACTCACCAGACCTAAACCCATTAGAGATGGTTTGGAGTGAGCTGGACCGCAGAGCGAAGGCAAAAGGGCCAACAAGTGCTAAGCATCTCTGAGAACTCCTCCAAGACTGTTGGAAGACCTTTTTTAGGTGACTACCCCTTGAAGATCATCAATAGAATGGCAAGATTGTGCAAAGGAGTAATCAAAGTAAAAGGTGGGTACTTAGAAGAACCTAGAATAAAAGACATTTTTTCAGTTCATTTCACACTTTTTTAAAATATATAATTCCACATGTGTTAATTTATAGTTTTGATGCCTTCAGTGTGAATCTACAATTTTTATAGTCAGGAAAATACTGAAAACTCTTTGAATAAAAAGATGTGTTGGTTGCAACTGCAGATTTTCTGCTGCAGATTTGATCTGAGAGGAAAGGTTATCTTTGTATTCCTCAGCTGAATCTGCTTCAGATACAGTAAATGTAGAGCATCACAATTATAAGCATGTAACTGACATGCAGTTTCTGCAAGTCTTTTGACCATATGAACATGCTGTTTTTATTTTTGTGAGTTAGGCTACCTGCACACAGACACATGTTTTTAATGAGCTTCAAACAACACTCATGTGGTCTTTACAACCCAGGTCATTGATGGGTGGAGCTCCCCTCAAGCCCTGATAACAGTAGTAGAGAAAATCCCAGCCACAAACACACACAGAAATAGGACTTGCTCCATAATGTGCAGTTGGGCAGTCAACTCCACACAGGCCTCAAAAACTCTAGACACACACTTCCAAATTTACATTTCTGTGCATGTGGGTATAAAATTAACACAATTGTTATATATAATAATTTATTTATTAACAGTTGTACAGTTTGTTATCTCCATTACCAATTAATTTGAAAACTATTTCAGGCCAGGGAGAGGCAGAGCAGTGAAATTGATTACAGCTCTGAATTTCTTAGTAATAAGAAGTTGAACAGTGGCACATTTCCTTCTTGGGTAACCAACATAGCAGGAAGAACTTTGCCAGTTTTGACTACAATAAATTTTATGCAAATAGTATACCGTAACTAGAGAGTGTAAGACACACATAAAATGTTCTTTGCAAAGTTTTTGTTATCACTAGTTGTCATTAAATCTGTTACAAGACACTTAAGTAACCATAAAGAAGAACTTGTCGGTTTGTAAAAGTGGAGTAGGCATGGCCTGGATTACACATTTATAAAACACTACTGTTTAAATAGTTGATACATTTTTCGACAATCCCATGCCAGTAGATGGGTGGTGTAAGAATTGAAGAGACATCTCTGAAAATATAAAACATTGGACGACATTAAGATAAAGTTGTTCTAAATAAGGGCAACCTTGCCCACGGCAAAGCTCATATCTTTAACATAACACATGATAAATTTCCCCCATTGGGTTACATGCATCTGTGGATTGCAGTTGTCACTCTAAAATCTCAACATAACAGTTTTTGTCTATTTCTGAAATAAATGTCTATTCATAAAAGGCTAATATCTTAATAAGCACTAGACATAACTACTGTGTTATTGCACCCTATGGAGAAGAATATGTATCTAAGGTTGTCGGAGAATTTCACTGCATTTGACTTTTAATGATTACTACAGCATATGACAGTATGAGTTCAGCACACACTGAGGATTTGTTACATAGATTAGACAAAAATATTTTAATGATATAATTATAAATATCAGATACATGTAATTAGTACTGGTAGCTGCTCCATTAAAATGCACCACTGATTTTTGCTGGATTGCATTTCATTATTTGCATAGCTTTGTACAAAAGTAAATTCATGCTTTTTTAATTTCATCTATGATTATCCAAAGATTCATCCACCCAGTTTTTATTTAATAAGCTGTCACTTTCTCCATTGTAATGAATCCTATGGAAAAATGCCATTTACTGCCAAGTATTGTATAGTATTAACCCCTTCCCGACATTTGACGTAATAGTACTGCATCGCGGGAGGTCCGTTCCTGCAAAATGCAGTACTATTACATCATGCTTCTGGCACCGGCACCTGAATGGAGGTGCCATTCCAAATCTGAAGAGACACCTGAATTAGCTGGTTTTTGCAGAAGAGTTTGAGACTTTTGTGCAACTTTTGTATGACTTTTTAATAAACAGTTGCAAAAACACAACAGGCCTGATAAATCAGCCTCTAAAATAAATCAAACAAGTCCAATACTTAAAAAAAAAAAAAAGAAATGACACAAATGTCCTGACTAAAGTTAAATAACCCCTGATGTCTGGTAATCTCGCTGAGGATTATTCTTTGTTATTCTGGTTTTTCAATATATGCTACGACCTCAGCTATACACCTGTCTATTTGATTCTGTATTTTACTTGATATCTTGTTGTGACTCTGATTGCTGTCCTTTCCTTTTTGTTATTTGTTTGTCTGTCTTGTTACATGTCTAAACTCTGGTGCAGGGAGGGAACAACACTTAGTTACTGGCCACTGTTTAGGGTGAAACCAGTAAGCAGAACATTTTGGGAGGCTCAGAACGAGGGCCCACTGTCTTTGTCCATGTCCTGCCCTTACATGCATTCCATACCTTTAGTATTGAAACTCAGTTTATTTTCCTTATACTTGTAAAATACATGCAAAGTCAAAAAAATAAGTTTAGTGGAACCAAGAAGATACAGGAGTTTGCAAAGCTGACACTAATATCCTGTTAAACTGTTCTTATTACTTTTGCGTTTTGATTCTATCCCAACTCGAGGTAAAATGAATCAAATCCTAGCTATTGAGCTACGGAATAATAAAATAAAATACAGGACTTTTTTCTGTTTGTTCTCCCCTAGTTCACATACAGACTTTGTCTTTACAGCAATAATAATTGGCATTTTTATGGCACATTTCACCCACAGAGAATACTCATTCATTTTAGATTTGTAGTGGTACTGAAAGACACTGGGCACAAGGCCATTCACGAGATGAAAAGAAAAAGGATACAGATGTGAGAAATAAAGGGAACACTTTCCCTGCAATTTTCATGAGATGTGCAAAAATTTTGACTTGGCCTCACCTTTGCTCAAGGCTAATTAGAAAAGGGAAAATAGGTGGAGAGAGCATAGAGCAGAAACATAATACAGTGCATAGATTATATGGCACCAACAAGATCTGCATAGCATAGAAAATGTGACTACTGGTATATGTATTTATGTATTTTTATGTTCATCTAGATGGTTTTATTTGCTGTGGATGAAAACCTATCTATGCAAGAGTTACAACTTTTATGGAGCCTTTCACACTGTCTGCTATTGAGCGTCAAGTAGCATTTACTATTGGATATATGACAAGGGGTGGTTCGCCTACTTTTACATCTACTATCAGGCTTAAAAGGAATGCCGAGAATTTCATCTATTTCACATTTTTAGCTGTCAATGCAATTTGGTGTTAAGATGTTAAAGAGTTAGGTAAAGCTTCGAAAAGGATTCCATCCTAAAAAAATAGGCATTTTATGTGAATGCCCAACTATTAGCGTCTTTTATTTTCATAAATGTATACACCATCAGCGTGATTTAGCTTTAAGACTACAGTTTCTCATAAAACCAATTAAAACAACATAACGACTTGGAAAAAAAGACCTTGACTAGATACAGCTTTCAATACAGTGACTGAATTTCTGCGTATAAAAATAATCTGTATAGCATAAACACAGAGTGCCAATTAAGGTCATCATGTAGGCATGGGGAGTCTTATAGCCATGGATGCTCTACTAGGGGGATTCTGGGAAATTATGCAAAGTTTCCCAGGATGGTATAAGGAAAACCACACCTCTTTTAACTACCTTGTTAGGTGGCTCCCTTGACATCAAGCATGACCCAAACCAGTATATCTATTCCAGAATGAACAGACTCCCAACTGTAGTCAGCACTATTTTGTCCTGATTGCGTCTCCTTAGTACAGCTTAGGGAACTGGTTTGGCTGGATGAGAGGGTTGGAACTAGGGTCGTGAAGTAAGAGTTCTCCTTACGGAGAGTGCCAACTAAGGCCACCATGTAGGCAGGTTGAGTCTTATAGCCACGGATGCTCCAGCCAAAACAGTTCCCTATGCTGTACTGAGGAGAATCAATCATGTCGAAACAGTGCGGTCTACAGTTGGAAGTCTGTTCCTTCTGGAATAGATATACTAGTTTGGTTTTAATCCAACCTCATGTCATAAGGCCTCTTGTAGGTCATGCTTGATGTCAAGGGAGCTAAAAGAAGTGTGGTTTTCCTTATCCCATCCTGGAAAACTTTGCATATTTTCCCAGAATCCCCCTAGTTGAGCATCCATGGCTGTAAGACTACACATGCCTACATGGTGGCCTTGATTGAGCCGAGAAGACAGTAAAGGACAAACCAGGGCCGGCTCAGAGGGGCATTTGCCCAGGGCCCCCTGTCCTGTCCAGGGCCCATCCTGATATACTGTACTGAATGTGACCGTTCATAAGAGTTTTATTTTGGGGCCCCACTTTGTCTAAAACCGGCCGTGGACAAACATATCAGCAGGATCAAATCTGCTAAGTAATACTTTTATTTTACAAAAATATTATCTTCACAGAAGTCATCATTTAAGATTTCTGTCTCAGTTGTTTTCAGTTGTTACAGTTGTTTTATTATTGAGTACAATTTGCTTATTTGTGCTTAATGTTGGCTTAATATTGAACCAATCTCAGCTTTACAGTTATATATAATGGTCATACTGCATTTCTTTCTGCACTCAGGACTATTCCTTTCAAGAGGCAATTGTATGTGATGACTGATTCATGATTCAATGATTTCTGTATTTCTGTATTTTTTTAAGGTTTGGAACCCACAAAATTAACATTTTAACTCCTGTTCATGTACATTGTGGTGAAATAGCTGTCAGCTAAATAATAAGCCATCCTTTGAGAGTTTGGTGAGCAAAATGCCATAATATAGTAACTAATTGAAAGAATGTTTACATGAAGTTACATAACTTTGCATGAAATTCTCAAAATAAAAGGACTAGGAATGTAGGCATACTAGATGTATGTATGTACTGTAATAAAAAAAATAAAATAAAAATCAAAGCATGCAGATGTTTTGTGCTCTTCTTTTTATAAAGGTTAGGGAATGTGCAGGCTTATAGGAATGTGAAAGCAGTAGAACTTAGAAAAATAAGTCTTACATAGACAACTATATAAATGTTATTGTAGGTCATGTGATACATACTTTAATCTATTTAGCATTTTTTTTTTGCAGTCCTTTGTCTCAGCCTTCTCTCATCTTTGAGACTCTTGAAGATTATAAGTGTGCCACTAATGGCAGCTGAATTAGGGAAAGTTCTTATCTAGTCTTCTAATTAGCTAATCACATTTTCTCTTGATCAGTAAGAGATACTAATCATCCCTTGAGCCTTTCTTTCTGATTGGAGCATACTATGTACATCAGAACAATTATCTCAAGCAGATGCCCAGAAGAGAAGAAACAATCTCCTTGACAATCAGGCAGCCCTTCTATTTATTTAAGTTTTCTGCATCACTTTAGATTCCATCTTAGATCTTACACTTAAAGCTTCATAAAATCCTGATAATGTTTTGGTAAAAATAGGTTTGTGTTTGACAAGACTATAGACAAGAGTAACCTTTCACATCTGAGCCAGATAAAATGAAAATATCCTTTTGATATTGTTACTTTATCCAAAGCAATATGTAAGTTGTAAAGGTGATGAATTTGTTTTTATTTGATTAAAACTTTTATCTTCAATATAAATAAATTGTATTTAAGGCTTTGTACACTCCAAAAAATGGAATAAATATGTACTTCAAAATGATGGCATTTATAAAATTCTGTACAAATGGCATGCTGGTAATACAAATGATATTCTAAACAACAAGTGCCATGAAAAAATTATAACATGTGAATCAGCCTATGCTTTTTGTCAAAATTGTAAGAAAAAAAATTATTCCATGAATTTCAAATGTCCATGGAATAATGCCAAAAAGCTCACATTACATATGAAAAGCCTTATAGAAGTGCAGAGAGTTTAGTTGATCTATAAAATGCAAATCCAACTTTGTCCACTTAAACAAACAGGTGTTAGAAATAAAGAGCTAAATATTGCACATGGCATTACCACATTTAAACAGAGATTCTTCATTAAATACATATATTTATATATTTTTTTCCTTGTTTTTAATTTTTTTTTTAAATATACACACAACTTAATTGTACAACATTCACATTCATATACAAAACTCTACATCTATCCATTTTGTATTACATTAATTCTTTACACATTTATATTCACCCTCCAACCCTCCAAGCATTTGCTCATTTACTCTATTACATACTCTATTACATACATTATATTTGGGAAACTTGTGGATCTCCATTATTTTCTTATACATAACCAAGCTGCTATTAAAATATGTGATGTTGGCCATTTAACTGGCTGGGGCTAGTCAGGCTCCAGCGGTAGTGGACCCACTAGACCACCACAGACGATGACGTAAGCCGATACCAGGGACCAGAGTCTAAGTGGCACCCAGTTTTCACCAGAGCTCACCAAAAAGCGGGTTGGGCTTCCTGCTGTGTGGTACCACCAGGTCGTTTGACAGGTGTGACCAGGACATTGTCCTCAGGCTCCCAAGATCTCTCCTCCGTCCCGAACCCCTTCCAGTCGACCAAGAAGAACCGCTTACCTCTCACCATATTTATATCAAGGATTTCCTTAAAGAGAACCTGTCAGGCAAAATAACTATCCCTTCATTGTCCCTCTACATGTCTGTAAACTTAAGCAATGAGGTACTACAGCTGTATGCAAATGACCAGTGAGTCCATTGAATCATTATTAGTGATGAGCGAGTATACTCGTCCGAGCTTGATGCTCGGTCGAGTATTAGCATACTCGGACCGGCTCGTTGCTCGGACGAGTATTTGCCCTGCTCGATAACGAGCATTTAATTAAAAAAAAAGAAGTGAAGAACAATAAAAAAATACAATTAAAACATTTAATTTAATCGTTTAATTGAAGAAAACAGTGAAATAACACAGTGCAGAATAGATTGCAGATGTTCGGGAACATCTGCGATCTGTTCCGGAGACACGCGTGCAGAACGGTGTTCTCCACAATAGTATTTGAAGAACAATATGTGTGAAGAACAACTTGCAGATGTTTGGCAACATCTGCAAGTTGTTCTCTACACATATTGTTCTTCAAATACTATTGCGGAGAACACCGTTCTGCACGCGTGTCTCCGGAGCAGATCGCAGATGTCCCAGAGACACGCGTGCAGAACGGTGTTCTCCGCAATAGTATTTGAAGAACAATATGTGTGAAGAACAACTTGCAGATGTTTCCAAACATCTGCAAGTTGTTCTCTACACATATTGTTCTTCAAATACTATTGTGGAGAACACCGTTCTGCACGCGTGTCTCCGGAACAGATCGCAGATGTTCCCGAACATCTGCAATCTGTTCTGCACTGTGTTATTTCACTGTGCTCGGTCAGTTTGTCATTTTACTGAAAAATGCTCGGGTCTCCCATTGATTTCAATGGGGCTCGTTACTCGAAACGAGCACTCGAGCATCGGGAAATGTTCGGTTCGAGTAACGAGCACCCGAGCATTTTAGTGCTCGCTCATCTCTAATCATTATCATATTCAAGCTGTCCAGCTTATTCATGAGTGGTAGGCCATGCCCCCTGCAGCCTGTGTTATGTTATAGCAGAACATGTCAGATTCATGTGTAGCTGATGTCTGTTTCTCACACATGTGTATTAGGAGGACAGAAGATGTCAGCAGATAAAGCACAGACACTAGAAATGCTTAAAGGGGTATTCCGGGAATATGAACATCTGACACAAAAACCCATGATGATATAAATAAACGAATACAACAATACTCAATGTTATTAGTCACAAAACGGAGCTTAAATAGTTTGTTTTTATGATTTACAAAATTTATGGCCTCTCTAAAGTAGGTGGAGTTATCACTAAGATGGCCGCCACTGGAAACTACAAGTTCCATGATCCTTTAGTTCTCAGTAACTCCTCCTACCTCTTATGCTCTGCTCCCAGTGATGATGTAACAGGTTTTCTTGCTCTGTTACCATAGTAATGATGTGTAACTGCCATCACCACAACACTGACCATACTGGATGCACTGCAACCAACCGACTACAGCCAAATGTAGTGGTGATCACATGACCTGCCCAGGCAGGTACAGGACATGTGATGTGGACATGTGACCAGCAGCCATCTTCTGTCCTGCAACGGACCGCGCGGAGGAAATTAACAGACTGATTAAATGGCCGGTAGCATTTTAATTCTTCATTACAGTGTATGTCATCAGCTTTTTCTGCTAAGGGGAGCAAAATTTTAAATAACAACTAATTACATATTAGCTTATATTTTGAGTGCCCACTTGTATATGAATTATGCTGATTCCTGGAATACCCCTTTAACTATACATTACACACAGACATGAGAAGAGGAAGGAGAGGGGAGGGGTAACATGGGTGACATCACTGCCTCTGACCATGTGATCAGCCTCATTTACATAATAAAGAACAGATGATTTTACAATGATTAATGTATGAATTGACTAGATAAAGGCTGTGATGGAATCCTTGTGAGCTGCTCCAAGAGGTGACAGAAATAATGACAGGGACCTTATGACAGGTGTCCTTTAACCTCAAAGATGTCGCTGGAGTCAACCTCAGGAGCAGGAGGAGGTACTTGCTGGGAGAGGCATTTCAGGATGACAGGCTTGAGTAACGATACATGGAAGGAGTTCGGCATCTGCATGGTGGTAGGAAGGCGCAACGTGTAGGCCACAGTAATGATGCACCTCAGCACCGCGAAAGGACCCAGGAATTGTGGACCAAGCTTGTACCCAGGAATCTTTAGCCAGACGTACCTGGAGGACCACCTGACCATTAGACTGTGGGTGAAAGAAAAGTCCAATTTTACCTGGAGCTGGTTAGAGAGGGATCGCCAGAACTTAGAAACAAACTTAACCCCCCCAATCGGAAACAATGTGTTGGGGAAGTACATGGAGACGGAAGATGCATTGGAAGAACAAACTGGCAAGGTGTGGAGCAGACAGTAGACTTGGCAGAGGAACAAAATGGGACATTTTGGAAAACCAGTCGGTTACCACCCAGATGATGGTATTGCCCATTAAGGGTAGCAGGTCCATGATGAAATCCACAGCCACATTATTCCACGGGCATGTGGGTATCGGCAACGGCTAAAGAAGACCATCTGCTTTCAGACGAGATTGCTTATTCCGGGCACAGAAAGCACAGGAGCCCACAAATTCCCATATATCCTTAACCAGATCTGGCCACCAATAGAAACGGGAAATGAGAGTGGCTGAGCACTGCACCCCAGGGTGCCCAGCGACACGTGAGCAATGTCTCCAAGACAGAATCCTCTTCCATAGTGCAGGTGGGACATGTCAGGAGACAGATCCAATGGAGCGGCCACAACCAGTCGCTCTGGAGGGATTACATGCCTATGAGCCAGTTCCTCCCCAATGACATGTGAGGCAAGAGAGAGAGCATCAGCCTTGAAATTCTTTTCAGCCGGATAAAAGTGGATAAGGAAATTGAAGCAGGAAAAGAAGAGTGACCAGCGAGCTTGACATGGGTTGAGTTGCTGAGACGTCTGGAGATAGAGGAGATTCTTGTGATCTGTGTATTTGCAGACCGTAAAACAAGCTCCCTCCAGGACATAATGCCACTTTTCTAAGGCAAGTTTAATTGCCAGAAGTTCTTGGTCCTTTATGGAGTAATTCCTGCTCTGCGGAGGAGAAAGTCTTTGAGAAAAAAACACAATTGAGGGTTTGGCCTTTGGGCCCTTTCTGTGTGAGCACGGCCCAAGCTCCCACTGAGGAGGCAGCCACTTCCAGATGGAAAGGCTTCTCAGTATAAGGCCGCACAAGAACTGGAGCTGAAGCAAAGGCAGACTTTAGCTTAGTGAAGGCTTCTTCTGCTGCCAAAGGCCAGAGTTGGGGATTGGCACCCTTCTTGGTGAGTGCCAAAATAGGAGACACCAGAGAGGAGAAGTTTGGGATGAACTGCCGATAGTAAATTGTATTGGACAATGTCGTACAGGACAAGACCATTGAAGAACAGCAGAAAACTAGGAAGGATCCATCTGGAGGCCTTTGTCAGAGATAATATAGGCGAGTAAAGGAAGACTATGCTGGTTAAACTGGCACTTTTCAAGTTTGGTGTAAAGGTGATTGGTCCTGAGACGACTAAGGACTTGCCATACATGAGACAGGTGGGACTTAAGATCTGGAGACAACACCAGAATGTTGTCAAATGTTGTTGGAATTCTTGAAAAATGTCTGGGGCATTGCAAAGTCCGAACGGTATTACCAAATACTCGAAGTGTCTATCGCGAGTGTTCAAGGCGGTCTTCCACTCGCCATCCTTGAAAATATGGATGAGGTTGTAGACCCCACGAAGGTCCTTGGCTCCACATAGACGGTCGAACAACTCCGTGATCAACGTGAACAGATAGCAGTTCTTGACTGTGACCTTATTAAAATCAAGGTAGTCAATGCATGGACGAAGTGACCCATCTTTCTTGGTCACAAAGAAGAAGTCGAAGTAGAGGATTTACATATAAACCACCTCTGTAGGTTCTCTTTGGTATAGTCCGACTTAGCTGCAGTTTCGGGCACACAGAGAGGGTACATCCGACCCCCAAGGAGGAGACACACCCAGCAGCAGATCAAAAGGGCAATTGTAGGTACAGTGCAGTGGCAAGGTCTCTGCTTGATTCTTTGAAAAAACATCAGAAATGTCCCAATAGCAAGCTGGAAGATCCTCAGAGATGAATGCCACCTTAGCCCATGTGCAGTTCAATGTGCAGAGAGCACTTGGTGATAAAGCCCCTGCACAACTTGGGGTCTCCATCATATTTTGTCTCAGCCTAGGTTCAGCAGCAGGCAGCCTAACCGGAGTAGCAGGGGAAGCCGCAGGAGCCTGACGCTGTGTCTGGGTAGCTATCAGCTGCTGCAACGAGGTCAGGTACAGACAAACTCGTGCCAGGGACAGGCAGAAGGTTGAGATAGGCACCACACAAACAACTTACGGAACAAAGCAGGAGGTCCGGTAGGGTGTAGAGGGAGAGGCAGGGTTAAATAGGATTCTTGGTAAGGCCAACGCCAATTAACGGTGCCCTTTAAATCTGCTGAAGCTGGCGCACGCCAAAGGAGACGTGTGCGCACGGCCGAAGACCCAGAAGCAGGAGCAAGGGCAGGTAAGTAGCTGTGGCACAGAGTGGCAGGCACACAGAAGCGTACGGGTAAGCCCGCGACCCAAGACATGGATTGCGGGACCACCCGTGATATGTCTATGTTCTAGTAATGCCATAGTTGGGGCAAGTTCTACTTTTCTTCCACTAATTGATGTAATTTGTTTGAAGACTTGAAACCAAAATTTCTGTATGCCTGGACAGTCCCACCACACATGTGAGGTCATTCTTTTTTACCGGCACCCTTTCCAGCATTAATTTGAGTAGTTTCCCATACTATGCACTATTCTGTCTGGGCAGAGATACCATCGTGTTTGCACTTTTTTCATTGTTCTAAATTATTTATACAGGTAGATCTATGTACTATTTCCTCCGTCGCTCTAAGCCATTGTTTATGTACAGTTTCTATCTCAAGTTCTTCACCCCACTATACGAAAATACATGGTTATTATTTTTACTCTTTAAAAAGCTACACACACTACATACTTCTAATTTGCAAACACTGGAAAAATAGGTTAGAGTCCAGATCTTTTTCTTTTTAAAAGACCCTAAAGGGCTTAATTCCTTGTTCCCCCATAATGCATTTGATATGGTTATCCTCTTTTACAACCCACTTTTCCAAACTTAAATTGGGTACCTGAGGTTCTAGACTACTTATAGTTATAGACTCTAAAGGTATTTTGATGTATTTTTGTGATATGTCAGTCCAAACTTTAACGCCACAACTTATTGAATCTAGCAGATACTTATTTTTTATATAATTTACACTCACCGGCCACTTTATTAGGTACACCTGGCAACTGCTCGTTAACACTTAATTTCTAATCAGCCAATCACATGGCGGCAACGCAGTGCATTTAGGCATGTAGACATGGTTAAGACAATCTCCTGCAGTTCAAACCGAGCATCAGTATGGGGAAGAAAGGTGATTTGAGTGCCTTTGAACATGGCATGGTTGTTGGTGCCAGAAGGGCTGGTCTGAGTATTTCAGAAACTGCTGATCTACTGGGATTTTGACGCACAACCATCTCTAGGGTTTACAGAGAATGGTCCGAAAAAGAAAAAACATCCAGTGAACGGCAGTTCTGTGGGCGGAAATGCCTTGCTTATGCCAGAGGTCAGAGGAGAATGGGCAGACTAGTTCGAGCTGATAGAAAGGCAACAGTGACTCAAATCGCCACCCGTTACAACCAAGGTAGGCAGAAGAGCATCTCTGAATGCACAGTATGTCGAACTTTGAGGCAGATGGGCTACAGCAGCAGAAGACCACACCGGGTGCCACTCCTTTCAGCTAAGAACAGGAAACTGAGGCTACAATTTGCACAAGCTCATCGAAATTGGACAGTAGAAGATTGGAAAAACGTTGCCTGGTCTGATGAGTCTCAATTTCTGCTGCGACATTCGGATGGTAGGGTCAGAATTTGGCGTCAACAACATGAAAGCATGGATCCATCCTGCCTTGTATCAACGGTTCAGGCTGGTGGTGGTGGTGTCATGGTGTGGAGAATATTTTCTTGGCACTCTTTGGGCCCCTTGGTACCAATTGAGCATCGTTGCAATGCCACAGCCTACCTGAGTATTGTTGCTGACCATGTCCATCCCTTTATGACCACAATGTACCCAGCATCTGATGGCTACTTTCAGCAGGATAATGCGCCATGTCATAAAGCTGGAATCATCTCAGACTGGTTTCTTGAACATGACAATGAGTTCACTGTACGCAAATGGCCTCCACAGTGACCAGATCTCAATCCAATAGAGCATCTTTGGGATGTGGTGGAACGGGAGATTCGCATCATGGATGTGCAGCCGACAAATCTGCAGCAACTGTGTGCTGCCATCATGTCAATATGGACCAAAATCTCTGAGGAATGCTTCCAGCACCTTGTTGAATCTATGACACAAAGAATTGAGGCAGTTCTGAAGGCAAAAGGGGGTCTAACCCGTTACTAGCATGGTGTACCTAATAAAGTGGCCGGTGAGTGTATGTATGTATATATATATATATATATATATATATATATATATATATATATATATATATATAAATGATGAAAAGGCAGCACAAAAATTAAGTGAAAAAACGGTGGTTTAATCCATAGAAGACGACGTTTCGGCTCGTATACACGTGAGCCGAAACGTTGTCTTCTATGGATTAAACCACCGTTTTTTCACTTAATTTTTGTGCTGCCTTTTCATCATTTGTTTATTGGAGGGTCCTTTTCCTGGCTAGGACCCAGTACGGCTTTGCACACAGCTAGTTCTTTTTGGTTAATTATCGTAGAAAAACTGCTATGCTGCTTGAACTTTCCTTCTTTCTATATATATATATATATATATATATATATATATATATATATATATATATATATATATATATACCCTCCAAAAGGTGTCTAATTGAGTTTCTTGGGAGATCAGCATTTTCAATTGGAAACCATTTGTTTGGGCTCATAGGGTTCCATCCCTCTAGGATAGCTGCTATATTACACATTTCCAGCTTGGGAACTCCTAACCCCCCTTTTTAAGTGGTGTTTCTAAAGTTTTTTTGGAAATCCTTGTTTTTTTCCCATTCTAATTTAACAAGTAAATTCAGCATTTTTCATAAAAGGGATTTACGGAAGCTTAATGGAATGCACTTAAAAAAGTAACTTTGGTAGAAATGTAATTTTACAGATTTGTATTCTAGCTCTCAATGATAATTTTGTCTTATTCTATCAATTTCATTCTCCATGTTTGCATGAAGGTACCAAGGGTTCCATTATCATTACAAAAATTTGTGGTGACAATGGACACACCTGCCGGCAATATTAGGCCTCTCAGTCCAAATTTCTTTAATGTGGCTTCCAAGTAGCCACAGTGGATCCTATCAAAAGCTTTCTCTGCATCTAAGGACAGGAACACACTGGGGATGCCTGAGCCGATTGCAGGAGATCTATTATCTTCCTTGTCCAATCTTTTGTTTGCCTACCTGTCACAAAACCCATTTGATCAGATGATATAATAGAGAGAAGTTCCTCTTGTAATCTAATTGCCAAAAGTTTGACAAATAATTTTAAATCACTCTTCAAGCCTATCTTGTGCTTTATCTGGTTTAGGGAGTGTTACTACAGTCACTAGTACGTTATTCGGTCCTATTTTGCCTGTTTCTTGCAAGTATCTAAATACTCTTAGTATGTACTCATTTGGGAGACCATCCGGCCCTGGAGTTTTATTTAATTTAGAGTCCAAAATTGTTTTCTTTATTTCTTTCTCATCTATCGGCCTATTTCATCTTTCCATCTGCTCCTCCGATAATTTTGGAAGATCTGCAGCTGCCAAGAACAAGTCAATTGTATCCTTTGATGCTATATTTTGCATTCCATCATTGTTTAAGTTATATAGTTAAGCATAATACATTTGGTATGTACATGCTTCTGCTATATTTATTGGGCTTTTAACTATTCTACTACCAGGATACTTAAGACTTTCTATCCTGGCTTTAATCCTCTCTTTTTTAATTCTATTGGCCAGCATTTTGCTTGCTTTATCTCCTGTTGAATAATATTTCATCTTACATTTCCGCATATTCTGTTCATAATTTGCTAACATTAATGTTAGGAGCTGCAAGCTTAGTTCCACGAGTTTCTTCATTTTCTAATACTTACGCTGGTCTTGTTTTGTTCTACCACCATATTTATTTCTGCTATTATTTGTTTCATTATAGTTCTTTCTTTCTAATTCTTTTTTCTTTCTAACCTCTCTTCCAAGTCTCTAATAAGAATCACTAATGAATATATGTGTTCTAGAGAAATTCCTCGTTTATTTCCTTATTATCGTTTTTATAAAAAAAAATCGCAGTATGCACCATCTGCATGGTGGTACCTCCAAATATCATGCAACTCCACCTCTTGCACTACTAATCTTATATCCATTTACCTGGGACGAGGAGTCTAACAGTTCCCCCACCGGGGCATTAAAGTCTCCACATGATACATCTCTACCCTGTTTTTCCCTATTTCATTTATTAATATTGCTTCTAAAAACTTATGCTGACTTGTATTCAGGGCGTAATAGAGACCAAAGTGTATAACACTTCATTAATCTTGATAGTGATTGGCCCTCAGCATCTTCCACACATTCTACCAACTGAAATTTTACTGTGGATTAAAAAAGATGCTAAATCCTGCTTTTTTATTTTCTGCATTTGCATGAAAACTCTTTCGAAGTCTCTAGGTGGTATATATCTCTTTTTAATAAATGCATTTCCTGAATACACACCACTTCACATCTCTACCTACTTCATTGCACAGCGCCCTCCTCTTAAAAGGGCTATTTAATCCTCTCACATTAAGTGTGAACAGTTTAACCCCTTCCCGCCGCCGGGTCCTGGTGCATGGAGAGGGCTCGCGGGCCGAGCCCTCTCCATAGCCGGTAAGTCTTTGCTGCATATTGCAGCTTACCGGCATAAAGGCTTACCGATAACACCCGCCGCATGGGCGCCGCCATCTTGTTGTGGATCGCTGCTCCCCGATGACGTCACGGGGAGCGGCGATCCGTCGCCATGGTAACCTCGGGTGTTCCGAACACCCGAGGCTACTTCGTTTTAACCCATGCATTACAATGTGCTAATTGCACATTGTAATGCATGGGGAGTAAAATCCACATATACTGCCATACTGTAGTATGGCAGTATATGATAGGATCGATCAGACTTCCTAGGGTTAGAGTACCCTAGGGAGTCTGAAAAATAGTAAAAGTAAAAATAAAAAAAAGTTAAAAAAAAAAAAATTATAATAAAAAAACCTAAAAATTCAAATCACCCCCCTTTCCCTAGAACTGATATAAAAATAAATAAACAGTAAAAATCATAAACACATTAGGTATCGCCGCGTCCGAAAATGCCCGATCTATCAAAATATGATAAAGTTTTTTCACTATGTTTAACCCCGTAACGGAAAATAGCGTCCAAAGTCGAAAATGGCATTTTTTTGCCATTTTGAAAAATATAAAAAAATTAATAAAAAGTGATCAAAAGGTCGCACAGTCCCAAAAATTATAGTAATGAAAACACCATCGAAATTCGCAAAAAATGACACTATCCACAGCTCCGTACACCAAAGTATGAAAAAGTTATTGGCCCAGAATATGGCAAAATAAAAAAAAAATATTTTGTACAGGAGGTTTTAATTTTTTTAAATGTATGAAAACATTAAAAAACCTATACAAATTTGGTATCCACGTGATCGTACCGACCCAAAGAATGAAGTAGACATGTCATTTGGGACGCAGAGTGAAAGCTGTAAAATCCAAGCCCACAAGAAAACGTCACAAATGTGGTTTTTCACCATTTTCACTGCATTTGGAATTTTTTTCCCGCTTTCCAGTACACGCCATAGAATATTAAATACAGTCACTATGAAGTGCAATTTGTTACGCAGAAAATAAGCCATAACACAGCTCTTTATGTGGAAAAATAAAAAAGTTATAGATTTTTGAAGTTGGTGAGTGAAAAATGGAAGTGAAAAAACTAAAAAAGGCCAAGTCGTTAAGGGGTTAAGTGACATCTTTATTTTAAAAAAAACTTGCTTTATTCCTTCTATTCAAAAGACATAAATCAATAACCACAACATTGTTTACTTTATCTAGACATTGTACACAGCCACACTTACATGCTATCATAAAACCATTCACCCACATATCCTCATTTGTGAGAATATATCCCCCTTGGAATTTCTTTTCCCCAATTTGGGCTGTTTAACAACTAATACCCCTTCAATATTAACAGTTTTTCCTGTTTTTCTTTTCCTACTTTAAACCATTCTACGTCAATTTTGTTAATCTGCTTCATCTTATCCTTTTCCTGAGTCCCTTTGGCAGCTATCAATTTCCACTGACACAATAGCTTTCCTACTTACTCCTTTGATTTACATTTATGTACTTGCCTCTCAAACCAGATTATCAATTTGACCTGAAAACCATTGAATAAATGGTTTGATAAAATACACAGCAGTGGCCTCCGATTACAAATGAAATATCCCAGCAGTGGTTTCCTTCCCTAATAAAATACCAAGCAGTGGCCTCACTTCACTAATAAAATACCCAGCAGTGGCCTCCCCTCAATACTAAAATGCCCTGAAACGCCCTTCCTTCACTGATAACATGTCCAGAAGCAGCCTCCCTTCACTAATAACATGTCCAGAAGCGGCCTCACTTCACTAATAAAATGTCCAACAGTGGCCGCCCTCATAAAATAAATTTCCCAGAAGCGGCATTCTTTCACTAATAACATGTCCAGCAGAGGCCTACCTTTACTAATAAAAATCATAACAGCGGCCACACTTCAAAAATAAAATACCTAGGAGCAGCTTTCCTTTACTAATAAACTACCCAGCAGTTGCTTCCATTCACTAATAAATTACCCAGCAGCGGTCTCCCTTCACTAAAAACATGTCTGACAGTGGCCTTGCTAATAAAATACCCAGCAGGAGCCTCCCTTCACTAATAAAATACCCAGCAGTGGCTTCTCTTCATTAATTAAATACCCAGCAGTGGCCTCCCTTCACTAATAACATGTCCAGCAGTGGCCTCCCTTTAAAAATAAAATATACAGCAGTGGCCTCCCCTAATAAAATGTCCAACAGTGGCCTCTCTTCACTAATAAATTAAACAACAGCGGCCTCCATTCACGAATAAAATGTCCTGCAGGAGCATCTCTTCACTAATAACATGTCTGGCAGTGGCCTTTCTTCACTATTAAAATGCCCAGCCATACCCTGCCTTCACTAAATCAACCCAGCAGCAGCCTCCCTGCCCTAATAAAATATACACCGGCAGCCTCCCATTCCAAAAAAAAAAGTCCCAGCAGCTGCATCCATTCACTAATAAAATGTCCAGCAGTGACCTCCCTTCACAAATAAAATGTCCATAAGTGTCATCCCTTCACTAAGAACATGTCCATCAGCAGCCTCCCTTCACTAATAACATGTACAGCAACAACATCCCTTCAATAATAAATTACACAGCAGCGGCCTCCCTTCAGAAAATAAAATGTCCAGCAGTGGCTTCGATTCACTAATAAAATGTCCAGCTGCAGCCGCCTTTCACTAATAACATGTTCAGCAGCGGGCTCCCTTTACTAATGGCATGTCCAGCAGCTGCCTCCTTTCACTAATAAAATGTCCAACAGCAGTGACATCCCTTCACTAATAACATGTCAAGCAGCGGCCTACCTTCTCTAATAAAATGCCCAGACAAGACCTCCCTTCACTAAAAATAAAATAACCAGCAGCGGCCTCCCTTCACTGACAAAATACACATCGGCAGCCTCCAATTACAAATAAAATGTCCCAGCAGTGGCTTCTTTTCACTAGTGAAATGTACATCAGTGTCATCCCTTCACTAATAACATGTCCAGCAGCAGCCGCACTTATAGAATGTGCTGCACTGAAGTCCATTCACTAATAATATGTCAAGCAGTGGCCTCTCTTCACTAATAAAATGCCCAGCCTTAACCTCCCTTCACTGATAAAATAACCAGCCGTGGCCTCCTTTCACTAATAAAATGGCAAGCAGCAGCCTCTCTTCACTAATAGAATGCCTACCCATAAAATTCCTTCACTAATAAAATACCCAGCAGCGACTCCTTCACTGAAAAAATGCCACAGCAATGGCCTCCCTGCCCTAAAAAATACCTCCAATTACAAATAAAATGTCCCAGTAGTGGCCTCCCTTCACTAATGAAATTCCTAGCAGTGGCCTCCCTTCACTAATAAAATGTCCATAAGTGTCATCCCTTCACTAATAAAATGTCCAGCAGCTACCTCCCTTCACTAATAACATGGCATGCAGCGGCCTCCCTTCATTAATAAAATGCCCAGCCATAACCCTCCTTCACTAATAAAATATCCAGCAGCGACCTCCCTTCGCTGAAAAAATTCCCTACCCTATTAAAATACACACCAACAGCCTCTCTTTACAAATCAAATGTCCCAGCAGTGGCCTCCCTTCACTAATGAAATGGCCTGCAGTGGCCTCCCTTCACTAACAACAAGTCCATCAGCAGCCTCTCTTCACTAATAAAATCTCCAGCAGCCACCCCCTTCACTAATAAATTACACATCAGTGGCCTTCCCTCACAAATAACATTCCAACAGTGGCCTCTCTTCACTAATAACATGTCTAGTAGTGGTTCTCCCTCACTAATAAAATGCCCAGCAGCAACCCGCTTCACTAATAACATGTCCAGCAGTGGCATCCCTTTACTAATAAAATGTTCAGCAGTAGCCTGTCTTCACTAATAACATGTCTAGTAGTGGCTCTCCCTCATTAATAAAATGCCCAGCAGCAACCCCCCTTCACTAATAATATGTCCAGCAGTGGCCTCCCTTCACTAATAAAATGCCCAGCAGTGGCCTCACTTCAATAGTAAATTTTCAACAGCAGCCGCCTTTCACTAGTAACATGTCCAGCAGCGGCCTCCCTTTACTAATAGCATGTCCAGCAGCAGCCTACCTTCACTAATAAAATGTCCAACAGCAGCCTCCCTTCACTAATAAAATGTCCAACAGCAGCTGCACTAATAAAATGTGCAGCAGTGACCTCCCTTTACTAATAACATGTCCAACAGTGGCCTCCCTTCACTATCAAAAATGTCCAACCGCAGCCTCCTTTTTCTAATAACATGTCCAGCAGTGGCTTCCCTTCACTATCAAAAATGTCCAGCCGCAGCCTGCTTTTTCTAATAACATGTCCAGCAGTGGTTTCCCTTCACAAAGAAAATGTCCAGCAGCGACCTCCTATCACTAATAAAATGTACAGCAGTGGCCTACCCTCACTAATAACATTTCCAGCAGCGGCCTATCTACACTAATAAAATGTCCAGCAGCAATCTCCCTTCAATAATAACATACCTAACAGCCTCCCTTCACTAATGACATATCCAGCAATGGCCTCCCTTTACAAATAAAATGTACAGCAGTGGCTTCCCCTAATAAAATGCCCAGCATTGGCCTCTCTTCACTAATAAATTACACAGCAGCGACCTCCCTTCACAAATAAAATGTCCCGTAGCAGCCTCCCTTCACTAATATCATGTCCAGCAGTGACCTCCCTTCACTAATAAAATGTCCAACAGCATCCACACTCATAAAATAAAATGTGCAGCAGTGACCTCCCTTCACTATTAAAATGCCTGGTCATAACCTCCCTTCACTAACAAAACCCAGCAGCAACCTTCCTCCCATAATAAAATACACACCAGCAGCCTCCCATTACAAAAAGAAATGTCTCAGCATTGGCCTCCCTTCACTAATCAAATGTCCAGCAGTGACCTCCCTTCACAAATAAAATGTCCATAAGTGTCATCCCTTCACTAAGAACATGTCCATAAGCAGCCTCCCTTCACTAATGACATGTCAAGAAGTGGTCTCCCTTCACTGATAAAATACACACAGGAAGCCTCCCATTACAAATAAAATGCCCCTACAGTGGCTTCCTTTACTAATTGACATGTCCAGCAGTGTCATACCTTCACTAAAAACATGTCCATCACCAGCCTCCCTTCACTGATAGCATGTTCCAGCACTGGACTCCCTTCACTAATAGAATGCCCAGCAGCAACTTCCCTTCACTTATATCATGTCCAGCAGTGGCCTCCCTTTACTAATAAAATGACCAGCAGTGACCTCTTTTCACTAACAAAAATGTCTAGCCACAGCCTCCCTTCACTAATAACATGTCCAGAAGTGACCTCCCTTTTACTAACAACATTTCCAACAGCAACCTCCCTTCACGAAGGAAATGTCCAGCAGCGGCTTCCTCTCTCTAATAACATGTCCATTAGCGACCTCCCTTCACTAACATCATGTCCAGCAGTGGCCTCCCTTTACTATTACAATGTCCAAGCAGAGGCCTCCCTTCACTAATAAGATGTCCAGCAGCGGCCTCTCTTCACTTATTATATGTACAGCAGTGGCCTCCCCTCACTAATAAAATGTCCGTCAGTGGTCTTCCTTCTCTAATAAAATATACAGCAGTGGCCTCTCTTCACTAATAAAATACCCAGAGGTTGCCTTCCTTCACTAAAAGAATGCCTAGCAGCGGCCTCCCTTCGCCAATAAAATACCCAGAAGCAGCCTCTGTTCACTAATAATATTGCCAGCAATGGCCTTCCTTCACTGATAAAATACCCAGGAGAGGCCTCCGTTCACTATTAACATGTCCAGCAATGGCCTCCCTTCACTAATAAAATACCCATTATTCTCAGCAGCGTCCTCCCTGACTTACACTTAATAAATATGCCTTCTCTAATTTAAATACCAATTCAACTTGAATTCAATTCAATACCAAAGAACCATCCCATACAACCTATTGGGGGTCATTTACTAAGGCGATCGGATTTTGGCGCATTGGCGCCGGCATGCATGCGACGGAAATCGGGGGGCGTGGCCGAACAAAAACCCGAAGGATTCGGAAAAACCGCCGCATTTAAAAAAAAAATGTGTCACGAAAATTGCACTTACCTTCACTCAGCCCGGCTCGGTGTATCCCAGTGCGTTCCGATGCTCTTCAGCGCAGCAGCGCCACCTGGTGGACGTCGGAGGTATTACCATAATAAATCCCGGCCGGACCCGAATCAAGTGCAGAGAACGCGCCGCTGGATCGCGAATGGGCCAGGTAAGTAAAAATGCCCCATTGTGTATGTAACCGTGGGAATGCCTGTATATGCTATGTGTAAAATATGCCTGTCAGTATATACTAGATTTCAACTTATATATGTGTACAAGTAAATATTTGCATTTAATTAACAAGTTTTATTTATTACATGGATTCATAATAGATTCATAAACATTGTATTTTATTACATTCTTAAACTATGGGTCAGGACTACGCAATCCTCTGCCTCATACACTGAAGATCAAAATATCCTGAATGTCTTGGTCAGTGCGTAGTCCTCTTTGACTATATCCAAACCAAAAAAAATAGCAGTATTTTAAGCATATTTAAAAAATTGTATATATTCTAAAGCACACTTATGACAATTAGAGAACACTTTCAGGGTGCAGTCACATGTCGCATTTGACACATGAGTTCAAAAAACGCATTGCAACAGCTGAATAGATATTTGCCTAACTAAACAGCTGTTAACACAAGCTGCTACAAAACAAAATCGTTACTGCATTGTTAATCGCGAGATCACGCTGTATTCCGTGTGCTGCCAGGGACAAGCGGCTGCGCGCACTCGGCACTGCAGAAACATGATGCCGGGAGCGCGCAGCCGCTGCTCAGCGCGCTCTCACCCTTAGCTGAGTCTCTTAGCTGACACCATCCGACGCTGATTGGATGGTGTCAGAATATTTTAGCATACTCACACCCCCCCACCCGTGCTGCAGCTCCTCCTTTCTGACGATACAGACCTCGGAATCGTCAGATCACGGGGGGCATATCTCGGGAACGGAGGGGGCTAGAACGAAAATTCCAAGTGCCCCAGAATCATGATACTAGCGCCTACATGCCGTTATGTTTAGTTTGGGAAGTCTGGGGTGGTGACAGGTCCTCTTTAAACATTGCTGCTGAAATTGCTCACCAGTTCAGCACTGAACAAGGTAAGGAAATATTATAGTGTCACAATGTGGACTGAAAACCTACTCTGCATTGACGAAACCTCTAATTAGCAGAAAGAATCAAAAAACTAGACTAATCTTTGCTGAGGAATATGTTGTGTGGACAGAGGAGAAGCGGTCCACAGTTCATTTTAGCAATTAAAACAAATTAAATGTATTTGGATGATGGGAAACAATGGGGCACATTTACTTACCTGTCCACGTCGAGATCCCTGATCTGGAATGTCCTACGATTGTGGATTGTGCCGTGATTCACTACGAACATGCGCCTGATATCCTGCATGTGTCACCTTTTTCCCGGTGTATGTAAGTGCAGTGGTTGTGACACAATTTGAATATTAAATCCCGCGCTCAGTCCGAATCAGTCAGATCGTCCAAGGCCCCCCCCCCATTTCTGTCATATGAAAGCCATCACGATTGCGCCAAAATCCGATCGTGTGTGACACAATCCCCTTCTAAATATCTCTCACAGCCGTGCGAAACCTGAAAATTTCTAAAATCCGCCGAAAGTGCGTTCCACGGGACCCTTAGTAAAAAAGCCGCATTATGTTCATCAACAAACTGGGTTAAGACTGCATCCACGGGGTGCAAAGAAGTCAGTAAAAGGCGGAGGAGGGAGTGTCATGGTTTGGGGAATGTTTTCTGCAGCAGGAGTTGGACCTCTCATACAGCTCATGGGAGTGAACGTAAGTGTGTATCAGAACTTTCTTCACAAATGATTCCTTTCTACTGTTATTCACTCAATCAGACTGGAATTTTCATGCAGGACAATGCACCTTCCACACGGAAAAATGGATAAAACTTAGAAAAACATTCGATTTCTTGAAATAGAAAACATTGACAGACGAGAGTCCTGATCTAAAACCAATAGAAGACCTATTGAAAATGCTTGGTGACAAAGTTATGGCCAAGAAATCCACATCAGTCACAGAACTGTGGAAAAAACTGGAAGAAGTATGGACCATAATTACAGCGAGCAGTGTGAGAGACTAGTGATGTCCTGTTGACTAGTGATGTCCTTGACTAGTGATGTCTATTGATTGGTAACTGTTGTAATCTTTAGAAAATGTAGTTTTCTGTCTCACAGTCGTTACTGTTCTCTAAGTATGGTCATCACATTTTTTTTAAAGGTTTTATGTTATATACAGAGTTATTTTGTAACACTGTTAGCATGTTGTACCCCTTACAAATCTTTCAAACGTTGATCAATGTAGATTAGATTGTTTATGAAAAAAGTGATCATACTCTTTTCAGTTTAAATCTCCAATATATGTATATCCTTTTCCTAACTGAACAAAAAGACAACAATCAATCATCAGATGTTTTTCTTAAAAATAACATTTTACCTACTTAATTACAAAAAAACTAAAAAATTTTTTTAACATGTTTTAATCTTTGGTCAGATGAGATCAATAAGTGAAACATATTAAAAGGGTAACAATAAAAAAGTTACATTTTTACATAAATTCTAAAGTGAAGGATACAAATCTATTAAGCCAGGCTATGATACAGACTATTATGAGTTTACAATAGCAGAATCAAAAGATATTTTTTTGTTTCACATCTTCCACAACACTAGCCTGTAGCAATATAGCTAGAAACATGGAATCCTTAAAAAAATGACAATTGCAACTATTAATTGTTAGAAAGTTATCATAAGTATAGGAAGAATAACTACAGGAGATATACAAAGAAAAAGGGAAGATATAGTACAAGAGAAGATAACTACATTGTAAATACAACCACAACAATTAGGAGAAGCTAAACAGCAAAGTGAAATATGATTCCAAGAATTTGAAGAAGAAGTGCTGTGGTTCAGGTACTTACGCTTTCCTGTGGAGAGACTTCGGTTATATCCAACAGGGCTGAAATACTCAAAGATGAAAACAGTCACAGCGACCACTGTGAGACACATGACAAACATCATGACCCAAACGGCAGGGCTGTACGGCTCTGTAAAAGAGGATGAGACTCTTGAGAATGGAAACAATCAAATATAAATAAAAAGCATATACCAGAATCCTGAAAACTATTTAGTCACCTTCTTTACAACTATCGTCTAACTCTTCATGTTATCGACTTGCAGATGAAAGTCCACAAGCATTACTATTATTTTATGATTCCATTTACTTAACAAACTATGCAAACTGATTATTGCCACCTCAATTTACACCTCATGCATGTGGAGCAGGTTTTACGAAGTAATGAAGAAAAAATAAAAATACATAAAGTTTACATAATGCTAAAATTAAAAATGTGTTAAAATAAATTATGCAAATCTGGTGTTGCCAGAATTGTACAGACCAGTACATTTATCAAAAACTGTGAAAACTGTACTATGTGCAGTTTGCCTGTGGAGCGTGCAGGGAGCGCCAGATACATGAATTGTGGTGCACGGTCATCATGAATCAAGTGCCCTCTGCACTGCTCCAGCAGAAAGTACCATTTTTCTGGTGCACTTTGTTCATGTTGAAGTATTGTGTTGCAGACACAATTTTGGTGCACGTCGGAGAGATTTGTGGCGCACAGTCCGAGTAAGCAATAACACGGCCCTTTAAGTGCACATTTTTTCTGTCTTATCAGACACACAAAACTGGCCAGACACTTTATAAATACATTTGCAAGCAGTTCGCATGTTCTTTCTACTGCAAAGTCAGACAGAAATCTGATGCAAACTTAACATAAATGTGGGCCAAAATGTGTTTTCATACCGAAATGTGATTATCGATATTTCTATGTGGGTTTTGATAAGGAAAGAAATTGAAAGTTTTTTTTTTTTAACTCTTGCGGTCTACTTTAATAGACTTTAGACTTGCGGTAGCCGAAAAAGTGAATGGTACTCGCACCTTTTTTGTTGCTTCTTCTTGCCATTCACTTTTTCTACTACTGCAAGTCTTATTGGATATTTATTCATAAAAAGAGCACAGCCTCTGAAGCCCCCAGTCTCCAAGTTTGAAGTAAAGCTGTCATTAAGCAGTTTCGTCCATGTGTTTTTTCTTGCATAAATGAATTATGATAGACTTTAGCTTGGGATTCTCTTTTAATGGTTTGTTTTCCAATTAATCTCTAGTCCACTAGGAAAAATGTTTCTTTATAGTTTGTGATAAAAGCACCAGGAAATTAAATAAGATCTGCTGTTCTGCAAAGCAGAATATCCTCTTCCATTACTCTCCATCTTGTCTGGTTCACTACTGCCACAAAGGCAGACTTATACCAATACAGGAACTATTGGAACAAAACTCTAAGCAGCAGACTTTACAATTTCAGTATGATACATATTGCTATTCACCACCCCTCTTCCTCATTTTCCTCTAAATATAAGAAAGCCGAATGTACATTTTTGTACAAATTGTTCCCTAGTTCAATTGTTCAATTGACACCAAGTCCTGCATTGCAAACATTTTCATCCAGTATATTAAGCCTTAGCAAAATTGCAAATTTTGGGTTACAGATATTTAAAAAAAATCTATCCAAGTAATGAGTTGATGTGAGATAATAAAGGCCCATAAATGTGGCCAAAGAATTAAATAATCTCCAAAAAAGGTGAGAAATACAATAACTATAGTGTAACACAAATAAATGGCTTGCACACACTACAGTGTAAGTGTAAGAGTCATAAAAGCAAAAAACACGGCCAGTGATAAACAAATCAATAACATTAAAGCAGACTGAAAGCTAATGTGACAAAAGAGAAGACATACTATTACCTGGCGTGAACCCCAATACGCGTTTCAACCGCAGCAGGTCTTTGTCAAGGGATCTCTGCTGCAGTTGACCTGGTGTGGTTGAAACTCGTGTCGGGGAGCACGCCAGGTAATAGTATGTCCTCTTTTTTGTCACATTAGCTTTCAGTCTGCTATAATGTTATTGATTTATTTATCACTGGCCGTGTTTTTTGCTTTTGTGACTCTTACACTTACACTGTAGTGTGTGTAAGCCATTTATTTGTGTTACACTATAATTATTGTATTTCCCACCTTTTTTTGGAGATTATTTAATTCTTTGGCCACATTTATGGGCCTTTATTACCTCACATCATCTCCTTATATCACGTGTTTATAGGACATATTACCTGGCGTGCTTTATGTATCCATTAATGTGCCCATTAATAAATATTAATATTCTTCGTATTTGTATTGCAGCCTTGGTTTTCATTTCCTCTTTTTCCTTGTTTTTGACATTTTCTGTTGATCATTAAGAGGCTTTCTCTTGGCTTTTCTGGTAAACACCATTGTCGCTAGACTTATCTATTATTGTATGTTTTTTTCTTGTTTATGAATGTGAACTGTTGTAATGTAGCGTATGTATAATTTGCTCATAAAGTTGTAAAGGTAGCAGTAGTTTCTACATGTCAAGATCACAAACCCTGAAAGGAACACAAAACTAAGAAAAGAATCTTTGCTACAGACAGGGCAGGACCTCTACTCCAGCTAGTTGTCTTACAGCTGGACACAGGCTTGTAAAAAGGAAAAGAGGGTTCGGCTGTCTATGAACAAATTAGAGTATTCACTGTTTTAAATAGTTAGAAGAATAAAAGTATGTTTTAATAAAAGCAGGATCAAATGAAATAAGAAGTTTAAGGCAGAGATTAATAATTTTGTGATATTGCATTATCTGTGGGAAGTATACAAAAACCTTCACAAACTATTGTTGTAGACAGTAAAATACCCTCAGTAGAAGATAGAATTAAACTTTGCCTGTTTCTTTCAATGGAAAATTACATTTTATACTGATAAGGCATAAAGTATTAAAGATCCCTTTTGTGTCATGGCAGGTCCTCATAAGTCTGAATTGATATTTTATAGAATTTCTCCCACTCTTTCACAATGAATGAGAATATCTCAACATTCAACATGGATTTGTAAAAGGTATTTCTCTAAATCTCATTAATTTTTATATACAACAATATGTCCTATTTTATAAGGCCTGGATCGGATCCTGGGAGTAGCATACAGCCGAGTGTAGAAGGGAGGGGGAGTGAGCACTCCTCACCCCTCCCCTCTCCATTGAAAGCCAACCAGCTTGGTCACAGTGCAGTGAAATACATTGGGGCAGATTTACTTACCCGGCCCATTCGCGATCCAGCGGTGCGTTCTCTGCGGTGGATTCAGGTCCGGCCAGGATTTATTAAGGTAGTTCCTCCGCTGCGCTGAAGAGCATCGGAACACACCGAGCCGGGCTGATTGAAGGTAAGTGCAATTTTCGCAACACATTTTTAAAAAAAATGCAGATTTCAGTCACGTGCATGCCGGCGCCGATGCGCCACAATCCGATCACGTGCGCCAAAATCCCAGGGCAATTCAGGGGAAATCGTCGCAAATCGGAAATATTCGGGTAACACGTCGGGAAAACGCGAGTTGGCCCCTTAGTAAATGACCCCCATTGTGCTCACTGCACCATTGCCTGGTGCAATAGACTTCAATTACTGCCATGTGAATAAGGCTACAATTCATGTGGCCAGATCAATGCCACAGTTATGGCCTTGAGAATAAGGCCCTATACATTGTTGTTTTTGCCCATTCTCCAAATTTTAGATATACTGTATTCTGTACCATGAAAAAGTATATATGAAATAGAATTAAAAGCTGCACACTTATTTTCAGAAATGCAGATTAATCTAAAGTAGCATAGTACAATGATATATTGAAATTCTGCTACTCATTAAAATATTACTTTCCAACATAGAATAAATGATGCAATAATGGCACGTGGGATTTCAGTGCATTCTCATTCTCTTGCTCAATTATTCTAGTTGCTCAATCTGATATAGATTAAACTAGTAATTTAGCTGATGTATATAATGAAAGGCATCCTGCAATTGAATGCATGCCATTAGCTCCTGTACATCACTGTAAGGGTTGCATAGAAGATCTCATATAAATCTAATTCCCCCATAGTGCTGATCCAGAGTCACTGACATGTTGCTAGGTATCTAGGATGTAGATAAAATAAAAAAGAACTCCAGGTTTTTTTCTTCCTCACAATATTAGCATATTTGACCTTGGAGGGCAGAAGGTAAGTATTTTTCATCTGTTTCATCTGCATGACTTCTGAAATATTAATATGCCATATACATTGAATATATTTAACAAGCAATAAAATTATTGTGAGAGAATCAAATGATATATTATAGTACAGTTCTGCTCAGTTGTGCAGTGAACATTAGATATCATAACCACCCATATAACAGTGATCAAATGTGATGTCACCAATAAAGTACACAATAACACATAATTGTATGTCATTTGTATTTAAATAGGAGAGTATGTAGCGTCTGCGCAAAACTGCATGTCATTCTGTGTAGTCTTTAGCATCCAACGGAATATCTATCTGCCTACTTTGAAATAAAGTGAAGGACTGATTCCCTGGTGACGACCAGGTTTAATTGGACATTTTACTTGTTTGGCTGTTGCACCCCAGGATTCCTCGAGTACCTCCTATTTACTGACATACCTGACACACTGACAAACATATGGCAGCGTTTCTTGTGACCTCTCCTGTTCTATTATAGGTAGATGCCGAGATTCACTACCAGCGAGGGCAGATATCATACATCTGTCGCTTCCCCGATCAGGTATCCCGGAGTTCATGCCGGAGTTCATGTTCTTCTTCCCGGTGCATGTAAGTGCTTGGCTTGTGACACAATTTAAATGTTAAGTCCGGTGCTTAGTCCGAATCAGTCAGACCGCATGAAAGCTGGTGTTGGCGCGAGGTACCTACTATGGGTTTGTTATTGTTGATGAACTGTATTGTTTGCATTGTTATGTCTTTGTATTTATCTGTTGTTTTTTATATGTTTGCTGAAATTACAAGAATTTTCTCTTTGAAGATCAATAAAGTTGTATCGATTTATCTATCTCCATCACAGGTTTCAGTTATAATATTCTGTAAAATACAGAATACTAATGGTAAATGGAAGCATGGTGGAAGGAATACATCAGTTCATGCAAGTCTATGGGAATATAAGGGCTTTCATTTACCATTAGTGTTTGGTTAATATATGCTTTTCCAGAACTGGAGAGTTTAAGGTAAACAACGACAGAGGTGTGAACAAAGTCTAATTTAATTTAGAAGAATTTTTGGAATTTTTTTTAAACAAATCTGACATGTATGAAGATACCATTAGAGTATATAGCCAGCCTGCCCCCCTGTCTAAAGCCATCCCCCCCAGTATATAGCCAGCAGGCCAGCAGTATATAACCAGCTCGCCACTGAAAGTATAAAGTCAGCCTGCCCACCCCAGTATGCAGCCAGCCCCCAGTATATAGCCAGCCTGCCCCCCCCCCCCACAGTATACAGCTAGCCAGTCCCTTACCCAGCCCAGCACACAGTCCGCTTGCCTACGCCATAGTCTGTTTGCAGCCATTGTGCACGGAGCTGTCACTGACTGCCAGACTGCATCAAGTAGCAGAGCTGCGGGGAAGTGTCGGAAAGGTGAAAAAGTGGTTTATTATTTTTAGACCGGCTCAACCAGTCCCAGACAGGCCCTGCACCAGCCCCAGACCAGTCGGCCCACTGGGATTCCCCCCGGTGGCTTATATGGCCAGTACGCCCCTGCATTTGATTTTTTTTTTTCAAAATTCCAGCAAACATGGTGGAAATACTGAACAAAATCACTTGCTGCAAAATCACCAGCTAAGGTGTTGGAATTTATAGAAGGCACTAAGTCTTATACAATAAGATTCCTAGCATCAAAACAGCATAATGTGATATTATAAACTCAACAGCCATAATAACACTTTTGAATTACTAATAAATTAATTACACTCCTTATAAGGTCAATTGAGGGCTTTTATTTCATCTTCACTATTTACCAGGAACACAACTATTGCTACTACTTCTCTACCTTAATTAAAATTCTGAAGTATAAGCTGCAGATAAGTAGTAGAGGAGAACACACATTTTTATTATTATTGAAGTAAAATGAGAATTAAGGCTATAGTGGTTATTGGTTAATAACAATTTTAGCTTCTATTGCACTGACTACAATTTATCTAAAACAGCCTCTTACTTCTATGTGAATACACAGTTTATGTTGTTGTGTGCCAGGATTATGTAAGAAATAGACATGTATGTTGTCTTAAAGGAAACCTACCATTTCAAATGGTAGGTGTAAGCTGTAAACACCGAGCACCAGCTCAGGGTGAGCTGGTGCCGGTGCTTAGTTTCGTTAGTGTTAAAACCGCGTTATCGCGGTTTTAACACTTTTTAAACTTTATAGCAGAAACTGCTTCGGCGCTGCGTGCGCGCGCCTACATAGGAAATGCCGCAGGCGTTGCGCGCGCACGGTCGTGCGCAGCGCCGAAACAACTTCTGCTATAAAGTTTAAAAAGTGTTAAAACCGCGATACCGCAGTTTTAACACTAACGAGTCTAAGCACCGGCACCAGCTCACCCTGAGCTGGTCCTCGGTGTTTACAGCTTACACCTACCATTTGAAATGGTAGGTTTCCTTTAATATTGTGCCCCCTTAACTTCAATTGCACCTTACTGTATCTACATATGTTTCGGATTCAGAAGAAGAGCACTAATACTTTTTTTCGAATTCCATAAAAATTTTAAAAAGTGTATTTTTCCCCCATATTACATAGAAATTGTGGGTTTGTATGGAACAAGACACAGTTGCACATGGCTGATGGCTTCACATTGGCTTCTATGCCATGTTTTAGCTCTGCCTCCATGCAATGCACTTGTGCCTTGTGCCTAAAGGCTGAATGTCCATTAAATACTAACAACATGGTAACAACTCTGCTTACAACATGTACTGAAATTGTATATAACTATTTTTGATAGAATTCCAATCAGCCATGACTTTTCAAAAATGTGCTGAAAAACGTCCCCTCGGCTTATAGAGTCAATACTTAAAGTGTAACCGTCATTTCAAAAAACTTTTGATATGTTGTAGGGCAGGTAATTTTAAGCCCTTTTGCAATTGGATTAGTTACCCGAATCTTGCTCCTTCCTCTTGTATTCTGCAGCGTTCCCCTAGATGGCAGTGACTGCTCATATAGCTGTTACTATGGACATTCCGTCTTCATAAAGAAGACTACGGGCAGGAGACAAGCCCCCATCCCCCTCCCTCCAATCAGCTGATCACCTCATGTCTCACTGCCCCAGCACTCAGCCATGTGCAGGGAGAAGACCTCACTAATATAGTGACCAAACACCTAAACACATATCTCGCCTCAGCTTCCCCTACACCTGTATACTGTATAACAAATAATCCACACAGACAGAAACTGCAGCCCCCCTCCCCCCATCACCTCACACACACAGGAAATGGCAGGAGACTCTCTCCAAGTCTACAAGCTGTGCCCTCATGTGCTGTGCTGGAGTGTTACTTAGGTAGGTAGACAGACATGGACATGGACATGGATAGATAGATAGATAGATAGATAGAAGATACATAGGATATAGATAGATATGAGATGGATAGTATATACATAGATAGATAGATAGATAGATAGATAGATAGATAGATAGATAGATACATAGATAGATATGAGATAGATAGATAGATATAAGATACATAGGATATAGATAGATAGATATGAGATGGATAGTTTATACATAGATAGATAGATAGATAGATAGATAGATAGATAGATAGATAGATAGATAGATAGATATGAGATAGATAGATAGATAGATAGATATGAGATAGATAGATAGATAGATAGATAGATATGAGATAGATAGATAGATAGATAGATAGATAGATAGATAGATAGATAGATAGGAGATAAATAGACATTAGATAGGATATGTGCAGCGCTGTTCCCCCCATGTCCGCGCGTCTCGTCTTCTGACTTCCAGGCTTCTCTTATGTCTTCTGTAAGATCGTGCTGGGCGCCGCCATTGTTGTCGCCCGGGAGAGTACATTGGCGGCGCCCAGCACGATCTTACAGAAGACAGAAGAGAAGCCTGGAAGTCAGAAGACATTGGGGGAGCAACACTGCACATCGGGGCCACTGGAGGATGAGTATATAAGTTTATTATTTTTTTAAATTCTGGGCAAGCTGTATACTACTGGGGGCAAGCTGTATACTACTGGGGACTGGCTGTATACTACTGGGGACTGGCTGTATACTACTGGGGGCAAGCTGTATACTACTGGGGACTGGCTGTATACTACTGGGGGCAAGCTGTATACTACTGGGGACTGGCTGTATACTACTGGGGGCAAGCTGTATACTACTGGGGGCAAGCTGTATACTACTGGGGCAAGCTGTATACTACTGGGGACTGGCTGTATACTACTGGGGGCAAGCTGTATACTACTGGGGGCAAGCTGTATTCTACGGGGGCAAGCTGTATACTACTGGGGACTGGCTGTATACTACTCAGGGCAAGCTGTATACTACTGGGGACTGGCTGTATACTACTGAAGGCAAGCTGTATACTACTGGGGGCAAGCTGTATACTACTGGGGACTGGCTGTATACTACTGGGGACTGGCTGTATACTACTGGGGGCAATCTGTATACTACTGGGGACTGGCTGTATACTACTGGGGGCAAGCTGTATACTACTGGGGGCAAGCTGTATACTACTGGGGGCAAGCTGTATTCTACGGGGGCAAGCTGTATACTACTGGGGGCTGGCTGTATACTACTCGGGGCAAGCTGTATACTACTGGGGACTGGCTGTATACTACTGAAGGCAAGCTGTATACTACTGGGGGCAAGCTGTATACTACTGGGGGCAAGCTGTATAATACTGGGGACTGGCTGTATACTACTGGGGACTGGCTGTATACTACTGGGGACTGGCTGTATACTACTGGGGGCAAGCTGTGTTCTACTGGGGGCAATCTGTATACTACTGGGGGCAGGCTGTATACTACTGGGGGCAGGCTGTATACTACTGGGGGCAGACTGTATACTACTGGGGCAATCTGTATACTACTGGGGGCAAGCTGTATACTACTGGGGACTGGCTGTATACTACTGGGGACTGGCTGTATACTACTAGGGGCAAGCTGTATACTACTGGGGGCAAGCTGTATACTACTGGGGGCAAGCTGGGCTGTCTTTATACTACTGGGGGCAGGCTGTATACTACTGGGGACAAGCTAAGCTGGCTGTATACTACTGGGGGCAGGCTGTATACTACTGGGGGCAAGCTGGGCTGGCTGTATACTGCAGGGGGCAGGCTGTATACTACAGGGGGCTGGCTGTATAGTATAGGGGGCTGGCTATATACTGGGGGGGGGTCTGTGACCAATGCATTTCCCACCCTCGGCCTATACTCGAGTCAATAGGTTTTGCCAGTTTTTCGTGGTAAAATTAGGGGTCTTGGCTTATACTCGGGTAGGCTTATACTCGAGTATATGTGTTTTTAACTGAACTAATTGTAAAACTGTAAGTTATAAATATTTTAGTAGTATTACAAGTCTGCACCAAACCTAGAAAATATTGGAAGCAAGCAGTTATTGGTAATGTTTTTAAATATTGTTTAATATTATTATCATTATTATTTATTTACTTATCTATCCCTTTATTTCTTTTCATTCATTTCCTATCATTTCATTTCATACTATGTTATACACCTCATGAATTACATCACTTAAAGTTTGATCACCCCACTCTTTATTTTCAGTTTATTATCAATGTGCTACTTTCCCGTTCTTTTTATCTGACAGCTCTGCAAAACCTGCAAATGGGATTTCACAGCATACAATCAAGCTCAGAAAATAAAATTGTAGTAAAAAGTTACAGCAGGCGCTCAATATTATTCATTGTCGATTTTCTAAAGCACAATTCGGGTGACTAGAACAAAGCTGTACAATTCACTGCTACGTAGTGCTAGTATACTGAGCCACGTATACAATGAAGGTGTGATAGTGATTTGAGTACTGGAACTGGTTACAACAGTTGATCAACAAGAATCAGAGCTCAATCAGTCTTATATTGATGCCCTGTGTTCACATTCAAGGCTTTATTATTGTGCATTGCTAAGAATTATAATAACATATTAATAAAGAGAACTCAGATTTCCTCTTTATTGAATGTTTGAAATAGGTTTGTCAGATAAAATTATTAAGTACATTTAGAATCCATATGATTTATGCATTGACTGTTGATTTCAAGCTTTGGATTTGCATTTTATTCTGCATTGAGATTATAAAGACACAACAGCAAACAGCTTACCCAGAGTGACGTTATTTTCCATCATAGCACTATTAAGTGGCTAATTTTATATTCCTATAGCTTGTATTCAACTCCAGGACTAAGCCACAAGCTGTCTAGATATTTATGTATAATAGAGTACTTATTGTGTGCTGTGGGGAGATATTAAGCTTATTACTAAAGAGATTTGATTAAAAATAAAGGTCAGTAACGTATAAGTAATGGAAAGACATATCACCATGTGGTATACTAAATGGCTAAATATACAAACTTTCTCGGTCATACTATTTATTGCAAAATTATATCATGCTATAAAGTTTTGGTGTACATTCATGCATTTGTTGTGTCACAACAATCACTGTTTGAATTGGATTTGAGAGTACTATAGCGGTGGGTGGCGCCTCCATGTTTGTTGGGATTGCTGCTTCCTTGATGTCATAGGGGAGTGACAAACGGTTGCCATTCAACCTGGGGTGTTTGTAAGACCCGAGGCAGTATGGCTTCAGCAGATTTGTTACATTGTGCCTTTGTAATTGTGTAAATGTAATGAATGCTATGTAGAAACGCCCTATATTGCAATACAGAAGAAGGAATGATCAGACCATCTAGAGTTAATGTGCCCTATAGAGTCTAAATAATAGTAAGAAAAAATTTTTAAAAAGTAAAAAAATGTAATAAAAAGATAAAAAAGCTAAAAATTCAAATCACCCCCTTTCCCTAGAACTAATGTAAAACTAAATAAACAAACATGTTAGTTATCGTCGCATCCCAAAATACAGGATCTATCAAAATGTAAAAACTGTTATTCCCGCCGGATAACCGCATAATGGAAAATAGCGCCCAAATATCTGAAAAGCCACTTTTACACCATTTTACATCACATAAAAAATGTAATTAAAAGTAATGAAAAGGTTGCACAGTCCTCAAAATAGTAGAAATTCAGCTCATCTTACAAAAAAATGACATCTTAAACAGCTTCGTGCACAAAAGTATGAAAAAGTTATTAGCATCAGAAGATGGCAAAACTATTTTTTAGAACAGCGTAAGCGTGTGCAGGGTGCGCCAAAATTCTGGATTTATTGCGCCCATTTTCCATAAATCTGGCGCTCCCTGCACTGTCCCGACAGAACGTAACACTTTTTTTTTTGGTGCACCTTTAACACAGGGCGTGTGGGACATTTCTGTCAGATTTTGCATGTTACATCTGGCACTTGGTTTGAATAAGCATTGGAATGCCCCCTTCAATACAGAAGTTTGTGTCACATGAAGAATAGTGCAGCTGCTCCACAAAACAGTCCCGTGCAACACAAATGTGGCATGGACACGTCTTAAATGCCTGTGCAAGAAGTTTGCACCTAAAAAAATGTGCAAAGTCCAACAGACCTTACTAATGTGACCCATTGTTTTAATTTTTGAAAATGTATTAAAACACAATAAAACCTATTTATATTTGGTATCAGCATGATCGTACTGAACCAAAAAATACAGTAGACTTTTGAATGACTTTTGATAATTTGAAATGCACAGTAAAAGTTGTAAAAACTGAGCCCAAAAGAAAGTTACACAAATGCATTTCTTTGCCAATTTGACCACATTTGGAATTTTTTTTATAGCTTCTCAGTGCACGGCAGGGAATAATAAATAAGGTCACTGAGAAATAAAATTATGCAGATTGTTATGCAGACAAAAAGCCTTCACACAGCTCTTAAAATGCAAAAAGTTATAGATTTTTGAAGGCGGAGAGTGAAAAATGAACGAAAAACCACAGCGACACAAAGGGATATTTCTGTCTTAACAATTTATTACATATCCATAGGATAAGCCATATGTAGATGATAGATACAATTCGCACATTTCCAATGATTCCTTCGCACAGCTGAGCTGAATGAAGAGAGTAATGCGATTCTCCCTTCAACTCTTTGGGAGTGCTGAAAGGGCCTGATCTTGGCTCTCCAATAGAACTGAATGGAGAGTGGCCATGTGTGCGAGGGACTCTATCAATTCAACCAGGCTGGGGAAAGGAGGTCAGTGGACCTGCATTTCAGAACTAGGTTCAGGACCTAGAAGTGGGACCCTTATCTAACATCTATTTATGACATATCCTGTAGAAAGGTATAAGACTTTAATGTTTTTGGTAAAATGCAACATTGTTTTATGAAAAATAGTTTGAATGTTCATTATGGGTTATTACAAGTAAGATGGTAGGTCATATTATCTAATATACATTAAAAAAATATTAAATACCCTAAGAAAAATATTTGCTCAGATTTAGTTAAATATTGCTATTTCTTATCAAGCTAGTTAATTTATTAAAATATTTTACTAAATCATGCTTTTCTTAATCGGTTAAGGATGTAGCCAGTTTATAGTTTAGTGACAAGACTTGATTTTTAGAATCTGACATTTTCCACTATAATCGGTTATAACTTCGGAACGCTTTAACATATCCAAGTGATTTTCAGATTGTTTTCTTGTGAAACATTGTACTTCATGTAAAATTTAAGTGATAGGTTTTGTGTTTTATTCTGAAAAAAATGGAAATTTGGCAAAAGTTCATAAAAATTCTGCATTCCAAAGAGGAAGTGAAACTACCCAAAAAGCTAGATAACTAACATTTTCGGAGTGTCTGTTTTATACTGGAATGATATTTTATGCATCCTCTCATTTTTCTAGGATGTTATGAGGCTTATAGGATTTTTTTTATTTTCATGAAAATCTGCCAAAACTCACATTTTGAGGGACAACTCAGCTTTCAAGGGACTTTGAAAAGCCTAAATAATAGTAAAACCACATAAATTACCCTACTATAGAAACTAAACCTCTCAACGTATGTAAAATAACTTACCGGTAGTCTATTAACCTTTTAAGTGTTTCACATGGGTAAAAATTTTAGAATTTTTCTGTAAAAAACATTCATTTAGGCCAAAACTTACAGTTTCATAATGGATAAAATGATGAACTCTGCAAAGTTTGATGCCCAATTTCTCCTGAGTGTAGCGATACCCAATATGTGGTGGTAACTGCTGTATGGGAGCACCGCTGGGTATAGAATGAAAGTGGTGCCAGATTTGTATTGCCTCATTGTACAGGCTATAAAATTAAAAATTTTTTGGTAATGTGAACATATGAGGGCTTATTATTTGAGGAGTAAGATACAAAGGGGCTCATTTACTAAGGGTCCGTCGGACACATTTTCGTTGGGTTTCCTGGCGTTTTCCATTTTGAAACGAATTGCCCTAGGATTTTGGCGCACACTACCAGATTTTGGCGCATCTGCGCTGGCTTGCATGCAACAAAAATTGGGGCGGCCGTCGGACAACCCGACGGATTTGGACAACGTGCCGGATTTAACATTTAGAATTGTGTCGCACACACACATGCACTTACAAGCACCGGGATGCAGCAGGTGAAATCCGGCGGACCTCGGAGCAGAAGCGACGGATGCAGGAACTCGGGCACACCAGCTTAGTGAATCGCGGCAGACCCGAATCCTCGTCGGACAACGCACCGTGGGATCGCGACAGGACCGGGTAAATAAATCTGCCCCAATGTATAGATAATTCATTTTGGGTGTCTATAGCTTATTCATGAGATTTTATCAACTATTTAAAGGGGGACACAAACAAAATCATCAATTTTTATTTTAGATTTTTAGCACTTTTTACCCCCGCTCACCGTACTGTAAAGGCAATATTTTATCTTTAATCTCTAGTTCACTTTGATTACATGATCGAAAATCGCATTATTTTTACTATCAACAACTTTTCAGGGGCATAACTTCTGTATTTTTCTGTTGACAAATCTGGTTGAGGGCTTATTTTTTTTTTAAAAGAGTTGTTCTCTTGAGTTGTATCATATTTAAGTACATACATTTTTTTGATCACTTTTTAGAACATCTTTTGTGACGGTATTTGATTTGTATATTACGGGAAGTTTTTCGTGTTTTTTCTTTACGTCGTTCACAGTATTGATTTAGATTTATTGTACAGATTAATATGTACACAGTGATACCAAATATGTGAGTTTTTGTGTTTTCTATACATTTATTTGCATTTTTTTGTAACTAAGGATCAATGGAACTTTTATTTATTTAATTATTATAAAAATTTTTTAATGTTTTTCCTTACATTTTTTAACTTTTCCACTCTGGGGCTTGAACAAGCGTTCATCCGGTCACTTGTTCAAGCTCTTACACTGCAATACACTTGTATTGCAGTGTACAATGTAAGTAGAAAGGTGGTGTTACCTTATACTTCTGACACTCACTAAGAAAAAAGGTAAGATAAGGTAAGGAAAGGGTTAAACATCATGCATGAATAGGACAATTATATGAAAATGTGAAAAGTATTTGAAGAGTTTCAGTAGGAGCATGAATCTGAAGTTCACCTTTAAAAAAAGCCTTTATAAGTGAATAGTAGATACCTCCAACTGTCACCTTTATATTCTCTCCATCTTGCTCACAACCCTAACAGCCCTAAAACCAGATACCTTATATACTCGAGTATAAGCCGACCCGAGTATAAGCCGAGACCCCTAATTTTAACACAAAAAACTGGAAAAACCTATTGACTCGAGTATAAGCCAAGGCTGGGAAATGCATTGGTCACAGCCTCCCCAGTATATAGCCAGCCAGCCCCCTGTAGTATACCGCCAGCCAGCCCCCTGCTGTATACAGCCAGCCAGCCCCCTGTTGTATACAGCCTGCCGGCCCCTAAAAAGAATAAACTCAGTACTCACCATTCCGACGGCCCGGGAAGCTCCACTTCCATCTTCATGTCAGCGACGGGTCCGCAGCAGCTCCGTCTGCAGCACCTTTTCTTCTTCAGGCCGGCGCTAGGACCGCAACATCTCCGTGCAGACGGCCCAGCCGGCACACAACTGTGACATCAGCAACTGTGATGTCACAGTTGTGTGTTGCCCGGGCCGTGCGCATGGAGATGTTGTGGTCCTAGTGCCAGACGGAGCTGCCGCGGACCCGCCGCGAACATGAAGATGGAAGCGGAGCTGCCCGGGCCATCGGAATGGTGAGCATTGAGTTTATTTTTTTTTTTATATACCTGAGTATAAGCCGAGTGGGGCATTTTCAGCACAAAAATTGTGCTGAAAAACTCGGCTTATACTCAAGTATATATGGTAATTCTGTCCCCGTGAATTTGATACCTTCTCAAATACTTAAGATGGAAGAATTGTGAGATCATGGTGGCATCTGGATCTGGTGCAGTATCTGTGTGAAGCAATCTTAGTTCTGGAGCTGAATCTAGTAGGGTTGTTTCAGGTACAGTATATATGTAGTAAGCCTGGTTTTTGTAATGCATCTAGAAGTAAGTCTCTTTTTAATACTACAGGTTTGTAGTAAGATTGGTACCAATATCATCATTCAGTTTGGGTCCTATGGTGCCCCTAATCCACACCTGACATTGTAATGTATTATTGGCTGCATATCTACAAAATACTGTCTGCTGTAAAAAATATGCTGTAAAACAACAGCTTGGATTTACAACATATTTATGATTTATAACTGGTTGAGTGCCACTTATACATAAAAAGATTTCAATATCATGATATTGTGGAAATGCTGATACTTTCATTCTCTCATACATAACCATTTAAAGGGTTCATTTAAAAAAAAATTACAGATACAAGACAACCCTTGTCCACAGATAGATATTGCATCTTCAACCTGTTTGCTTAAAATTACTTAAAGGGAATGAGCTGCAATTTAAGACATAAGCCCATGCATTCACATGACTCAATCTGTGGAAGAAGATCTTTTAGACTCACTCCAAGTTAGAATTTCAGTGTCAGCTAATAAGAGAGCAAAAAAACATAAATGTCTTAATGAGACTGAGTTTCTGTCACGTACATTACTATTCCTGACCAGTGTTATTCAAGAACTGAGGCAGAAAAAAGCGTTGTACATTTAAATGTAGTTTATCATGTTTGAAAACCAGCAATTGTCTCACTGGGATAAGAAAAATGATATATATTGTTATTACCTAAGAATGCTGAAGGGGAGACTGTACCATTGCTTCTGGATACCATCACACTGATTCCTGTTTCCACAAAGGGAACTGAGAAGTCAATAATTTCAGATCGCTCCTCGTTTATAGTGAGGGAGCCGATGGCCATATCGGCACGTTGGTAAAACACCTGTCAGAATAAAAGAGCAGAATACACATGATGAAAACAGAGGCTGGAGAGAACTGTTCAATAACAATATGTCTGTTTACAGTATAGTATGGTATTTATTGTTCAGTGATGGCTATTACAGAAAAAAATGTGCTAGAAAGCCATTAAAAGACTTCAATTTACAACACAAACACATATGGGCTCAACAATAGACACATAGGGGCTTAATTATCATATGTTGGTGCATGGTGTGTAAGCTTATGCTGTTCTCCCTACCCCCTGGCACGCCAGATATATCAGGAGGCCTCATATATTATGGCAGGCATGTCGGTCGTACAATTCTACACCAGGTCTTGCCTTAACACTGATAGTATAGCTACACACATATGGTGGAGAACAAAGAAATGTAAAGTAATTCAAGTAGTATGTATATCCCCAATGGGGTCTCCTTATCTTGCTCCGCCTCAATTGTTAGCTCCTGAACTTACAATGTGGTTGGCTTATACAAATACGACACCTATCTCGAGAAAAAAGCCATTTTAACCAAAGAGTATGGAAGAAATATATCTTTATTAACTAACCAATGATACACAATTAAAAACAAGTAACAAGCTGGCCACATAAAAGGAAAACAAGGACACTACACAAAATCAGACAAATGATACAGGATAATATATAGGGGTAGGTACTGCTCTACTAAGAGAGATGTGCAGAGAAAGATATCTTATTAGTTCAAGAGAAAAATGTCTCTATGGTAGCATGGGACAGATATCCAATATTTAAAGTGCATTGTACCTATAATTCCCAAAAGCAACATTGAATTAGTTCACATATTATACTTCCCAAAATGGGCATACCTTACTGCTAAAAGACATAGTTTTGATGAAGCCTACCGCAATAGGGTGAAAGAGAACATATTGCACATACCCATTATCAGTAGTTCACCTGCCATCTGAAACAAAATGCCCCGACACGCGTTTCGGCGCTAGCCTTCGTCTGGGGGTCGAAGGCTTATAGAAGTGCGCTTTAGCCTGCACTTGTACAGAGCTGCACACTGTTCAACTCTCGAATGCTTTGTGGTAACCAGCTGGACGAGCCACCCTTCTTCAACACGGCAGAATGGAGGAAATAATTGCAATTTCTTGAATTGCAATTATTTCAGGGCTTGTATACCTGGAATCTTTTATGCATGCACTGAAAATACCCCCATATAATACTAAATACTTTTGTGATATTAGATAAATAATGAGGCATCTATCGGATCCAAGAAATCTTCCAGTCAAGCATGGATGAATCAGGGGACCTTACTCATAGATCCAGGCACATGACTGTGGTGATCTTCTTAAATTTATTATCCATGGCCTCTTTGCTTCTAAAATCAACTTTCACAATTATGCTAATGGACATAGAAGGCTACAGGTTTGTTACAGAATCCATCTGTGCTTTGGCAACAAAAGTTGTTGTTACACTGTACAGCAGTACTTCTTTTCCTCCCCTTGCACTTCCTGGCATCAGTGAGCAGTGAACACACAGTGGGAGGGGGATTGCTCCTTTAGTGTGTTACAGCCCTGACACTAAAGAACAGAGGGACTCTGATAACATGCACATAGCCTTTCTGGTTCATTAGCATAATTTTAAAAGGTGATTATTGAAGGTGCATGGATCTATGAGTAAGTATCCCTGGTTTATCATGCTTGATTTTGGATTTTCTCTAAAGAACAATACGTTTAATGGTCCCAAAACTGTATAATGCCCACTTTTCTGTGGCCTCAACAGTCTAATGCTCCACTATTATGGCCACCCTATATGTAATGACCTCATAAAGTGGAGCCTCTACAAATAATTACCTTCTTTTGTTTTGCCCCTACTAATTATTATTCTTTGCTGTACACCTCCTTTTATAAAGTTCCTCATAATATGGCCTCACCATTTATAACAGTCCTCTCCCACTAGGGCCCCCATTAACCCTTTTCTAGTTCCTGGTTAATTCCTTCTCTACAACTACTGAGTGTAGCTATGAAGCAGAATGGAGTAATGAAATCAGCACATTGTTCCTGAAGGATGCAGATATAGTTTAATTATACCTCACAGTTGGGAGGTATAAGCGGAATAATTAATAGTTATGTGGGAAAAGAATTATTAGATGTACTTAGATCACTGCTGTTTTAAGACTAATTCGTCTGTATCCAGGGCAATTTTAAGCAAATCTCAACCCCCCGCCCCAGGGTCATTAAAATATTCACAGTGCACCCCCGTTTTAGCATAAACAGACCACCACTAGATAAAAAAATATTAGACACATGCATTTATGTATGGATTATAATCTATACAGCATTATTCTACTAAATTACAATTAATTCGGGAGAAAGGGGGGTTCAGCTAACATATACAGTGTTCCCCTTTAATTAAAATGTATAAAGTCTTTCAAATTATAATAATTCATGACAGGCACAATATTGTAATAGCAATTTACATACATTTCTTACCAGAAAAAAGCTTAGTACATAAATACAGAACCAGTATGGAGTTCAATGCAGTTCAATACAATTTAGTACAGTAATAGAACCGAGTTTTGTAGCACAAGGACCAAATCCCAGTCCCTATCTACATATATACAGTATCCCAAATGATTTTAAATAAGTGCAGTCATACAGTCCTCTCTTTTAATTCATGCTGTGCTCCCCTGTAATAAATTTAGGTTTATACTGTGCTCCTTGTTTTAGTTATATACTATGCCTCTCTAATAAATACCAGCATAAATTTATATCACAGGTGCTCCTGCGACCCACGTCTTGGGTAGCAGGCACATCTGTGTGCCCCTGTGTTGCAGCACCCCACGAGCCTTACCTCTCCGTGCACCAGCTGAAATCTTTTGTGCCCTGGCGCCCCCCCTCCTAGGTTTTCTGATGCCAACCTTGACTTTGTGCTAGGCCCCCAAACTGCAATCCTATGACGCCTTTCCTGACCTTATGCTTGACCACTACTCTGATTCTGCTTACTGATTCTGTACCTCACCTTGGCCACCACCATGTCAGTGGGCAGATTCTCTGCGATCTGGTCTGTTATCACAACAAGCCTCTATGGGGCTCACTTACTAAGGGTTGCGCTGCACACTTTTGTCAGACTGTTCACTTTTTTGCACAGGTATTTAATAAGTGTGTGCACTTGGATTGGGGCACACACAACCTTTTCTGTGGTGTATCTGCGCTGGCTTCTATGCGACACAAATTAAGGGGCTTGCTGTCAGACGGTCCGATTGAGTCAGCAGTATTTAACTTTTAAATTGTGTTGCAAGCCCTATGTTTAAAATGCACCACAAAAAAATGGTGAACTCTGTCAGACATGAGCAGGAAAGTGACACATTCATAATTTCAGGTGCACAATCTTAGTGAATAGCCACAAACTCCAGTGACCCTGTAAGTAAATGTCTCCATATGTCTGCAAGTTGAGGCATTGCACAAAGAAAGACTGTCGTTTTATGTGCTACCCTGGTCTACATCTTCTGTTCTTCTAGGTCTTCTGTGGTTGCAGCACCACGCACCTTTGCTCAACTGGCAGACTGGGGAAGTTCTTCATTGGGGACTGGAATTCCAGCCACGCAGTCTAGTGGCACTTCATCCTGTGTCCACCATGTCTTCTCTGGTGTCCTCCAAGCCTCTGGTGGGTCTCCCCACTTCATATATGAACTTTGCCAATGTCTTCTTGGAAAAGAAACCCCCGCACTGTCCCTATGACTGCCCTATATGTTGCCGGGTACATCTCCTTCACAGGGTCAGGTGTACCCACTTCTGTCCCTGAGACCGCAGCTTTGTCAGCCTATGTAAAGGAGAATCTACAAATGGGGTTTCTCTTCTTCCTCTACCCCTGCAGGTGCTGTTTTTTTTCGTAGCCAAGAAGGATGTCTCACACCATCCATGCATAGACTATCGTGGTCTTAACAAAATTACGTAAAGAACCGCTACCCACTACCTGTGATCACAAAACTCTATGACCACTTACGTGGAGCTAAGGTCTTCACCAAATTAGACCTAAATGGAGCGTATAATCTCCTCTGCATTCATGAATGCGATGAATGGAAGACTACTTTCAATACTCATGATGGACACTTCGATTATTTCATCATGCCATTTGGATGCGATGCACCAGCCATATTCCAGGAGTTTGTCAACAATGTTTTCAGAGACTTGTTAAATACTTTTGTCTTGGTCTACGTGTATGATATCCTGTTGTTCTCTGTTGACCGTGAGTCCCATCAGGTTCAAGTATGTCTAGTACTCCTTCATCTAAGGGCTCATCGCCTATATGCCAAGCTCGAGAAGTGCCTACTCCGTCAAAAAAGTCTTCCTTTCCTCGGCTATATTATCTCTGACAAGGGATTACAGATGGATCCCATGAAATTGTCTAATGTCCTTCAGTGGTCTTGCTCAGTGGAACTTTGGGCCATCCAGAGATTCCTGGGCTTTGTTAATTTTTACCAGCAGTTCATACCACATTTTTCCTCCCTCGTGTCTTCCATTGTGGCACCAACCAAAAAAATGTCAGTCCTAAGCTCTGACCTCTAGAGGCTGAAGAAGCTTTATCCAAGCTGAAGTCTGGCTTTGCCTCTCCTCCTCTGCTCACTCGGCCTGATATGGAGAAACCATTCCTGCAGTTCTCACCCAGAAAGGGCCCAAAGGCCGAACTCTCACTTGCGGCTTCTACTTGAAAATCTTCACTGGAGTGTCTGGCCATAAAGCTTGCTTTGAATAAATGGCATTATCTTCTGGAAGGAGCTCCAGACTGCTCAGCGTCTCAAACCACGACAGTCTCGTTGGTCCCTCTTCTACTCTCGCTTTAACTTCCAGTGGATCTTTGGCAAATACCTCCTAGCAAGACCTATGTCCGACCAGTTCTCTGAAAGAGGATACCATCTTGAGGACATTGCTCTTGTGTGGCTGGGCACCCAGGGGTGTCACCCTGGGGTGTCACTTTCATCTTTCGTTTCTACTGGTAGCCATGTCTGGTCAAGGATGTACGAGACTTCCTGCACTTCCTACCAATACCAAGCTACATGTGGACTCATATAGCCGTGGAATTTGTTACGGCTCTTCCACCATCTTCATCAGGGTAGTCACAGACCGTTTCTTTGAAAAGTCCCACTTTTTCCTCTGCCTGGTCCGCTGTCAGCTCCTCGTCTTGCCAGCTTGTTCTTTTCTTACATCTTGTGGCCTCTTGGACTTCCTCAGTACATTGTCTTGGACTAAGGGGTCCAGTTTGTTTACAGGTTCTGCCGTTCCTTGTGTAACCAACTTCAAGTAAAGCTGGACTTCTCCTCTGCCTCATCCGCAGTCAAGCGGGCAAGTGGAGAGAGTCAAACAGACTCATGGCTGTTATCTATGGCACTTTGTTTCAGACAGGATGACTGGTCCACCCTGTTACCTTGGACAGAATTCTCCTATAATTCCCTAGACCCTGAATCTGCCAGTGCCACTCCCTTCTTTATTGTCTGTGGACAACTTCCACCTCTTCCTTTTACCGTGTCTTCTGATGTTCCTACAGTGGAAGACTTGGTACAAGAACTCAAGTCCATCTGGGAGGTAGCTCGGCAGTCTCTACTTCGGGTGACCGCCTGCACCAAAATACAGGCTGACAAGAAATGCTGGCCTCCTTCATTCTTCTCCCCGGGTTATAAAGTGTGGCTGTCCTCAAGATATGTCCAGCTGAAGATTCCCAGCTACAAACTCGGTCCTTCTTTCCTTGGTCCATACGAGGTGCTTAAGCGCATTAACCCCGTGGCTTACAAGCTTTGCTTTTCTCCCTCCATGCACATCCTGAACTCCTTCCACGTCTCCCTTCTTAAGCCTGTCATCTTGAATCGCTTCTCCCGTCAAGGAGCTCCTTATTATTCTGAGGCTGATTCCATCAATGTTTTTGAGGTAAATGAGATCCTGGACATGAAGACGGTGATAGGGAGATGTTTTTTTCTTATCGACTGGAGGGGATACAGGCCAGATATCTTGGGAGCCTGAAGAAAACATTCTGGGCCATTCTGCACCAAGGTGTTCTTCAAAGGTTCCTTCAGGCCAAGAAGAGGGGAGGCAGAAGGTTGGGCTATTGTCACGGGTGCCCCTGTGACCCACGTCTTGCAGGTGCACCTGTATGCCCAATATAGCAGCACCCCATGAACTGCGCTCCTGTCCTCCGGTGCATGTGTCTTCACCTCCTAGGGTGCGTGTGCGCTGGCTCTGTAAAATTTAAAAGGTCAGCGTGACGCTATGTCCCGCTGGCCGGCCGCTGACCTGTTAAATAGCCAGCCTCTTCCTGTGATCCCTGCTGGATGTTTGTGCCTCATAGCCTTAGAGAAAGCTTCCTATTGCAATTCCTGTGTATTATCCATTGTGACCTTCTGTTATGTTCCTGACCTCGATTCTCTGCTTCCTGCCTTGACCTTGTGCTACGTCCCTGATTCGGATACTGTGCTGCCTGTCCTGATCTTCTGCCTGAACATGACTCCGACTCTGTTACCCAATTCTGTACCTCACCTTGGCCACCACCGCGAGCAAAGTTTCGCCTGTGGAGCAAACTGGTGGTATCCAATGCGCTTTGCGGTGGGCTTACGTCATCGCTTGTGGTGGTTCAGTGGGTCCACTACCACCGACCGTGACAATATAATATATAATAATACTAGTAAAAGTTACATTTTAATCTGCCTCCTATCCTTTCTCTCTTTCTCTCTCACTCTTCCCACTCTTGATTGTAGTGCAGCTCTGTATGCAGCTCTGTATGCACACTGCCCCCCCAGTATATAGGTAGCCAACACACTGCTCCCCAATATATAGATAGCCCCAGCTCACTGGTTCTTCCTATGAACCTGGCTCTGCCTGTGCTACTGCAAAATAGGCAGTTGTTGGTAACATAAGGTGTATAACAAATTTCTGTTGGACTTTGCACAATAAATCTGTTTACCTGATCGTGCATCGTAACACCCCTTTCAGTGATGAAATTGCTATTTTGGCAGAGAGGTTGTAAGAAAAGCAAATGGTAATGGAGTGAAGCAACATTTCCTATGAGGAATGGAGATTGGCCCATATATATCAAGCCCTTAAAGCATTATATATGTACCTGTATGCTGTAGTACGTTAAGAATGTATGAAGATGGCTCATGGCCTGAGCCCTCTTCACACATGGTGGGTGTTTGCTTCATTATGCAGACAACACTGTTGACACCTGCAATTGGTGCTGACACCAAACACGGGTGTTAACCATTGACCTTCTGGGGGGGTGTGCACGCCACCATCTTTGTTTGGATCATCTCCCCCTGTGGCATTATTGGGGAGTGACTAAATATTCTGCTTGCAGCCTGTAATCTGTTTGAGTCTCCAGGACCTGTCGTTGGGCAGGAACTATAACACTGTGCAGTGGCACAGTGCTATAGATCCCTAGCAAATTCTCCATATACTGCAATAGTGTAGCATTGCAGTATATGCTAGGAATGATCTGACCGTAAGAGTTAAATACAAAGTATAAAGTGTGTCTTACACTTTAGAAAAATGTGCACCTAAAGGGGCTTACTAGTGCAAATTACAACACATTTTTTTAAGCGACTTGACAGAATTGTGTTGCATGTTGTGTATTAAAGATGCACCAAATGCCTTTACGTTACCAATGAGCAGACAACACAACCTAAACCAGTAATAAAGTATTTCTGAGTATCTGCCAAACCTTGTGATGGACAGCCTTGATTGACAAGGATCTTTGATATATCACTTCCTTTTCTAGGCATACAAATATGAAAAGGCTTATTAAAACCAGATATCCCAATCACAACTCAAATGTAAATGTGCAGCCAAAAATTTTCATCCAGAGGTGTAGCAAGTTGAGATTTATAAGCCTCAAATTCATGCATCTATTTTCAGCAGGTAAATGAACCATTAGATTTGCAAGCTAATTAAATAATGTCAGACCAAAACTAATTACAGAAGAGCAATATTCGTACCACAGAGGTTATCTAATGATATGGTTTATGTAGGCTCAAAGGTACCACGCTATATTATGTGTACAGACTAGAGATGAGCGAACATACTCGTCCGAGCTTGATGCTCGATCGAGCATTAGCGTACTCGTAACTGCTCGTTGCTCGGACGAGTATTTCGCCCGCTCGAGAAAATGGCAGCTCCCGCCGTTTTGCTTTTTGGCGGCCAGAAACAGAGCCAATCACAAGCCAGGAGACTCTGCACTCCACCCAGCATGACGTGGTACCCTTACACGTCGATAGCAGTGGTTGGCTGGCCAGATCAGGTGACCCTGGGATAGACTAGCCGCTGCCCGCGCTGCTCGGATCATTCTCTGTCTGGATGCCGCTAGGGAGAGAGCTGCTGCTGGTCAGGGAAAGCGTTAGGGTGTTCTATTAGCTTACTGTTAGGCAGGAGTGATTCTACAACAGCCCTTCTTAGGGCTACAATAACGTTATCCTTTTTTTTTTATTTGCTTGTGGCTGGGCTTGCTGGCACTAGTAGTGCAGCTAGTACCATATAGTGAGGAATTAGCAGGGGGACTTGCTACCGTTGTGTTTAGCTCTTAGTGACACACATATCCACCTCAAACACCAAAGTGGGAAAATTTATTAGGGGTTTGATTTCAATTAGGCACAGTCTGCCAGTTTCTTTTTATTTTACGTTTATTTTTTTCATAACTCAGCGTCATCTCATCTTGCATAGTAGTGTGCTTTAATACTTGGCTAGAAAATAGCCATAGGAGAATCCAAACGGCTTACTTACGCCTACAGTAGCGTTATATATATTTGATTTCTGGTTGATCTGCTGGTGGCTGTAGTTGTTGCAGTGCATCTACTAGCAAATTGTGAGCAATTTGGAGTGAGACTTGCGACCACTGTGTTTTGCGCTTAGTGACGCACATATCCATCGCAAAGACCGAAGTGGGAAAATTTATTAGGGCCCGGGGTTGGATTTCAATTAGGCACAGTCTGCCATTTCCTTTTTTATTTTACGTTTATTTTTTTCATAACTCAGCGTCATCTCATCTGGCATAGTAGTGTGCTTTAATACTTGGCTAGAAAATAGCCATAGGAGAATCCAAACGGCTTACTTACGCCTACAGTAGCGTTATATATATTTGATTTCTGGTTGATCTGCTGGTGGCTGTAGTTGTTACAGTGCATCTACTAGCAAATTGTGAGCAATTTGGAGTGAGACTTGTGACCACTGTGTTTTGCGCTTAGTGACGCACATATCCATCGCAAAGACCGAAGTGGGAAAATTTATTAGGGCCCGGGGTTGGATTTCAATTAGGCACAGTCTGCCATTTCCTTTTTTATTTTACGTTTATTTTTTTCATAACTCAGCGTCATCTCATCTGGCATAGCAGTGTGCTTTCATACTTGGCTAGAAAATAGCCATAGCAATAGGATAGCATCGTTTGGTTTTAAAAACTAAAAAACACACAAAAAAAAAAAAAACACAAAAAAAAGGTAAAAAAAAAATTAAAGTTATAACTCTCATTTTCAAAATGTTTAACCCGAGGGCTAGGGGTAGAGGACGAGGGCGGGGACGTGGGCGTCCAACTACTGCAGGGGTCAGAGGCCGTGGTCCTGGGCGGGGTGAGACACCACCTGCTGATGAGGGAGCAGGGGAACGCCGCAGAGCTACACTCCCTAGGTTCATGTCTGAAGTTACTGGGACTCGTGGTAGAGCACTGTTGAGGCCAGAACAGTGCGAACAGGTGATGTCGTGGATTGCCGACAATGCTTCGAGCAATTTGTCCACCAGTCAGTCTTCCACGCAGTCCACCCATGTCACCGTAATCGGCACTCCTCCAGCTCCTGCACCTCAGCCTCCTCCCCCCCAGTCTGCCCCCTCCAGCAAAATTTGCCATTTGAACCGGCATACTCTGAGGAACTGTTTTCTGGACCCTTCCCACAGTCACAAACCACTTGTCCGGTTGCTGATGAGCAATTTTCCGATGCCCAGGTTTTCCACCAGTCGCAGTCTGTGGGTGATGATGACCTTGTTGACGTAGTGGAAGAAGTGTGTAAAGAGGTGTCCGACGATGAGGAGACACGGTTGTCAGACAGTGGGAAGTTGTTGTCAGGGCAGGAAGTCCGAGGGGGGAGCAGACTGAGGGATCGGAGGATGATGAGGTGACAGACCCAAGCTGGGTTGAGAGGCCGGGTGAACACAGTGCTTCTGAGACGGAGGAGAGTCCTCGACCAGAACAGGTTGGAAGAGGCAGTGGTGGGGCCAGACGGAGAGGCAGGGCCAGAGCTGGTGCATCAGCGCCAAATGTGTCAACTAGTGAAGCTCCCGTGGCGAGGGCTCCTGCGGCGAGGGCTAGATTTTCAGAAGTCTGGAGGTTCTTTAAGGAAACACCGGATGACCGACGGACTGTGGTGTGCCACATTTGCCAAACCAGGATCAGCAGGGGTTCCACCAGTACTAGCTTAACTACCACCAGTATGCGCAGGCATATGAATGCTAAACACCCCACTCAGTGGCAACAAGCGCGTTCACCTCCGGCCGTGCACACCACTGCTCCTTCCCCTGTGTCAGCTGATAGTCAGCCCCCTGCCCAGGACCCTGCCACAAAAACCCCATCGTCGCCTCCACGATCCTCCACAGCATCCACCAGCGTTCAGCTCTCCATACCCCAGATGCTGGAGCGGAAACGCAAATATAGTACAACCCACCCGCACGCCCAAGCCCTTAATGTGCACATCTCCAGATTGCTAAGCCTGGAGATGCTGCCCTATAGGCTAGTAGAGACCGAGGCCTTTCGCAGCCTCATGGCGGCGGCCGCCCCTCGGTATTCGGTCCCCAGCCGCCACTACTTTTCCCGATGTGCCGTCCCAGCCCTGCACCAGCACGTGTCAGACAACATAATCCGTGCCCTGACCAACGCCGTTTCTGACAAGGTCCACCTGACCACGGACACGTGGACGAGTGCTGCCGGGCAGGGCCACTATATATCGCTGACGGCACATTGGGTTAACTTGGTGGAGGCTGGGACCGAGTCTGACCCTGCGGCTGGTCATATACTGCCGACGCCGAGGATTGCGGGGCCTACCTCGGTCCAGGTGTTTCAGGCCTACTATGCCTCCTCCTCCCACCCCTCCTCCACCTCCTCCTCCGAACGACCATCCGTGGGCATGGCGCCATCAGTCGGTAGCTCTAGGCACAGCAGCAGTGCCGTCGCTAAGCGACAGCAGGCGGTGCTCAAACTGCTGAGCCTAGGCGATAAAAGGCACACCGCCCAAGAACTATTACAGGGCATCACGGCGCAGACTGATCTGTGGCTGGCACCGCTGAACCTGAAGCCAGGCATGGTTGTGTGTGACAACGGCCGTGACCTGGTGGCGGCTCTGCAACTCGGCAGACTGACACATGTGCCATGCCTGGCCCATGTGTTAAATCTGATAGTTCAGCGTTTCCTCAAGACATACCCCAATCTGTCTGATTTGCTCACGAAGGTGCGCCGCATCTGTGCGCATTTCAGGAAGTCCAGCACAGATGCTGCCACTCTCAGGGCAGCGCAGCGCCGCCTCCAACTGCCCGCTCACCGACTGTTGTGCGACGTGCCCACGAGGTGGAATTCAACACTGACCATGTTATCCAGAGTTTACCAGCAGCGCCGAGCGATTGTAGACTGCCAGATGTCAACTTCCACCAGAACTGGTAGTCAGGTCAGTCAGCTTCCTCAAGTCTACAATGAGGAGTGGACGTGGATGTCTGATATCTGTCAGGTGCTGAGTAACTTTGAGGAGTCAACACAGATGGTCAGTGGCGATGCCGCCATCATCAGCCTCACCATCCCGCTGCTTGGCCTGTTGAAAAACTCTCTGGTCAGCATGAAGTCGGAAGCTTTGCGCTCCTCACAAGAGACGGGGGGAAGAAGATTCCCTTGTTGATAGCCAAAGCACCCTTAGGTCTGTTTCTCAGCGCATATCGGAGGAGGTGGAGGAGGATGAGGAGGAAGAGGAGGAGAATGTTGGCGAGACACAAGAGGGGACCATTGTTGAGTCCTTCACTGTTGAGCGTGTATGGGCAGAAGAAGAGGAGTTGGAGGAGTTGGAGGAGGAGGAAATGGACAGTCAGGCCAGTGAGGGGAGTGAATTCTTACGCGTTGGTACTCTGGCGCATATGGCAGATTTCATGCTAGGCTGCCTATCCCGTGACCCTCGCGTTCAAAGAATTTATTCCAGCACCAATTACTGGGTGTTCACTCTCCTGGACCCACGGTACAAGCAAAATCTTTCCACTCTCATCCCTGGAGAGGAAAGGAGTGTGAGAATGCATGAATACAAGCAGGCCCTGGTGCACAAGCTGAAACAGTATTTCCCTTCTGACAGCGCTAGCGGCAGAGTGCGTAGTTCTGCGGGACAAGTAGCGAGGGAGAGTAGGCGAGCAGGCAGCTTGTCCAGCACTGGCAAGGGTACGCTTTACAAGGCTTTTGCCAGCTTCATGTCACCCCAGCAAGACACTGTCACCTGTCCCCAGTCTCGGCAGAGTAGGGCTGATCTTTACAGAAAGATGGTGAGGGAGTACGTAGCTGACCATACCATCGTCCTAAATGATCACACAGCTCCCTACAACTACTGGGTTTCAAAGCTGGACATGTGGCACGAACTGGCGCTGTACGCCTTGGAGGTTCTTGCCTGCCCTGCCGCTAGCGTCTTGTCCGAGCGGGTTTTCAGTGCAGCTAGTGGCATCATCACCGATAAGCGTACACGCCTGTCGACTGACAGCGCTGACAGGCTGACGCTTATCAAGATGAATAAAGCCTGGATTTCTCCTAATTTCCAATCTCCACCAGGTGAAAGAAGCTCAACCTGAATAATTTATCCACTCCTCCTCCTCCTCATTTTCCTCCTTCTCCTCCTCTTTGTACAGTAAAGCAGAGGAAACTGGCTATTTTTTTACAGGGCCCACTGGCTCTAGCTATAGTACTTTATGCATTTAATTTTTATGGAGGGCCACCGACCCGGTCCTCTGTTTTAAACAATTTTTGGGAGTGCCACATACAGGCACTCAATCTATTCAATTTTTCTGGAGGGCCACCTACCTGCTCCTCTGGTTTGAAAACTTTTTTGGACTGCCACATACAGGCACTCAATCTATTCCATTTTTCTGGAGGGCCACCTACCTGCTCCTCTGGTTTGAAAACTTTTTTGGACTGCCACATACAGGCACTCAATCTATTCCATTTTTATGGAGGGCCACCTACCTGCTCCTCTGGTTTGAAAACTTTTTTGGACTGCCACATACAGGCACTCAATCTATTCCATTTTTCTGGAGGGCCACCTACCTGCTCCTCTGGTTTGAAAACTTTTTTGGACTGCCACATACAGGCACTCAATCTATTCCATTTTTCTGGAGGGCCACCTACCTGCTCCTCTGGTTTGAAAACTTTTTTGGACTGCCACATACAGGCACTATCCAAATTGAATTGTCTCCATAGCAACCTCCACACGTTGTCTCCATTGCTACCTCCAAAAGTCGTCCATATAGCTGCCTCCATACATCGTCCCTTTATCAAACGAGGTGTGTCAGGCCGAAATTTGGGTTGTTTTCATGGATTCCACATCAAAGTTATTAACTTTGTCGCCACCCTGCTGTGTTATCCACAAAATACACTGGCAAACTTTTACCATTTACGGATATTATTTCAGCGCTTCTTGCGCATCTGTTTACATTCCCCTCAGCCGCCATATCCTAAACTTATAAGAACGCTACTACACTTGATCTTATACAAAAGGTTCTTAGAAGTGCTGTTTGGGGAGTAGCCTAGAGACAGGGGCTTGGATTGGCAAAAGCTCGCCTGGCAGCGGAGCGCCAGCTCCATGCCAAGATCCAACTAACATAGTTTTAACTGCAGCACCTTTAATCTACTACTAGTTCACTGCCTCCATACATGGTCCCCTTATCAAACGAGCTGTGTCAGGCAGAATTTTGGATTGTTTTCATGGCTTCCATGTTAACTTTGTCGCCACCCTGCTGTGTAATCCACAAAATATACTGGCAAACTTTTATCATGTACCGATATTATTTGAGCGCTTCTTGCTCACCTCCTTTGGTTCCTCTCTGCCACCCATTGGTTTGAAGCCTGAGTCCATTTAGGGTATGTTGCCATGCCACTCTCTAGCCTGCCGCTGCTGCCGCTGCCTCTGCTTGCCGTCCCCTATAGTGTCAGGGTCAATTATTGGATGTTTTAGATGCTATCTAGCCTCATTCGGTCACTCTGTCATGGCCATGCTGTTGCCCATAATTTTGGCATAGTGGTGCGATTAAGCAGCCTCAGAGGCATCCATGCATGCTGCCCCTGCTGTTTCCTGTCCATTTCCGTGGTGTTTCCATCCTTTTCTGAGGTTCCCAGGTGTTTGGCCAAGCTTCCCTGTGCAGAGCCTTGGTCCCCTTGAAAAATGCTCGAGTCTCCCATTGACTTCAATGGGGCTCGTTACTCGAAACGAGCACTCGAGCATCGGGAAAAGTTCGTCTCGAATAACGAGTACCCGAGCATTTTAGTGCTCGCTCATCTCTAGTACAGACCTTCAGAGAGATTGTGTTGTCATATTTGACATGATCAACGCAAATAAGACTTTGACTACAGCCTTATTTGAAAGCTTATCTAAAAATAAGCACAATACACAATAGAATATATTCATGTATATACAAATGACAGATGAACAAACATTTACAAGGAAAACGAAAACAGTCTTTGATCGTTAGAAGTATAGAATTCTAAAAAAGTAGTTTTTTAATAACAGCATGAGGAACCGCCAGGTGAAATGCTACAAGGGAGCAGGTACAGTAGTAGATGCATTCACACAGTCTCTGGACCATACACAGGTCCACAGCTAACATTGCTATAAACTAAGTTGTTTTAGTGCTCAAGAGCCTCAAATTGCTGCTGAAATTGTGTAATAATTATTAGCAACCTTATGGTTTAACCTATTGTCTATCTATCTTAATGCATATGTAAGAGGAATGACATGAGTGATAAGTGATTTGCATCCAGATATGGAAAAGTTAAACTTGCATCATTCAGAATGTATGGTAGTCCACTTTTGCATTATGAGCTTTAAGCTATTGTATTATACTGAAATCAACTATGGAGCAAAAGAAACAAAACTTGCATGATACATTACCATAAATCTGGGTCATCTAGTAAAACCATAGTCAAAAAACCTGGGTTATCTATCCTCTACTTCCTACAAAACAACAAAGGATTTTGTCTTTACTTAGGAGACTTTTAGGAAGTGTCAGAGTAAAACTGTTGCTCATGGTACCAAAAAAGAGCTCAGCTTTCATTTTATAAACTGCTGTAGGAATATTTTATATTATTTAGAAATGTCTTGAAATATTTAATAAAGCCATCCCAGATAAATTTTTGAAGGCAAAAAGCAGTATAAGTCTATTCTTAAATATCATTTTTAATGTGCTCATTTTAAATACCAATATCTTTTAAATATATTTAAAAGACCAGGAACTCCTTGTACTATAAATCATCTGCACAATACAAATCAGAGGTAGAGGTCCCCTCAGTCTTAGGGACTAGAGATGACCGAGCACTAAAATGCACTAAAATGCTCGGGTGCTCGGGGAATGTAAACAGATGCGCAAGAAGCGCTGAAATAATATTGGTAAATTATAAAAGTTTGCCGGTATATTTTGTGGATACCACAGCAGGGTGGCGACAGTGTTAACAAGTTTGATGTGGAAGCCATGAAAACAACCCAAAATTCTGCCTGACACAGCTCATTTGCTAAGGGGATGATGTGCTGTATATCCTCTCGCGCTCCAGCGTCTGGGGTATAGACAGTTGAAAGTTGCACATGGAGACATTGGTGGACGCTGTGGAGGATCGTGGTGGCGATATGGACAGGAAACAGCAGGGGCACTGCCAGGCGAGCTTTCGCCTGTCCAAGCCCCTGTCTCTCGGCTCCTCCCCACCCAAAATGGGCCTGGGGGCCAGAAGTGTTTACTTTGAAAAAATTATAATTTTCAAAGCAGGCGGGGGCTACAAACAGCACTTCTAAGAACCTTTTGGATAAGATCAAGTGTAGTACTGTTCTTATAAGTTTTGGTTATGGCGGGTGAGGGGAATGTAAACAGATGTGTAAGAAGCGCTGAAATAATATCGGTAAATGATAAAAGTTTGCCAAGAAAATTTTGTGGATAACACAGCAGGGTGGCGACAAAGTTAACAAGTTTGCTGTGGAAGCCATGAACACAACCCAAAATTCTGCCTGACACAGCTCGTTTGCTAAGGGGATAATATATGGAGGCAGCTATATGGACGACTATGGGAGGCAGCTATGGAGATGATGTGTGGAGGTAGCAATGGAGACAATGTGTGGAGGCAGCTATAAAGACGACGTGTGGAGGCTGCTATGAAGACAATTAAATTTGGATAGTGCCTGTATGTGGCAGTCCAAAAAAGTTTTCAAACCAGAGGAGCAGGTAGGTGGTCCTCCAGAAAAATTAAATAGATAGAGTACCTGTATGTGGCACTCCCAAAAATTGTTTAAAACAGAGGACCAGGTAGGTGGCCCTCTAGAAAAATTAAATACATAGAGTACTATACCTAGAGCCAGTCGGCGCTGGCAAAAAATAGCCAGTTTCCTCTGCTTTAGTGTACAAAGAGGAGGAGAAGGAGGAAAATGAGGAGGAGGAGTGCATACATTATTCAGGTTGAGCTTCTTTCACCTGGTGGAGAATGGAAATCCTGTCAGTGCTGTCAGTCGACAGGCGTGTGTACGCTTTTCGGTGATGATGCCACCAGCTGCACTGAAAACACGTTCAGACAACACGCTAGTGGCAGGGCAGGCTAGAACCTCCAAGGCGTACAGCGCCAGTTCGTGCCACATGTACAGCTTTGAAACCCAGTAGTTGTAGGGAGCTGTGTGATCATTTAGGGCGAAGTTATGGTCAGCTACGTACTCCCTCACCATCTTTCTGTAAAGATCAGCCCTACTCTGCCGAGACTGGGGACAGGTGACAGTGTCTTGCTGGGGTGACATAAAACTGGCAAAGGCCTTGTAAAGCGTACCCCTGCCAGTGTAGGACAAGCTGCCTGCTCGCCTACTCTCCCTCACTACTTGTCCCGCAGAAGTACGCCCTCTGCCGCTAGCGTTGTCAGAAGGGAAATACTGTTTGAGCTTGTGCACCAGGACCTCCTGGTATTCATGCATTCTCACACTCCTTTCCTCTCCAGGGATGAGAGTGGAAAGATTTTGCTTGTACCGTGGGTCCAGGAGAGTGAATACCCAGTAATCGGTGCTGGAATAAATTCTTTGAACGCGAGAGTCCCAACGCGCAAGAATTCACTCCCCTTACTGGCCTGACTCTCCATTTCCTCCTCCTCCAACTCCTCTTCTTCTGCCCATACACGCTGAACAGTGAAGGACTGAGCAATGCTCCCCTCTTCTGTCTCACCAACATTCTCCTCCTCTTACTCCTCATCCTCCTCCACCTCCTCCGATATGCGCTGAGAAACAGACCTGAGGGTGCTTTGGCTATCAACAAGGGAATCTTCTTCCCCATCTCTTGTGACGAGCGCAAAGCTTCTGACTTCATGCTGACCAGAGAGTTTTTCAACAGGCCAAGCAGCGGGATGGTGAGGCTGATGATGGCGGCATCGCCACTGACCATCTGTGTTGACTCCTCAAAGTTACTCAGCACCTGACAGATATCAGACATCCACGTCCACTCCTCATTGTAGACTTGAGGAAGCTGACTGACCTGACTACCAGTTCTGGTGGAAGTTGACATCTGGCAGTCTACAATCGCTCTGCGCTGCTGGTAAACTCTGGATAACATGGTCAGTGTTGAATTCCACCTCGTGGGCACGTCCCACAACAGTCGGTGAGCGGGCAGTTGGAGGCGGCGCTGCGCTGCCCTGAGAGTGGCAGCATCTGTGCTGGACTTCCTGAAATGCGCACAGATGCGGCGCACCTTCGTGAGCAAATCAGACAGATTGGGGTATGTCTTGAGGAAACGCTGAACTATCAGATTTAACACATGGGCCAGGCATGGCACATGTGTCAGTCTGCCGAGTTGCAGAGCCGCCACCAGGTCACGGCCGTTGTCACACACAACCATGCCTGGCTTCAGGTTCAGCGGTGCCAGCCACAGATCAGTCTGCGCCGTGATGCCCTGTAATAGTTCTTGGGCGGTGTGCCTTTTATCGCCTAGGCTCAGCAGTTTGAGCACCGCCTGCTGTCGCTTAGCGACGGCACTGCTGCTGTGCCTAGAGCTACCGACTGATGGCGCCATGCCCACGGATGGTCGTTCGGAGGAGGAGGTGGAGGAGGGGTGGGAGGAGGAGGAGGCATAGTAGGCCTGAAACACCTGGACCGAGGTAGGCCCCGCAATCCTCGGCGTCGGCAGTATATGACCAGCCGCAGGGTCAGACTCGGTCCCAGCCTCCACCAAGTTAACCCAATGTGCCGTCAGCGATATATAGTGGCCCTGCCCGGCATCACTCGTCCACGTGTCCGTGGTCAGGTGGACCTTGTCAGAAACGGCGTTGGTCAGGGCACGGATTATGTTGTCTGACACGTGCTGGTGCAGGGCTGGGACGGCACATCGGGAAAAGTAGTGGCGGCTGGGGACCGAATACCGAGGGGCGGCCGCCGCCATGAGGCTGCGAAAGGCCTCGGTCTCTACTAGCCTATAGGGCAGCATCTCCAGGCTTAGCAATCTGGAGATGTGCACATTAAGGGCTTGGGCGTGCGGGTGGGTTGTACTATATTTGCGTTTCCGCTCCAGCGTCTGGGGTATGGAGAGCTGAACGCTGGTGGATGCTGTGGAGGATCGTGGAGGCGACGATGGGGTTTTTGTGGCAGGGTCCTGGGCAGGGGGCTGACTATCAGCTGACACAGGGGAAGGAGCAGTGGTGTGCACGGCCGGAGGTGAACGCGCTTGTTGCCACTGAGTGGGGTGTTTAGCATTCATATGCCTGCGCATACTGGTGGTAGTTAAGCTAGTACTGGTGGAACCCCTGCTGATCCTGGTTTGGCAAATGTGGCACACCACAGTCCGTCGGTCATCCAGTGTTTCCTTAAAGAACCTCCAGACTTCTGAAAATCTAGCCCTCGCCGCAGGAGCCCTCGCCACGGGAGCTTCACTAGTTGACACATTTGGCGCTGATGCACCAGCTCTGGCCCTGCCTCTCCGTCTGGCCCCACCACTGCCTCTTCCAACCTGTTCTGGTCGAGGACTCTCCTCCGTCTCAGAAGCACTGTGTTCACCCGGCCTCTCAACCCAGCTTGGGTCTGTCACCTCATCATCCTCCGATCCCTCAGTCTGCTCCCCCCTCGGACTTCCTGCCCTGACAACAACTTCCCACTGTCTGACAACCGTGTCTCCTCATCGTCGGACACCTCTTTACACACTTCTTCCACTACGTCAACAAGGTCATCATCACCCACAGACTGCGACTGGTGGAAAACCTGGGCATCGGAAAATTGCTCATCAGCAACCGGACAAGTGGTTTGTGACTGTGGGAAGGGTCCAGAAAACAGTTCCTCAGAGTATGCCGGTTCAAATGCCAAATTTTCCTTGGAGGGGGCAGACTGGGGGGAAGGAGGCTGAGGTGGAGGAGTGCTGATTTTGGTGACATGGTTGGACTGCGAGAAAGACTGACTGGTGGACAAATGGCTAGAAGCATTGTCCGCAATCCACGACATCAGCTGTTCGCACTGTTCTGGCCTCAACAGTGCTCTACCACGAGTCCCAGTAACATGAGACATGAACCTAGGGAGTGTAGCTCTGCTGTGTCCCCCTGCTCCCTCAGCAGCAGGTGGTGTCTCACCCCGCCCAGGACCACGGCCTCTGACCCCTGCAGTAGTTGGACGCCCACGCCCTCGTCCTCTACCCCCAGCCCTCGGGTTCAACATTTTCAAAATTAAAGTGTAAACTGTAAATTGTTGTGTTTTTTTGTGTTTTTTTTGTGTTTTTGTTTTTTTAACAAAACAATGCTATCCTATTGCTATGGCTAGTTTTTAGCCTACACTGACAGCACACAACTGGATTTTGTGCTGTGCCTGATGACTTTGAGTCATAAAAAAAATAAAAGTAAAAAAAAAAGAAAAAACAGACTGTGCCTAATTTAATCAAACTCCTAATAAATTGTCCCACTTAGGTGCTTGAGATGGATATGTGTGTCACTAAGAGCTAAATATAACGTTCGCAAATCTCCCTGCAAATTCCTCACAATATGGTACTAGCTGCACTACTAGTGCCAGCAAGGCCAACCACAAGCAAACAAAAAAAAAATAAAATATATAACGCTTTTGTAGCCCTAAGAAGGCCTGTTGGATTCTTGTATGGCTAGTTTCTAAACTACACTGGCAGCACACAACTGGATTTTGTGCTTTGCCTGTGATGACTTTTAGTTTTGAAAAAAAAATTAAAGTAAAAAAAAAATCTGCAGACTGTGCCTAATTCAATGAAACCCCTAATAAATTGTCCCACTTAGGTGTTTGAGATGGATATGTGTGTCACTAAGAGCTAAATAGAACGTTCCCAAGTCTCCCTGCAAATTCCTCACAATATGGTACTAGCTGCACTACTAGTGCCAGCAAGGCCAGTCACAAGCAAATAAAAAAAAAAAAAAATATATATAACTTTATTGTAGCCCTAACAAGGCCTATTGGATTCTTGTATGGCTAGTTTCTAACCTACACTGACAGCACACAACTGGATTTTAAGTCACTTTAAGTTTTGAAAAAAAAACAAAAAAATGTCAGACTGTGCATAATTCAATCAAACCCTTAATAAATTGTCCCACTTAGGTGTTTGAGATGGATATGTGTGTCACTAAGAGCTAAATATAACGTTCGCAAGTCTCCCTGCAAAATCGTCACAATATGGTACTAGCTGCACTACTAGTGCCAGCAAACCCAGCCACAAGCAAACAACAACAAAAAAAAAAATACAATGCCATTCTAGCCCTAACAAGGGCTGTTGGGTTCTTACAGACTCACTCCTGCCTAACAGTAAGCTAATATAACACCCTAACGCTATCCCTGCAGCAGCAGCAGCTCTCTCCCTAGCGGCATCCAGACAGAGAATGATGCGAGCAGCGCGGGCAGGGGCTAGTCTATTCCAGGGTCACCTGATCAGGCCAGCCAACCACTGCTATCGACGTGTAAGGGTACCACATCATGCTGGGTTGAGTGCAGAGTCTCCAGGCTTGTGATTGGCTCTGTTTCTTGCCGCCAAAAATCAAAACGGCGGGAGATGCCATTTTCTCGAGCTGACAAAGTATTCGTCTGAGCAACGAGCAGTTACGAGTACGCTAATGCTTGAACGAGCATCAAGCTCGGATGAGTGTGTTCGCTCATCTCTATTAGGGACCTATTATAAATCTACTCCTATGTCGTTTCTTTAAGGGTAAAGTAAAGTCGTGCCAGACAAACTGTTATTTCATGTTGTTTCTGTTATAATGCTTTGTTCTTAGAGCATCCTTTCTAAATATGGTAAAATTGTCTGTCTCCACATGTGACCCTGGGTTAGCCACATTTACCATCATTGGGTTCCACTAAACCCTCACTCTGGGACCATTAACAACAAAGAGTGCCCCAGGGGGTTCCTACAAGCTGTGTGCCCCATTCTTACAGAGTCATCTTAAGCGGTAACTCCCCTAATTCCTGCTGGAGTCTGGCAGGCAAGTTGCACTCTAAACAGTTTCCATTGTAGCTTTAAAAACCACGGGCTACATATTTCGCAGAGTGAGGATAACAGCTGCACTATGCATTATTGGGGCAGATTTATCAAGCTGTCTGAAAGTCAGAATATTTCTAGTTGCCCATGGCAACCAATCACAGCTCAGCTTTCATTTTACCAGTGCTCATGAATATTTTAAAGGGGAGCTTTGATTGGTTGCCATGGGCAACTAGAAATATTCTGAAATTCAGACAGCTTGATAAATCTGCCCCATTGTCTTCAATTTGCATGATGGTTTGTGTTATGTATATGATGTATTCCATGTATAAATAGTCATTAACATAAGATGAATGTTCTTTATGAGTTAAATGAAGCCTAAAAAGTTTCTGAACATTTATGTTATATGGAAAAAATGCAGTATAAAGTTGGACCCATGGTGAGCTACTATATTAGAAGTGGAAGCTTAAAAGTAGTAGGGGGTTAGGACTTAGAATGTAAATCGTGCCTGTCCTTAATGAAATCAGTTATGCACGGAGCTCCTTGAAAATGTGCGAATGGTAGATTTCATTATCTGCTATAAGAAAGTAACTGGATGGTAGAAAGAGAGGCTATTTCTGTCCGCTGCTGGGATATTGTATTATTGCCACATTAAAAATATTCAGTATAATAATAAGCTCCTTCTATATGTTAGAGCTTTTATTTTAGTCGGTGGATTATCAGAAGTAAAGTTAATCCTTTGCATGTATAATAATGAAGGTCATTAATCCTACAAACATCTCTTGTTTAAATGTCAAAGTCTAAAGTATCTGTTAAGTATATTCATAGTGCACATTAAAGTGGAGTGTATAGTGCATGTAGAATTTGTAATTATTTTAAAGCTATCCATTAGAGATCTACATGCAATATCCTTTCATTTGCATTTCGACTTGTTGCCCCTAAGATGCTCCAGTATACAAAGGCTCTATGTTAATTTTACTAGTAGTTTTCGGATGAATAAAGCTCATATGCATATGTGTTTCAGTAAAAATAATGAGCCAGTCTAGAGCTTTCTAATTATACCCATCCTACAAATTACAAGTGCACCTTTTATTTCCTGCAGGGATTCTAATGCAAATATTTCTTGAAATGATTCCTCAGCCATCAGACTGTTGACCTGTTAGAATAATGTCATAAGAGATGTCAATCAAATCCAGTGAATGAAAGTTTCATTACATCTCATACAGCACATTATCGTTATATTGAAGCTGAGCTCAGTAGTCATATCAATTCTTTTAATAGTGAATAAAACATATTTGGGGAGAAAGGATGCATTATTAAATATATCTTTAGGGATTGATACCATATACATATGAAGACTGCAAACTCTACTAAAATAAAATACCTATTAAGTTTAAATAGAAATTGATTGTGAAAAAGAAATCTTTTCTGGCCAAACATTTCCCTTAAATAAATATTAGAAGTGTCATTTAGATAGCACATCCAGATATTGCTTCTCAATAGACTAGAACATCAGCAAAAAGTTTTTTGCAGTAATTCAACTCAAAACGTGAAACTTATATATTATATAAAGTCATTGCAAACAGAGTAAACTTTTTAAATGTGTTTATGTTGATGATTATGGCTTACAGCCAAGCAAAATCCAAAAGTCATTGGGGGAGATTTATCTTTTCTCTTTCTAGTTGTTCCAGTTCCTTTTTGTCTAGTTTCTAAGTCTAATTTGTCTAAGGTGGATTCTCCTTGCGATAATTTGCACCTGTGCCTGTTATTCCACATTGCTTCCTGGTCACACATTTTTGCGCAAAAAATTCTCACAGACGGCTGTCCGATAAATCTCCCCTTTGTTTTTTGTTATATTGTCTGCAGCTTACCTCAAGGTTTTTTTTTTGTTTAAAAATGTTTTTCCAAATGAAAAAAAAAAAGAATTGCAATTGGCAGTTTTGTCTGTTTGTCCAAATAAGCAAAACTTTTGATGTTTCTAAATAAAGCATTTTAGATCCCAAATATTTTATGCATTTTTACATTGCTGTAAAAATTGCCGGTTCTTTTAGAATATATATGTTACACACAAGGGAACTACATATGGATTGCCTGACGAAGGTCCGAGTACCGGACCGAAACACGTTGTAATATATTGATCTTTTAATCAATAAAATCCAATATCAATCAAATGTATCGGGAGTCTGGAACATCCTTGAGCGCTCGAATTTGACATGTATATGGAGCATCAGTAGAATCGGTACATTAAGAAACCTTCCCCGGGTGACCCTGGAACACGGAGGACGGGATAACCACACACGCTGAGCTGCCGGATACCCGTGACTCAAATCCTATATGCTGTATACTGATCATCGATCAGGTGAGAGTCCCATTGGACAAAGATTTTGCTTTTTATCAAATATCATCAAGTAATGCACTAGGAGAGCACTCATTTCTGTTTTCTCTCTGTCTCTATACTATTCACTTTGGAGGAAGTTTGCAGTTTCGCACATCACTCACTCCAATCCCAGGTTTCTATATACATTGCTGTCTAAAATTGTAACTTTTCATTACATTTTTTATGTCATGTAAAATGGTGTAAAAGTCGCATCTCGGACATCTGGGCGCCATTTGCCGTCTCGGAGGTCATTGCCAGTTAAAATAGTTTTTATATTTTGATAGATCGGGCATTTTGGGACGCAGCGATACCTGATGTGTTTGTGATTTTTACTATTTATTATATTTTATATCAGTTCTAGGGAAAGGGGGGTGATTTGAATTTTTTATATTTTAGTAATTTGTGAAACTTTTTTTCACTATTTCTTAGACCCTCTAGGGTACATAACCCTAGATAGTCAGATTGTTCCTACCATATACTGCAATACTAATATATTTCAGTATATGGAGTTTTTGCATGTCATTCATTACAATGAGCCACTGGCTCATTGTAATGAATCTCCTGAAACCATGCAGCCTCAGGTCTGACGAAGGCCCGAGGCTGTCATAGCAACTGATCGCCGTCCCCCGATGACGTTCGGGGGAGCGATGATCAGAGGCAAAGAAGAGGTTAACACCCGCGATCGGTGCAAGCACCGACCGCAGGTATTGGCGATGGGTCTTCGCTGCAATATGCAGCAAAGCCCATCTCTGTATGAAGAGAGCTCAGCCCGTGGGCCCTCTTCAAACACCCTTGAGCTCTGATTGGTTGCCATGGGCCAGTTCTGCTCTCAGACACATCTTATAAATCCTCCCTTAGATAAAGTGACAAAGAGAGTCACTGAAAGATATGGTCAGAGAAGTCACTGACAGAGACATTCAGAGACAGTACCTGAAAAAGAGGGTCAGAGACAGTCACTGAAAAAGACAGTCACTGAAAGAGACGGTCAGAGAGAGTCACTGAAAGAGGCGGTCAGAGAGAGTCACTGAAAGAAACGGTCTTATGATCAATTCAAATGAATTAGAAAGAACTGTTCATCACCACCTTCATCACGCAAGCTAAGGTCCCGAAACAACACTTCAAGGACAAACACTATCCCAGAAAACTGGTACAAGACGCCTTCACCAAAACATTATCCCTTACCCAGGACCAATGTCTCCAACCAAGCAAACAACCACTGCACCATCAGCAAACCCCCCCACTTAATTTCATAACCAAATACAACACCAGCCACAGCAACATAAAACAAATCATGACAAAACATTGGCCCATTCTACTTAGCGACCCACATCTCAAACTCACCCTGCCTAACCGACCGTCAGTTACTTTCAGAAGGGCTAGAACCCTCCGCAATATACTTGCCCCCAGTAAACTTAAAGTAACAAAGAGAACCCAACCAACCACTTTCCTAACCTTGAAGGGATCCTTTAAGTCCGGCTCCAACAGATGCCTATGCTGTTCAAACGTCCAACATAAAAGAAAATTTTTCAGTTCCACTACCACAGGTGAGAATTTTGAAATTCTCTCCTTCCTTAACTGTCACTCATCCTTCATTATCTATCTCATAGAAATCACAGGTATGATTGGGGGAAAATTAAAATATAACTTTTAATGAAAAGACACTAAAAACCTCTCCAATGTGTGCATCTTTGTGTGCAAGGATTAGAAAGGCGTGACACACTGTCACAAGTGATAATAAAGAGGACTATTACAGCTCAGAGAGCGCACCCTACATAAAGTGTTAGCAGGTGTAGGTTAGCTCAGTGGCCAGTTGGCAGGTAAATCTACAACATATAGAGATACTCCCGTTGCCTTATAAACTAATATGTACCGGACTAGACAACTATGGAGATTGTTCCCTGCTCTTATGAAAGTCCAAGTGTGCTACAGTAACTAATGCCCTAACTTCTCATCTCTCCACCTCTACGCGTTTCGCCCCTGATAGTGGGGCTCGTCAGGAGAACCGTAGAGGATGAGATTACATAGAATGACATTTAATGTTCTAAATTCATTCGGGACATAAAATATAAAAGAACGCCGGCGTCTTGATGGTGGGCGCCAGCGTGTGATAGTCGTAGCGCGTAGAGGTGGAGAGATGAGAAGTTAGGACATTAGTTACTGTAGCACACTTGGACTTTCATAAGAGCAGGGAACAATCTCCGTAGTTGTCTAGTCCGGTACAAAGTAGGTTATAAGGCAACGGGAGTATCTCTATACGTTGTAGATTTACCTGCCAACTGGCCACTGAGCTAACCTGCACCTGCTAACAGGTGCTCTCTGAGCTGTAATAGTCCTCTTTATTATCACTTGTGACAGTGTGTCACACCTTTCTAATCCTTGCACACACTGATGCACACATTGGAGAGTTTATTAGTGTCTTTTCATTAAAAGTTATATTTTAATTTTCCCCCAATCATACCTGTGATTTCTTCCCTAATTTTTGTATTTTTGGGGTATAATACCAAACCTCGCTCCTCAGTGACTTTATTATCTATCTCCTAGAATGCCCATGCAACCTACAATATATAGGCAGGACTACCCAAGAACTTCACATTAGAATGAACAACCATAGATCCAATGTCACTAACGGCTTTCTCAAACATAGTGTCTCCAGCCATTTTGCACTAAAACACGATAAGGATTTCAGCAACATCAGGATCACTCCGACTGAACAAATATCCACCAGCAACAGGTTCCAGAAGCTGCGCCAACGTGAATCTTACTGGATCTACAGACTGCATACCCTCTCACCTGCATCCTTCTAACTCCATTTCCACCTCATCACTCTCGGACCCCCTGGGGAACTTATCTCGATTCTTCTCCAACAACTGGATAACTGTCTGCGGGATCCACCCATATTTCATTGGTATATGCATATGTATTATATACATATCATAAGATTACTATTATATTATTTTATCTCATTTTATGTATTTATATAATTGTTATGAACTTTATCTGTTTTTCCTAACGCCATTTATCTAATCTTGCATTTATTTAAGTTGACCAAGTGTCCTTTAACTAATTGCTTTATTTTAATTAATTATTATTCTTTAATTAATTATTATTATTCTTTTATTCTTTAATTTTTCTTTAATTAATTTGTAATCAATTAATTAATTTCTTTTAGCTTTTTCATTTATCACTCCAACTACCTTTTCCAGTTCATATATTCTCTCCCCCCATATACTGTCATGTTATCGCAACTTTCTTTCCTCCGATCTTTCCTTAGGCCAGCGCCTGCGCACAACCTTCCACTCATCTCCCTCCCACTGTTAATAACTACCACGTCTGCCAGGCGCGCAATCTGTCCTCCCGCGCCCCTGTCAGCACGCAGCTCGTCTCTCATGGCACCTGAACGCCGCGGTAAGTCCCTCCCGTCTCACAACAGGGTGAACCCTCTCCCTTCCGCCTACCCCCCTAATATTAATAAAATTGATAAAACTAATACCTTACTCTTCCTCCTCATCCAGGCTGGACTCCAGGCAGCACAGCTCTGCCACCCACCCTGCAGGAGAATCCCCCCTGCAGGTACCGACCATTACATTACTCACTGCATATCCTACAAGACCACATCTCCAACTATTATCTTCATTACCTTATTTATTTATTTATATACATTTAAATATTTATTAATTTATTTACAACTATGCATTGATCTCTATATTCCATCACTGCCAGCAATCAATTCACCCACCTATACACTTTCTATATACATTTTCTATAAATATATATTTCCTATTTTAATTGTGCAATTTTGTTTGTTTAACCGTATGCATTCACGTGTGCGCACCCGTCAGGTGTGTATATATGTGTACATAGATATATGTACACACTACTTTTAGCCTGTTTTTACGAATTTACTAATCTTACTAATTTACTAATCATACTAATTATGTCATGTTCTTTTTTGTTTTTTTTCGCTTTTGTTTTTGTCCTTGTCTCTTGCCATGTAACTCACATAGTTTTTTGACCTGATGAAGACACCGTTGTCACACTACCAATAAAAATCATTATCTATACCATACTCTTCATTTGGATGTAGCGCCTCTATCTACTTGATCCATTTTTTCCTCTTTGATCCTCCTATTCTATCTGGAACAAAATCCAGCTCCGGGGTTTGACGCTGCAACTCCAAGGGGTCACCCTCCAAGAGACCCCTTTCCTGTGGTTGCGCCTGGCTCATGAAGTCCCTAATTTTTTACCTTAAACTCAAACGGTCAGAGAGAGTCACTGAAAGAGACGGTCATAGACAGTCACTGAAAAAGACAGTCACTGAAAGAGACGGCCAGAGAGAGAGTCACTGAAAGAGACCATCAGAGAGTCACTGAAAAAGATGGTCAGAGAGTCACTGAAAGAAACGGTCTCACACATTCACTGAAGGAGACGATGAGAGACAGTCACTAAACGAGATGGTCAAAGATAGTCACTGCAAGAGACGGTCAGAGAGAGTCACTGAAAGAGATGGCCAGAGAATTACTGAAAAAGATGGTCAGAGACAGTCACTGAAAGAAATAGTATCACATAGTCACTGAAGGAGACAGTCAGAGAGAGTCACTGGAAAAGATGGTCAGAGAGTCACTGAAAAAGATGGTCAGAGGCAGTCACTGAAAGAGACGGTCATAGAAAGTCACTGAAAAAGAGGGTCAGAGACTGTCACTGAAAGTGACGGTCATAGAAAGTCACTGAAAGAGACAGTCAGAGACAGTCACTGAAAGAAACGGTCTCACACAGTCACTGAAGGAGACAATCAGAGACAGTCACTAAAGGAGATGGTCAGAGACAGTCACTGAAAGAGACGGTCAGAGAGAATCACTGAAAGAAATGGTCAGAGAGTTACTGAAAAAGACTTATACACATTGTCTGTCCAGCTGCTCTTGTTGTCCTTTATGTGATTTGTGACCTTGAATGTTCTTATTATTGATGTATTATGATTTCACTGAATCATGATATTTTAATTGTGTATTTAATAAAGATTGTTATAGATTTTACATTGTAATTACCTCATCTCTGTTCCTCTTGTTGGTTTGGTTTACAATTTAGAGAGTGCCAGGTAATGCAATAGTAATAGGGCATTTTTTGCTACTATATAATTTTGATTTACAAGGATTTTGTCTTGAAGTTGTTCTTATGTTGGTGCACTTCACAATGAGAGTAAGCCACAAAAAAAGTCACTGAAAAAGAAGCTGGCTGTTCACGGATGCTGTATAAAAGATATGAATGGACAGTTCAGTGGAACGAAAAAGTATGGTAGAAAAGATGCACAAGGAGAAAAGCAGCCTTAATATGATTTTTAAGAAGACACATTCCAAAATTTGGGGTAGATTCACAAGGACTGGACTATTTCTGAAGTCAATTCTTCAAAGGCCAACACACACAGGCATATCTAGGATATGGGGTTCAAGTATCACATTTCTTTAAGCAACTCCTGACCTGACAACTCCTACAAACGGCTTCCGCCTCTTGATGTATCGGGGTAGGCAGTCGTGCACTGTTTATTCTACACCAGGTCCTGCCTGGCAGCCGGTGACTTTTAATGTGTAACAAGTCGCCGGCAACAGCGAGTGTGTCGGCCGCACCCTCCACTGAGCTGGCCGTGCCCTCCCCCCTTCACACCCCACTGGCGTGAAGGTTGAGAATTGGGGCAAATAGTTGCAAGTGCTAGCAATACAGATGACACAGGAGTATGGGAATGCTGGAGACACAAGGAGCGTAAGACCTTTCTCTTCAAGTGGAATCGCTTTGGGAACGAGGTATGAAAACCCTGGGAGTTCCTTGGAAAAGGCTGAAAATCTGGCAAGGAAGGAAGGCAGGTGCCGGATTATATGGGCTGAGACGGATTAACCAGCGCCAATTAGGAGGACGCTGGCCCTTTAAGTTTTAGAGAGCCAGCATGCGCACCCTAGCAGCGAGTACACATGCAGCCTAGTCAGATGGGAAGCCAGCTCATGGAAAGGTAAGTCCGGACGGCCGCGCCACACGAAGACAAAGATTGCGGATGCATCCGTGACATTATGACACCGGCTGGATGCCATAATTAACTCCAGTGATCTTTATCACCCAGACAAGAAAGAGCAGCAGTGGAGAAATGTGAGGAGAGGAAGATTCTGTCTGTTTGCAACCCTGAGTAAAATAAACGGGTGTGGTGGAAATCAATTAAGACATGAGGGATTCATCCAAGCAAAAGGGGTATGTGTGAAGACTGTTGCATTGTGCGCAATTCTGTCCATTTTCTACTTCTGTCTCTGCACTTGCACACCAGAATCTCTGCCAGCCTGGATTGTTTCCTGTCTTTTTTTAAAGTGGTGCAAGAAACTTGCTTGCTTGCTGCAGTATGATTTACACACTTTCATTGTTCTGTGCAATATGTGTGCACATAATCTATGCTCTCTTCTTTTTTTGCCTAGGATACCTTTCCTGTCCTACCTGAACATGTTAAAAGAATGATTTATTCCACAGGTGTAGGAAGATCTGCCACACTGGGGTATTTATCATATCTGGTGTATGGTAGCCCTGCTGCTTCTCCAGGCTCCGGCTTATTGATGTACCGGGGGGGGGGGGGGGCTGCACAGTGTTTATTTATACACCAAGTCCTACCTGGCATAGAAATAAGCACAGCAGGTGACTTTTCATGTATGAAAAGTTGCCAGCTGCAGCGAGTGCGCTGGCACAGACCATTCCCCTGCCGGCCATGTTCTCCCCCACATGCCTCTCCATGTTCCTCTGCGTGGAGATGTCAGAAAGGGGAAAATAATCACAGGTGCTATCTATAAGCTAGATCCAGAAGCTCTGATAAATTCCCCCAGTATCTTAATGACCTGAGAAATATTGGCCACATATGAGGGTTTGCTAGCGTGTGTGGACAGCAGTGGACACTGGATCACATACTTATCTGCTGTTTCACCATTAGAAAATCAAATTGCAGTGTGAAGATATCAAGATTGTATCTTGTTATGATTTTTGTTATGTTTTGTCAGTTACAAATAACAAGGCTATAATTTTGATCAAATCTCTGGATGAGCTGAAACATTGCACCTTATTTTGCCATGGGTGAATAAAGATCACCTTTATACTTACTGGAGTGCTGCCTCATTGCATTTTTTTGAATATCTTACCTTACAAACCATTGGATCGGGTTTGTTGGAGGCATGCACCCACCATTGGACTTGATCCATTACACTCGCTGTGCTGCTCCACTATCGGACTGTTTGAAGTACCATGCTGACACTCACATGTATAATTTGGAAGACAGGATCAGCCAGGCTTGATCCCCTCTCTACAAGAGTACCATAGGTGTTACAAGGTCTCTATGGTATGTATGTATTTGGGCCTAGCACAGAAGTGTTAATTCTACCTCATTGAATTTTCATTATTGAACTTTATCTTTGGTCAGCCCTGGTCATCACTGTTGTAAATGGAATATTCCACTGAAACATTTAGCATGGGGATGCATCACAATGCCTTGGTCATGTGCACTTGAATAGATGCAATTTATAGTATTCTGTTTGTTGTGCTATTTGTGGTTTATTCATTCCCAGTGACCTTTTCAGCAATATTCAGTATATACTCTGCTTGAGACTTTAGGGCTAGGGAGTAAATATATAAACTTTATATATTTGCCTCTCTGCTGTCACTTTCTATCACATCAGCCTGAACTTTTACTGCCATGAGAGTAGACAAGCTTTGATTTTATGTTTGCCTCTATTTTAAGCAAGTATTTATTGCCTTTATCTGTTAGAACATTTCTTGAGGTCATCTTAATTCTCCCTTTCCCCTATTCAGTGTTGAAAGATATAGACAAGTTTGAGACAAGATGACTGCTTCTAAGCATAGAACGAGTATAGAAATTATTAAATGGCTTATACTGCATCTATATATTTTTCAGTTCAGCTCTTCCTGCTCTGTAATATGATGCTTGCAAATTATAATGCATAGGTTTTCTAGCTGTTCTTATGCATGCAGACAATTAAGGGTATTGGTCTCAACCTCTGGCTCTGCAGTTGCTGCAGAAGTACAGCTCCCAGTGCTGCAATTGGGGAGCTTCGGGTTGCAGACCACTGAAGTTAATGGTCTGTGTCAATCACAGAAATGTACACTGTCCAAGTAACTTTTATTATTTCTATTTTTTTTATTTTGATCCTGCAACAATAACATCTGTATATTCCATTATTCCGACAACTATATGATTTGTAATGTTTACCTTCAGGGAATACACAGCACCAAAATAGGACGTTTCAGTCCTAAGATCTTATTAACAATTGTCTATTGAGTCCATATTACTTGCATACATGTCCTAAGGGATGTCCTATGTCCTTTAGGGATATAGTGATATAGTAAAACATATAGCTATACACATATAGAGATAATTATAATTAGTTTAAGTCTGCCAGTTCACAGTTTTATAGAATACTACCGTACAACTTAGTATTTAAGCATTTAAAAAAATATTATCTAAAGATAAATAGAAAATTAGCATAATGATGTAATAAAGTATTAATTTTATCTTACCTCTCCAATCATTCCATTCCATACTCCTTCTATCTTCTTCCCATGTTTTCCATTAGTCACAAGGTACAGATCATAGGTAAATCCAATGGTTTTGGCAAGACGTTTAAGAATATCAATGCAAAATCCTTTACAGCATTGCTTGACAAATATAATGGGGTCTGTCATGTGGCTGCAGAGAAAAACAGTTAACATGTAGTGGACATGTTTAAAGTTTTAAACAAACTAAGTTAGAACTAAGGTAGAAAAAATATGCTCTAGAAAAGGCATGGTTTCAAAATAGTGCAAAAACTGTTATAAACTAAGCCAACTAACAGGAAGTGCAAACTACAACGAGACAATCTTATACTACGCCAGATTTGTCATTCAGCATCAGACACTTTGCTAAATTTGCTGCACTGTCTTCCTTTTACTATGCGTCTGATAAATCTGTCCCACTTTAACCTGTTAGTGCAAAGTACTCTAAAAAACAGTGTACATTAAATTTATTTTGTCACAACATTTACATATTCAGTTATGTTTTATTATCATTTATATATTCTTATGTCATTTAATCATCATGCAGATTGTTATATGGGATTAATACTGAGGACTGAGTAGTATTTTTAGCATGTCCATGCCAGTATGGTGCTGTACATCAGTCTTATAATATCCACCAGTTGGGAACTTACCTTATACAAAAAAAATAATAAAATGTAGACCAAGGAACACACCAGACAAGTCTGTGATACTGTTGTGGAGAAGTTTAAGGATTTAGGATTTGGATACAAAAAGATTTCACAAACTTTAAACATCCCAAGGAGCACTGTGCAAGCGATCATATTGAAATGGAAGAATTATCAGACCACTGCAAATCTACCAAGACCCAACAATCCCTCTAAACTTTTATCTCAAACAAGGAAAAGAGGCCCATGATCACTCTGGATGAACTACAGAGATCTACAGCTGAGTAGGGAGGACAACAAACAGCTGTACACTGCATAAATCTGGCCTTTATGGAAGATAGGCAAAAAAAGCCATTTCTCAAAGGTATCCATGAAAAATCTTGTTTAAAGGTTGCCACAAGCCACCTGGGAGACACACCAAACATGTGGAAGAAGGTGCTCTTGTCACATGAAACCAAAATCGAACTTTTTGTCCACAATGACAAACGATATGTTTGGCATAAAAGCAACACAGCTCATCACCCTGAATGCACCATCCCCACTGTCACACATGGTGGTGTCAGTATCAGGGCTTGGGAGTTGGTTAAAATTGATGAAAAGATGGATGGTGCAAAATACAAGACCATTCTGGAAGAAAACCGGTTGAAGTCTGCAAAAGACCGGAAACTAGAACAGAGATTTATCTTTCAACAATACAATGATTCCAAACATAAAGCAAAATCTACAATGGAATGGTTCACAAATAAACATATCCAGGTGTTAGAATGGCCGGTCAAAATTCAGACCTAAATCCAATCAAGAATCTCTGGAAAAAGCTGTTCACAATCACTTTCCATCCAACCTCACTGAGCTCGAGATGTTTTCCATGGAAGAATGGGCAAGAATTTCAGTCTCTGGATGTATAAAACTGATAGGGACATACCACATGTAATCGCTGTAATCAAAAGGTGGCACTACAAAGTATTAACTTAAGGAGGCCGAATAATATTGCAAGCCCACTTTTCAGTTTATTATTTTTTACAAAAGTTTAAAATATCCAATAAATTTCATTCCACTTAACAATTGGAATAAAATATTACAATTTTATATCTTTATGTTTGAAGCCTGAAATGTGGCAAAAGGTAAAAAAGTTCAAAGGGGTTGAATACTTTTGCAAGGTATAATTGTCATCTCTTAAGTGTTAGTATTGACACATCTAATCAGATACTAAAGATTGTGGAGATAAACCAGCTTAATATATAAAGCCAACAGGTGGTCCAATATTAGAAAATATTTTGACAGTTCAGAGATTGGACCTGACAAAGGTATTTTTACTGTCATCTTTATATTATAGACATGCTATCAGTTCTGACATTGCTGATAAAATGCCCAATCCAATACTGAATACACGCTTCTCCTCACAAAGGACTTTACTTGGAAGGGCTAATTCAAGATTTATTTTCTGGTTGTCTTAATACAGTACTGCTTGCCTGATAACAAGCAATAAACATCACAAATGAAAAACCAAGAGCTTTAAGAAAAGGACAGGAGGGAAAAGAGAAAGTGTCACATTACAGCCGGAAGAAGAAACAAGCTTCTTAACTGCGGGCAGAATAGCTCTTTTTTCTTGTTGTGACACCACAACTCTTCATTAAACTGCTTGTTCTTTTACCCACTTTGTCACTTTGATGACTAGGATAGGGATCTGTGACCTTTTCTCACTCTGGCTGTGATGTGAGTTAAATTGTCTTTGTCTTAAGATGAAAAATTGAGAGGGAGATTTGAAACATTTGTGACTGTTAGGTAAAAAAATACAGTACATGTTGCAGGGGCCAAGACAGAAAAAACATTAGACATAAAAATTAATTTTTATAGGGATCATTTATATTTAGTCAGGACATTTGTGTGTGTCTTTTTTTTTTTTTTCTTTTTCAGTGGACTTGTTTCATTTATTTTAGAGGATGATACATCAAACATATGTGTCTGTTGTTTTTGTGCCTTCTTTTAAAGTCACATAAAAATCACAACTCCCCGGGGCGTGGCCTGATTGAGCTCCGAGATGGACGCATGTGAGTGAGCTCCGTCTCTAGACCTGACAGCAACCTTCTCCTAGCGACATAAAACAGATATCTTTTGTACCGGAACCTACCGGAATACCACGCCACCGTGATAACCCGCAAGAAGTCGGCGAAAAGTGGCCCTAAGAGGCTCACGGACTTCTTTTCCTCCAGACCACAAGGCCCGGGAAAAAGGCAAGATGGCGGATCGCGGTCTCCGCATGCAGACTCGCCGGAGTCAAACAACTCCTCTACTCCACCGCTTACTGAAATGAGGAAGAGGGCATCATCGGGACCCAGCAGGAATGTAAGTCCCGAACTCTCCCCACACCTAGCCTCTGATTCCCCTCTGCAGTCCGGTTCGAGTGTTGGCGGTAAAAACAAAATAGCGCCGGTAAGAAACAGAACACAGAGCACTCCAGGACAAAGTCCTGATAAACAGCGCCAGGGACTATCAGATATAACAGATGATTTGTCGCAGCCAATCTTTAATAATAATGGGGATGAGGAATATATTATTGAGGATTTACCTTCATCAGATCAGCCTGCCTCAGAAGCGTTCATAAAAAACATGATGCTGGCGTTATAGGGATCTCTGCAGAAGGATCTCTCACAACTAACATCAGCCATCCACGCTTCTATAGATGACCTGGGAGGTCGTGTTGACCATATAGAAAATAAAATGTCAGAACTGACAAGTTCCTACAATGAGCTTATTGATGCTCATTACAGCTTAGAAGAACAAGTGGAGGCGATAAAAGTAAAAGTGGCTGATATGGAGGATAGAGGAAGGAGGAACAACGTGAAATTCAGGGGAATACCAGAATCTGTCTCCCCGGCGGACTTAAGATCATATATTTCCCAGTTAATCGCCACTGTGTTGCCTAATACACCACCAGCAGAACAGCTAATAGATAGAACCCACAGTTTCCCGAAGCCCAAAAACATCTCTGAAAACTTACCCAGGGACGTAATTGCAAGATTGCATTTCTTTCATGTCAAGGAAGCCTTGATGTCTGAATCCCGGAAAGTACCGGAGCTCCCAGACCCCTTTTAAGGGTATTCATCTATTTGTGGATCTATCGCAAGCTACTATCCAAGCAAGGAAAAAATTTGGTCCTATCACAACAATTCTGAGAGAGCAGAAAATTCCTTACAAATGGGGTGTCCCGCTGAAATTACAAATTCGCCGAGAAGGAATTACATCTGTCTTGAATAGCCCTGAGGAAGGCCCTTCACTTCCCAGACCCCTTTAAGGGTATTCATCTATTTGTGGATCTATCGCAAGCTACTATCCAAGCAAGGAAAAAATTTGGTCCTATCACAACAATTCTGAGAGAGCAGAAAATTCCTTACAAATGGGGTGTCCCGCTGAAATTACAAATTCGCCGAGAAGGAATTACATCTGTCTTGAATAGCCCTGAGGAAGGCCCTTCACTTCTGGCAAAATGGGGTTTGGGCGAAGTTGTGATGTCTCAAGCTTCCAGTACCTCACACCAACAGAAGATCCGGAAGGACTGGGACACAATATGATTCTCCACAGGAGAAAGTTAAAAATGTAAAAATATATTAACAACCTTTCATTTTCAGGTCGAAAAGCCGAAGGTGGACTATTACCCCCATGTAACAACAGGTCAAAATAATTCCTGTATTCATATGTTGGTTTATGGCTATGTACCTCAACAAGTCAAATGCAATTGTTCGCCATTGGCAGCAGGATCACTGTATCCCCTCCTTTGTATATAAATTGTATCAAATCCTTTATTAAATCAAAAAATACATAAAAACACTTAAAAGGCACTGAATGTGCTATGGTCCAGCAACCAACCCTGATCTCAATGCAAAATGAGAGGTGAATATGATGTACATATCAGGCCATAAAACCTGATTTGGCACAAGGCTAACAACAGTCAAAAATAGCATTAAAAATTATGCAGACATGTGAATACAAGTAGCTTGGCCATGAAGAAAATAATGAAAATATTTACCTAAAGTGCATAGTGCAGTCAGGGAGGGTGCTGGAGGAAGGATGCCCCACGCGTATCGCCTGTGCAAGCAGGCTTCCTCAGGGGTGACCCTGAGGAATTTATTAGGGCTATTTTTGACTGTTGTTAGCCTTGTGCCAATTCAGGTTTTATGGCCTGATATGTACATCATATTCACCTCTCATTTTGCATTGGGATCAGGGTTGGTTGCTGGACCATAGCACATTCAGTGCCTTTTAAGTGTTTTTATGTATTTTTTGATTTAATAAAGGATTTCGGCACACTACCGAAGTGAGCAGGTAATGAATACTTATTTTTCCTGTATGGGTATTTAATAATTAATGTCTCTTAAAATATTGGGGCAGATTTATCAAGCTGTCTGAAAGTCAGAATATTTCTAGTTGCCCATGGCAACCAATCACAGCTCCCCTTTAAAATATTCATGGCCACTGGTAAAATGAAAGCTGAGCTGTGATTGGTTGCCATGGGCAACTAGAAATATTCTCACTTTCAGACAGCTTGATAAATCTGCCCCATTGTCTCTTAACACCAAGGCGCTCATCTCTCCTTTTAAAAGATCATCAGTGTGGAGAGAAGCAAATAAAGTGAAGGCAGACATAATTTGTCTTCAGGAGACACATTTTGCTAAACATAACAGCCCCAAATTCTCTAACAACAAATTTCCCATCTCCTTCCAAGCAAATGCGGATACCAAAACAGCAGGAGTATTTATAGCAGTACGAGACAGTGTAAATTTCTGTGTCCTAGAATCTTTGATAGATGATGGGGGAAGATATCTTGTCCTGGTATGCAGCATTGATTCAGTGCCCTTTACTACAGTGAACCTTTACTGTCAAAACTCTTTACAAAAAAGGTTCCTGAATAAGTTAATGAAAAAAGTTAACCGCATACAAAAAGGAAATCTACTGTTGTGTGGGGATTTTAATCTAATTCCAGACCCCAAAGTGGACTCTACGAATCAGGGCAGGCTATCTCCCCCATCACTAGGTCAATGGCTCATCGAGAAGGGCCTCTTTGATTGTTTAAGATGTTGCAATGTCACATCAAAAGAGTATACTTTCTTCTCTAATCACCACAAAACTTTCTCGAGAATTGACCTCTTTCTAACAGATAGGGACACCTTACCCTGGGTGGAATCCTCTGAGATAGGGGTGGCAACTTGGTCTGATCACGCTCCTATTTATTTATCAATAAATTTGTCACCTAAACTACTTCCTACAAGAAGATGGAGGAACTCCACATATATATTTCATCTCCCGTCCATGACATCTAGAATTGAGAGAGCCATGCTAGAATTTTTCTCCTTAAATAATGTGGATAATATTTCCCCAGAAGAACTTTGGGTTGCACATAAAATAGCCATTAGGGGAACATTAAAGCAGATTTCAGCCCAAATCAACAGAGCTAAAGAAAAGAAATTAGAGGAGTGTATTCTAAATATTAGATCTCTAGAGACTATCCTGCAATCTAAATATTCGGCAGATAAATACTCTGAATTATTAGAAGCTAGACAAAATATGAGGTCAGCTCTCATGTCCCAGTATAACAAACAAATGACGGCAATGAAAGCTTCTTATTATTCCTCCTTTAATAAACCCAGTAGGTTAATGGCTATGAAGGCCAAACCCATAAGAACAAGGACAGCAATCCCCATCCTATATAACTAAAAAAAAACCCAGAGAAGGTATCCCACCTGAATAAAATAGCAAACATTTTTAAATCCTTCTATGAGGACCTTTATAACCTCAAGTCTGATAAGGCAACATATATCCCCTCCCAGGCGGACATTGACTCTTTCTTAGATCAAATTAAGGTCCCAACTTTATCTCCAGGCCAATTAGAATTACTGAATTCACCTATAACCCTGAATGAACTAAATAAGGCTATTAAAAATGCAAAGAAAGGGAAAGCCCCGGGCACAGATGGGTTCGGTATGTTGAAAGTTTTCAATAGGGCTATGTCTATAGGTTCTTTACCTCCAGAGATGTTGGAGGCCACAATAGTGACACTTCCAAAGCCTTAAAAGGAACCCTCAACTTCAGCCAATTTTAGACCCATCTCATTGCTAAATTGCGATACCAAGCTTTATGCTAAAATCCTGGCCAATAGATTACTTGCAATACTCCCAAGTTTAATACACTACGACCAGGCAGGATTTACTAAGGGACGCCAAACGTCCGATGGCACACGTAGAAATATTGATATAGTGTCGGCCATGGGTTCGAGTCTGCTCCTAACTTTGGATGCGGAGAAGGCATTCGATAGGATCCATTGGGGTTTTGCATTTTCTACCCTTAAAAAGTTTGGATTTGAGGGTCCTATACTGAGTGCCATAAAAGCACTATACTCAGCTCCCTCAGCTAGGGTCCTTGTGAATGGCTTTGTGTCCGAAGTTTTATCTATAACTAATGGAACACGCCAAGGTTGCCCACTATCCCCACTTATTTTTGTGTTACTGATGGAACCCCTGGCAATTAAAATCAGATCTAAAGACTCAATCAAAGGTGTCCAGACTGCGAATACCCAGCATAAAATTGGACTGTTTGCTGATGATGTTGTCCTCACACTCACAGATCCCCTTAATTTGTTGAAAGAGGTAATGGAGGTACTTGAGGAATTTGGAAGGGTTTCCTTCTATAAAATTAATGCTAGCAAATCCCTCCTATTAGGGATTAATGTCCCTCAAGCGGTATGCAATCAAATAAAAGAGGCCTTCCCATTCCAATGGGTGAAAGAAGCAAAACCTTATCTAGGAGTAAAAATCAGCTTTCCACTTTCTAATCTCGCCAAGATTAACCTAATACCCATGCTGAGTGTCTTACAAAAAGAACTAGACGCTTTAAATAGAACGGAACCGTCATGGCTAGGCAGGATGACATTATATAAAATGTTAGTCCTCCCTAAGATTTTGTAAATTTTGAGAGTGTTATCTATCCCTATTCCTAAATCCTTGCTTCGGAGGTTTCAGAAGCAAATGCTGAATTTCATCTGGAAGGGGCAGAAGCCCAGAGTGTCCCAGACAATTTTATATACCCCCAAATTAGAAGGAGGCATGGGAGTACCCAATATCTGGCTTTACCACAAAGCCTTTGTCGCTCAGCAATTAAAGGCTTGGGGGGGGGGGCATACCCACACTCAAGCTGTCCAGATATTGAATCACATTTGGCAGGGGGCCATAAACTTTCTACCCTTCTCCTGGCCCATTCGATAAAGTCAGACTTACCCCTCCCTGGAGATCTTCCACCTACTATTAAATCCTCATTGGTGGCCTAGAAGTCTCTGTTATCTATGAACAATCTGTCCATTCTCACAAAAGTAGTGCATATCCCCTTGGAAACTCTGAATGTCATCAACCCTACTTTACCAACTAAACATTGGCTCCTCAAGGGCATACATACCTTCAGTGACTTATTTGATGGCGGGTCCCCGGCTTCCTTCCAATCATTGAGCAATAAATACAATCTTGGAGCAGCAGACTTTCTATTATATGCGCAAACTAGAGCGGTCTTAGCTAAAATCCCCTCCCCAACTTTGAATCTTCCTGAACCACTAGCAAATGTGCTGGAAGGTAAACTTAGTAAATGCTTTAAATCCACCAAACTCATATACGCAGCATTTGGGGAAAAGGAATCCAAAGGAGAATTAACACATTATAATAAATGGAATGCAGAACTGGGGAAACAAATCCACCATGAAGATTGGGCTTCCGCTATATATTGGGCCTCTAAGGCATCCCATTCAGCTAACCTGATGGAGGACCATCTCAAAGTATTGACAAGATGGTACCTAACCCCCAGCAAATTGGCAAGAATTTTCCTGGGCTCCTCTGAGAAATGTTGGAGAGGCTGTAATGAGGTAGGAACACTGTCCCATATATTTTGGGGGTGTCCAATATTGGACAATTTCTGGACAGAGGTCTAAGGTTTCAGTTAAGAGGGTGGAGAAAGATAAAGCCTTAGCTCTGGTGGGAGTGAGTATTAAAAAGGTGCCAACTGCTAGCCGCAAAATGGTTAATCATATACTGATGTCTGCCAAACTCCTAATAGCCAGAAACTGGAAGAAGAAATCTCCCCCTAAAGTTCAAGAGTTAAATGACTTGCTAGCTGAGCATTGTAGCTTTGAAAGATTGTTCACTCACAAAAATGGGACCCCCCACCTATTCAGAAAAATGTGGGATCCATGGATTTCTCTGTTTCCACAGCTCACCCCGGGATGCCCAGGTATATCAGCTTAAAAGGTACTCAATATCCATGCATGTTCTCATTTTGGTAGCTTCAACAACTCTTGTGTGAAATATTCCACTCGTGAGAGGTGGTTGATCATACCACAAATTACCTAAGTTTTGTTAGTTATGTTCTTGTTGTTTAATGTTCCCTTGTCCAAATGTTGGGCTTGATAGTTAAGTATGATCGACTATTTGAACCTATAAGTACAAATAATATTTTGTGCGATACTAGCGTATGTTCTAGATCATATAAACCCAGGCATATAAATGTACCTTTCCTTAGGCATGTCTCTTAATAAAATGCTTCAATTTTCTCTATAGCTCCAAAGAATGTATGCTTGTTAATGGCAACGTGTCGTACATCACTGGATATTATGTCTGTACTTTTGAAAAATCCTTTCAATAAAAACTTATTGTTTAAAAAAAAAAATCACAACTCCCTTCTAAATGGTGGCGCACTCATTATGATATCAGTTAGCAGCTGACATCATGGTGTGTGTGACTGGACCGCACAGTAAGTCAAAGATGAAGACGGAGCTGAAGACAGAAGAGGACCTGCGGGGGAAATCGGAAAGGTGAGTACAGAGTTTATTTCATAGACTCGAGTGTAAGCAGAGTTAGGGTTTTCAGCACATTTTTCGGCTTATACCAGAGTATAAACGGTAAGTTGTAAGAATTTTTTAGGTCCAAATTTTCATCAAATAACAGAACCCTTTTCATTAAAAGGTATATGAATTGTGGAACAACACACGTAGTGTATCTCATAGAATGAACTACGTGTAAATTACAGTGATTTAGGGATGCACTGCCCTAAAGCTGAAGGATAGAATTTTGGAGCATATTACGAGTGCTAATCCCATAACCATATCTAGCACAAAAATCCATCACAGGAGCGTCTAAACACTTTAAAGATCATCATTCTGGATCAGTAATATCCATGAAAGTCACTGCGATAGATTCTGCTGCCCCTGTCAAGAGAGGTGGGGATCACAACGAAAAACTTTTCATGAGAGAAGCCAGAGGAATTTTACTTTTAGACACACAACACCCATCTGGTCTAAATCACAAAAATGACATCTCATATGTTTACTAGTATAATTTTTCCCCCTCTGGTAACATTTGATCCGTGTATCATGATCCTAAGAACTAAATCTGCCTAGTATCTGAAGGGTTAACAAGAGTCTGATCACATATACTATGCTACCTTGTGATTTGGGAGTGACTTCCACCCACCCAGGGTTCATGCTTTCTTATTAAGGCGCCCTTGCTGTCATGAGCCAGGTAAAAATAAGGACCTGCTTTGAGAGGTCCAATACACGTCACCTGTTTTCCATGTGCACATTTTTTGTTATGTCTGTCTTTTTCAATATGCAACAATGAACTAAATGTTTCTATGGACTACACCCTTATAGTAGCTATATTGTTGTACATAGGGGACACTATTATAGTAGTTATATTGTTGTACATAGGGAGCAGCATTATAGTAGTTATATTCTTGTACATAAGGGGCAGTATTATAGTAGTTATATTCTTGTACATAAGGGGCAGTATTATAGTAGTTATATTGTTGTACATAGGGGTAGTATTATAGTAGTTATATTGTTGTACATAGGGGCAGTATTATAGTAGTTATATTGTTGTACATAGGGAGCAGTATTATAGTAGTTATATTCTTGAACACAGGGGGCAGTATTATAGTAGTTATATTTTTGTACATGGTCACAGCATTATAGTAGTTATATTCTTGTACATGGTCACAGCATTATAGTAGTTATATTCTTGTACATGGTCACAGCATTATAGTAGTTATTACATTCCTGTATATAGAGTGCAGTATATTAGTAGTTATATTCTTGTACATAGGGGGAAGTTTTATAGTAGTTATATTTCTGTACATGGAAGCAGTATTATAGTAGTTGTATTCTTGTACATAGAAACAGTATTATAGTAGTTATATTCTTGTATATAGGGGCAGTATTATAGTAGTTATATTCTTGTACATGGTGGCAGCATTATAGTAGTTATATTCCTGTACATGGAATGCAGTATATTAGTAGTTATATTCCTGTACATAGGGGGTAGTAGTATAGTAGTTATATTCTTGTACATAGGGGCAGTATTATAGTAGTTGTATTCTTGTACATAGAAACAGCATTATAGTAGTTATATTCTTGTACATAGGGGGCAGTATTATATTAGTTATATTCTTGTTCATAGAAAAAGTATTATAGTAGTTATATTCTTGCTCATAGGGGGCAGTATTATAGTGGTTACACTACCGCTCAAAAGATTGGGGTCACCTAGACAATTTTGTATTTTCCATGGAAATTCATACTTTTATTTTTCAAATGAGTTGAAAAATGAATAGAAAATATAGTCCAGACATTGACATGGTTTGATTTTTTTTTCATTTGAAATAATAATTTTCTCTTTCAAACTTTCCCTCCCTTTGCTTTGTATTGCAGACCTTTGGCATTATAGCTGTTAATTTGCTGAGGTAATCTGAAGAAATGTTATCCCATGCTTTCAGAAGCCTCTCTCACAAGCTGGAATGGCTTGATGGACACTTTTTGCATACCATACAGCCAAACTGCTCCTACAACAGCTCAATGTGGTTGAGATCTGCTGACTGGGCTGGCCACTCCATTACAGATAGATACCAGCTGCCTGCTTCTTCCCTAAATAGTTCATCTATAATTTGGAGGTGCGCTTTGGGTCATTGTCCTGTTGTAGGATGAATTTGACTCCAATCAAGTGCTGTCCACAGGGCATGGTGCTGAAAAATTGAGTTATTGAAAATCCCTTTGACCTTGTACAAATCTCCCGCTTTACCAGCACCAAAGCAACCACAGGCCATAACATTGCCTCCACCATGCTGGACAGATGGCATCAGCCGCTCTTCCAGCATCTTTTCATCTGTCCTGCGTCTCACAAATGTTCTTCTGTGTGATCAAAACACCTCAAACTTAGATCGGCTGTCCATAACACTTTTTTCCAGGCTTCCTCTGTCCAATGTCTGTGTTCTTTTGTTCATATTCATCTTTTAATTCTATTATCCAGTCTCATATATTGCTTTTTCTTTGCCATTTCAGGAAATCTTCAGTTAATTGGCAATTTGTCACATGGAATGGCTTTCATTTTTAAGAATAAACTGTCGCGTTTTACATGACAGTCCTTTTCTTTGTAATAAACACAAGAAAAAAGAGTGTGCTACAAAGTGCCCATTACACAATATAATCTTTATTAATTCATGAAAGTACACATAACAAAACAACATTGAAAATCAATTAAAAGTACACCAGTACTACACAAAACAAAGGAAGGAGAAAAGACAATCCTTTTTTCTCCCTTCACCACCCCTGACCAAAAGTGTTGGGACAAATGGATAAGTTACAAACGATTTGGTAAGTACCTACATCAACAAGGTATCGATAGCCACAATCTTAATATATATAAATGAATATATGTGCAATCCACAAAAAGCTTGCCGACTCCCCTGCAAGGAATATGAAGTGTGCCAATAAAGATAAAGTGCAAGAGATCCTTTCCTGCGAAAACAAGAAAAAACAACAAGCAAGGGTTTGCCATGTGCCAGGCACAGCACCTAGGTGAGAGCAGCAAAAATGGCAAAAAGAGGCACCAAACCGTACCCAACACTACACCATGGTCGGGGTGGGAGGCTCCCCATGCATATCATCGCTACAAACAACTTCCTCAGAGGTTTGGTCAGGAGTGGATAGGGAGAAAAAAGGATTCTCTTTTCTCCTTCCTTTGTTTTGTGTAGTACTTGTGTACTTTTAATTGATTTTAAATGTTGTTTTTTTATGTGTACTTTCATGAATTAATACATATTATATTGTGTTATAGGCCCTTTGTAGCACACTCCTTTTTCTTGTGTTTATTATGATATTCTTTGCTGTGTGGGCCAGTTCAAGACTAGTCAGTCGTGCACGCCCAACTCTGTTTTGTGGCTTGTTCTTTTTTTTTTGGCCATTGCGATAGTTTCATAGAACAAACAAGTGTGAAGCTCCAGATTCTCAACCAGCTCAAAGAAAGGTCAGTTTTATAGCTTCTCTAATCAGCCAAACCTTTTTCAGCTGTGGTAGCATACTTAAAAAAGGGTTTTCAGGTGGTAGTGTATATTCTTGTACATACAGGACAGTATTATAATAGTTATAATCTTTTTCATAGGAGCAGTATTATAGTAGTTATATTCTTATATATAGGGTACCGTATTATAGTAGTTATATTCTTTTACATACAGGAGAGTATTATAGTAGTTATATTCTTGTTCATAGGAGCAGCATTATTGTAGTTATACGTAGAGGCAGTAATATTGTAGTTATATTCTTGTACATAGGGGGCAGTAATAAAGTAGTTTCTGGTTTATCATTTTTGTCTGGTTTGTGCGTCAGGACTGACAGAGAAAGGTTGCAATTATATCTGTAAAATACTGTATTTTTGTTAATAACATTAAATTAACCCCTTAAGGACGCAGCCTGTTTGCAGGTTAAGGCTCTCAACTTTTTTTTGAAATTTGAACAGTGTCTCTTCCTGTGGTAATAACTTTTGAACACTGTTACTTATCAAAGCGATTCTGAGATTGTTTTTTCCCCACATGTTGTACTTCATTTTAGTGGTAAATTTTGGCTGATAAGTTTTGCGTTTATTTACAAAAAAAAGAAAAAAATGATGAATTTTTAGAAAAATTTGCCATTTTCGAAATTCAAAATCACAGCGTTTTCAGGCAGATAGATTTACCACCTAAATAACTTGCAGAATAACATTTCCCATTTGTCTACTTTTCATTTTCATAATTTTTGAAATGTTTGGATAATTTATTTTGACGTCACGCGGCCTACAAATCGAATAGCGATTTTCCGTATTTTCGGAATTGACTGGGGATAAATACTGTTTGAAATCAAATTTTACATATTTAGCAACAAAACCCCCTATATAACCAACCCATTTTCAAATCTGCACCCCACAAACTATCAGAAACAGCACTTACAAAAATTGTTAACCCCTTGAGATCTTCATAGTAATTGAATCAAAATGGCGGTGAAATTTAGAATGGTCAAATTTTGTCGGTTATACGTTCATTTAGCCCTAAAATTTACACATTTCCAAAAGATAAAAAGAGAAAACTCACCATAATATTTGTTCTACAATTTCCCCTGAGTGCAGCGGCCCCCCACATGTGGCCGTTACTTGTGTTATGGGGGCACAGCGAGGCGCAGAAGGGAAGGAGCACCCTGCAGCTGCCAGGATTTTAGTTTTCTGGTTGCCCCCTTTTGAAGGCTATAACATTTTCGCTTTTCCGTTATTTGGGCCATGTGATGGCATTTTTTTTGCGGGCTGAGATGCTTTTTCCAGTGTTACCATTTTGGGGTTGGTATCACCTATTGTTGAAAATTTTGGAACTTTTTTTGAGGTCATGAGTAGAAAAGCATCAATTCTGTACTGGATTTTTTACTTTTTTTTTTTTTTTGTGTTCACCGTATAGCCTAATAATCCTGTTATCTTTATTCTATGGGTCGATACGATTACGGGGATACCAGACATGAATATTTTTTCTTATGTTTTACTAAATTTGCCAAATAAAACCCTAATGTGGGGAAAAATCTATCATTTTTGCATCGCTGTCTTCCAAGTGGCATAACATTGTTACGTTTTTGGCTACAGAGCTGGTTGATGGCTTGTTTTTTGCGGGACATGTTGTTCTTTGCAACAATATCATTCTGGAGTACATATGTTTTGTTGATCACTTTTTATTGCATTTTTAGTGGCATATAATAGGTAAAAATCATAATTTTTGGCGCGTTTTTAACGTTTTTTTTTTACGGCGTTCATCATATGGGTTCAATAGTTATTTAGTTTTATTCTATGGATTGTTACGGACGCGGTGATACTATATATGTGGGGTTTGTGTTATGATTTAGACTTTTTTGAGTGTTATATGTCTCTTTATATGTTTTGGGGCTTATGGGCATTTTTAGTGATTTATAAAGTAATTTTTTATTGAAAAACATTTTTTTTTACATTTTTTTACATGATCCACCATGGGATATGAACAAGCAATCATCTGATTGCTTGTTCTTGATAATACTCTGCAATACTAATGTATTGCAGGGTATTATCAGTGCCAGCCCATGCAGATGCATAGGCTGACACTTTGCCTTTAAGATGACGTCACAGACGCCATCTTAAAGGTAAACCCTCCAGGCTTCTCTGGGGTCCCGATCGGACCCCAGAGGTGCCAAAACAGCGATCGCCCCCCCCCCCGAAAACGGTGCGGGGGGGCCGATCGTGGGGTAAAGACCCCCAGAAGACATGTTAAATGCCGTGGTCGCCCACTCCGACCGCGGGTGTTAGCCGGGGATGTCAACGGTAGATTACCGTTGAAATCCCGCGGCTAACGATGCCGGTTCGGCTGCTATACAGCGCTGAACCGGCATCGTCTCTGCGCAGTAGCTGTACTGCGCTGAGCGCTATTCGCGGGACTCAGCGCAGTACAGCTACGGCGCAGAGCGCTAAGGGGTTAAAGAATGTGTTATTTTGTTATCCTGAGTATATTTAAGAATCTTGTTTTCGTGGGAATAACTCTTTATTAACCCTTTAATTTTCAGATTTGGTTAAAGTTACCACTGGGGTGCCACAGGGGTTGGTATTGGGCCCCATTTTTTAATATTTTTTATGAATTACGTCATAGAAGGTTTATACAGTAGAGTTTACATTTTTACATATACTAAGCTCTGCAAAGTGATTAATACCGAGACCGATAGCATAACATTACAGATGGATTTGTGGAAGCTGGAGGAATTGTCAGAGAAATGGTTGAGGAGATGTAACATAGATAAATGTAAGGTTATGCACTTTGTTTAGAACATATATATTTTTTTTTTGTTTCCATGGCCAGTCAATTTCTCGTTTAAACTTTAATTGAAAAAAGTATGCATCAAAAGAGGCATTGATTCTCATACTAAGATATACTCTATACTAAGGAACTCCCACAGGATGTTGTTATGTTGGACTCTTTGGACTTTTTGGGTGACCCTGGGTGACTTTTTTGAGAGCAAAAATATCATGGGTTAAGAATTTGTTTAATTCTTATAGAATGGGCTTGATAGATCTGTCTTTTTATAACCTTTAGATTCTTTAGTATCTTTAGATACTGTGGCAACATATATGGCAGATGAAATCAATATTGACAAATATAAAGTAATGCACCTTGGCCACAGAAACTGTTACTGAATTATATTCTACATATCCAGTAAATGAACAACAATTAGGGACTTTAGAAAAATAAAGAGACTTGGGTATTGGGGCATAGTAAGCTGGTATAAACTGCAGTACTCTGTGTTGAGCTACAACAACAAATAATTAATGGTATATAAAAAGAGAGATAAGAGTGCTAGAAACTAGAGCAAAGGACGTGCATTGTGGATGAAAAAGAAGATTCACATTTTTAGATGCTTTTCTGATGACAATGTAGGTTGATCCAGATATTGTTCAGTTTGCTACATTTGGATGCAAAAATAAATGTTTTGACTAATATAGGAAAATTGATGATCAGCCTATAGAGAACTTTACCTTATTCAACACTAGAATCATAGCTGGACGTGTCAGACCTGTGTCTTTTTCCAATCTTATTAGTTATGGAGCTATGCAGTGTTGGGTATACAGAACTCTGTGGCTATACAGTTACACTTGCACAGCCCTTTCAATCCCTTCTTTGTACTGAACTCTCATTTCCAGTGTAACCATCAGAAAATGTGGCAGTAACCAATTTATATGCTGTAAACCAACAGGGCTCCAAACAGTTCCCACTTTAGGGCTCTACATCACTTCACTTGCAGATACTATGTCATAAGATTCACTATAAACACATTTACAACCCTGGCTTTATATAGCTATTTTTCACAAGCTAATATTAATTTCCTGTTATTTTAGCTTATATGAAAATGTGCCCACATCGCTAGGTCTTCTTCAAACTAGCTACAAAGCCTTGTAATGAACATTGAATGGCAAAAGTATTCAGCTTACAAATAATAAAAATATTTTCTCAATGAAAATATTAAGTCTTCTGAATTATCTAAGAAATAAAGGCAAATATCAGAAACACCAAAACAAATTATGACTGAATATTCACCATTTACATTTATGAATGTTCTTTCTATGCCAGCATACAGTGATATTGCTGCTTAAATCATTTCTCTGCCTGTAGTCAGTGAAGTCTGTGTACATGTAAGACTCCTTCCATAAATTGTAAGTACTGCATTTTTAATGTCTGCAGTGTTTAATGATCCTGCCGTGAAACAGACCCCTCCAGCAGAAATGAAAACAAAGCAGCGTATAAAATTAGCAAAAAAGACAAAGTTAATAATTAAACAATTGATGTGTATATGCATGGGGTTGAGAATCTAATATCTAGAGGACCATACTCGTATGTATTAGACAAGGTTACATGCTTCAGGTTTGCCATGAGGATATGACATTACAAAAGTAATTACAATATACAGGCAGTCCTCGGGTTATGTACAAGATAGGTTTGTACTTAAGTTGAATTTGTATGCAAGTCGGAATGGTATCTTTTATAATTGTAGCTCCAGAAAAAAAAAATGTCCCAGTGACAACTGGATTTTCAAAATTTTTAGCAGCATTTAGTGGCTAGGAAGAAAGATAGATACACTGTCACTTCAAGGCAGGTAGACAGTATATAGGGCAGACAGTATATAGGGCAGCGGTGGCGAACCTATGGCACGCGTGCCAGGGAGGGCACGCAGAGCCTTCTCTGTCGGCGCGCACTCAATGGCCCCAGCCACCTTCAGCATTGCGATGTGTCCCACTCCTGATCCTGGAGCGTGGAGCTAGCAGAGCCTACTGCTCTTGTTCTACCTGGCTGCTGCCAGCTTTACAATCACAAGAACTTCAGCAAGGAACAGCGTCCAGCCACAGGTCAAATGTTAAGTGTGGGTGGAATCTCTGTTGCATGATGCAGTCACAGCGTCTGCTCATTCAGCCCCTGATTCCTTCCCACATGTTGTAGGAACGAACTGCAGACAGAGATGAAGCTGGACGTCAGAGGAAGTGAACGGGTGAGCTTTATCTGCTGCTCATCCCCATGCCTTTTGGTCTCTCCTGAACATCATTAACATCCCTGGTCATTAGTCACTCAATCTGTACAAGACTGCTGCAATCCAAGCCATAGCAGACAGTCCTGTGTAATACACAGCAATCCTGTCACATACAGGTTACACAGGACTGTCTGCTTTACATGGAGGGAAACACAACAGCAGTAAGAAAGGAAGCAAGAAAGCTGCATCAACCTTGTGTATAATATAGGGTCCCATGGTGGGGAAACCCCTGTGAGTAACTAACAAACATCCTATTGCACTGTATTTTACACAGGGCTGCTACAGCTAGAAACCTTTCTTTTGTTATATAGTACCTGCCGCAGTCCTGTGTAAACTCAAACAGGACTGCTCAACTTAGTAGCTCCCTATTTATTTTTTAATAACACAGGACTACTGCAGGTTTTCTAGTTATCCACAATGGCAATATTAGGCCGCGTTTAGATGTTGCGTCTAAACAGAATTCAAACGCAACGGGGAGGAACTGCACCCAATCATAAACAAAAACCACATGTTCTGTATGCAAACAATGCTAAACAAGTTGCGCTTATTCCCTAATGTATGAGTTTAGGACCTTTCAGGGTTAAATTTCCATATTGGCACTGTTCAATATGTAAGCAGGTTTGCGGTTGTAGTTTGGGCACTCGGCCTCTAAAACGTTTGCCATCACTGGTATAGGGGAAGATTTATCACTAGGCAGGATTTTGAGCAGTTGTCTATGTGTTAGACTGGCAGGTTTCCAACAGTTGGATTTATCTGGTGTATGTGCAGTATTAAATGTATTCAGCTGTGTGTGCCCTATGTGAATAGACTGCACCATTCCCACGTATGTTTAACATCTGCTCAATTTCTGCCTTTTTGCGATGTTTTTGCACAGGAAATTCTCAGATACCTCAAACATAAAATTGAGCAAAAATTTTAAAATTGCGCAAGTTTGAGATAAATCTCCCCCTGTAGTAGCAATGGACCCACATACACCACCTCCTATGTGGTGTAAGTTTGTGATTAAATTTGCGTTCTTATGAAAATTCTCAGTTGATAAATGTGGTGTTGCACGTTGTTGCACACTCTGTGGTGTATTTTTTCCTCCATTGTGTCACTTTAGAGTTGCCTTTTTTTCTTGCTAAAAAAAAACAAAAAAAAAAACATGTTTGTGCAAAAATTTGCGACAATTATACGCCAAGAAGCTACATAGGACTAATGATAATTCACCCCCTAGAGTGTGTACCAAATTACTGCTACATCATTCAGCAAAGGTAACTATAGCAGTACAATATGGTCATACACTCTGAGCCGCTACACAGAGACTTCTACCACCATCAACATCAGCAACTCACTGATATATTACTGTAAGTAACATGCCTGTGTTTGCTTTCATTAACTATTTAATAACCCAATTCAGCCCCAGTAACATGTAAAAGTACAGTGTTACTAATCAATTTAAGGGTTCCTATGGAGCACTAAAAGAAGCTTAGGGCTGCAATCAATTTAACCTGGAAAAATCTGCTGTAATGGATATAGAATTTTTAAATAAAACCTATAATGTAATACCATGTTTTAATCATACTAATAAAATTTATATTATTGCCTTGATTCTTTCCCCATTGCCATTTCCCCCAATCCCAATGCTGCTCATAGCAACTGGTAACAACACAGATTTCATTTTTTATACAATGTTCTTGTACAATGAAATGCTGTGCTATAACAGTTTTCCGGTCACATAATTTTCACAGATCTGCCCGAAATATTGGGACACTAAGATTTGTGCGGACCTTGCATGTTCTTTTTAGTGTAGACTGCTTTCAGAGGTATTTAAGATGTTTCTGCCCCAGATTTGTGTCGCACGTGACACCTTTGGGGCACGGCTGCACTAGTCATCATGCAATACAAATTAGGGGGTGTTCCGGAGCTCAGTCGGACTATGCGCCAGATTAAACATGCAAAGTCCAACAGAATTGTGTTGCATGTCCCATGTTCAAGGTGCACTTTGTCAAACAAAACTAACTTGAGGTACAAGGGGGTCATTTAACTTTAGTCTAGAACTTTGTGGCTTTCATTTTTGGGGGGCTTGTTTAATTTATCTTAACGGCTGATCAGGTATTTGCAGAGCCGAATTATGCGGCGGTGCCCCTGAACAATGGTATCAGAGACAGTCAGCGATCTCTGGGATCGATGTGCAGCAATGCCGAACCATCAATAATATGTACAATCTGCAGCTGTGGTCCGCATGTAGTGATGCTGAGGATGTTGCACATCACCACCTTAGAGAAGGGACCATACAGTATCTCACTCTCCCAGCTCACAATTTTATACAGCCAAGGGTCCATGGTTGTCTTAATCCACTATGTTACTTAATCCAATAGGTTATTGCATGTGGGCAGGCAAGCATGGGGTGGTGAGCAGTACTCAGTGCTGGGCATCCTGTTACAGGCTTATTCATTATACAGCTCTATGTATCTCATGGCTTCTTACTACCCATCATTGCACCCTGGGGCTATTGACTAACAAATGAGCTAATAAAGCACCAGCTCACACCAGATTTTTGCATCCCCAATGGTGAATGCTAATGGTCACTTAAAGATCACATGACCCTCCATCTGCGACCAGGAATGTCTAGGTGATGAGGTATCAGACAAGAGGCTTCACTTTACATATCAAGAAAGCAGAACAGAACTATTAATGGTAAATTACCTAATATCCAGCCCACCACCACTTACACACACGTTACAAAACACATGAGGAAAGTGGCCAACCCCTTTAAGATGTAAAAAAGTATGAATATAACTTTGTTTCCCCATAAGTATTCAATATTGTAATCAGTTTAATGAATAATGTGGAAATATCCTGGAATAACTGTATTCAAACTTTGTTAGGTTTTTAATGTATAAAAGTGAAATGAATATTATTTACTTATCTGTTCCCTTAAGGTCCCCTGTTAAACACCTAGTTGACCCAATTTACAGAATTTATAACAGTGACTCCAATTTTTATATACTGTATATGCAAAGCCTGACCAATATTTTCTGAATCAGAATGGATAAATTTGCAGACGTACTTGTCAGTTCTGTTGAGTTGTTTGCGGCAGGGTACAGAGTCTCTGATGCAGGTTCCTGTTGCTGGATCAACACCTTCCACTATTACAAATGGTCGCTCCTCTAGAGTTGCCACAGTTAAATGCTGGTCATCATCCACAGGCTGCAGAAACTTCCCATAACGAGACCAGACAGGGTATTTCATCCGCAGGTCACCATGTTCCCAGATTCCAACCTAAGCGAACACAAATATATAGACATAATATTAATTTAAATTTTGAAGACAACGGGGCACATTTACTAAGGACAGTACATCAGTTTACACTTTCTTTTAGGTGCCAATTGCTTGCACAGGTATTTAAGAAGGGACCGCACCACATTTGTGTCGCAGCTGCTCTATCCTTCATGTAACACAAATTTCATCACCAATTATAAGAATGATAATTTTGGTGATATGTTTTCCATTTATTTATGAGAAAATCAGATATTTGGTGAAAATTTGGAAGAATTCTAGATTTTCGAAATTCAAAATGTTCTACTTTTTCCACACATAGTTATAATAGCAAAATAACTTAATAAATAACTTTCACCGAATGTCTACTTTATGTGGACATGGTTTTTTATGCATTCTCTCAGTGTTCTCAGAGATCAGACCTAACACAAATCGTCTGGTCTAGCCAACTATTTATTAGTTATGTGCATTGTGATCCCTGATGAACGTGTTCAGGAAACGAGTCGGATCTAATAAAAAATCTATAGGAGAGCTAGTGGGGGATAGATAATTATCTATGGCTGCCTAGTACAGTCCACGGGCTAAATACAGCAATGGACTGACAATAGTGACAGCACACTCTATCCTGACATCCCAATATTACATAGCCTCCCAAGCACATCTACTGATCTTAGTCCCCTATCAGAGTTTATCTCTCTGTTGCCTGAGGTCATAATATCTTTTTTACCAACACTTATTGGTGTAGGGTCTACACTGTGGGTAGCACAGTTTTTGTATTTTCCATACGTTCCTGGAAATTTTAATAGTTCATTAAAGGTTAAGTTTTAACCAGTGTATACTCCCTCTACTTTTTCTCAGTGAACAGTGTCCTTTAATAGGGAGGTTAACAATTATATAACCCACTTTCAGTGAATGCTATGGTGATACCTTATTTATATAGTTTTTTATATATTTTTACAATTTTACTGGAGAAAAAAATAATATAAAGAAAATCTTATTTGTTTTTGTATCACCATCTTTTCGGAGATTTAACTGTAATTTTTTGTTGTTGACAGAACTGGTTTAGGGTTTATTTTTTATGTGTTGAGCTTTCCTTTTCAGTGGTACCATTGTGGCGCAGATAACTTTTTTGGCAAGTTTTTTGGGTTTTGTTTTTTCGGCGTTTACCGAGTGGGTCCAGTAATATTTATGAGTTAATTTACAGATTGTTACTGATGTGGCAATATCAAATATGTGGTTTTTTTTGGTGATTTTGTGTATTTTTTTACTTTATTAGATGTGTATACGGAATGTTTAGGGCACTTTCCCTTTATTGAATTAATTCTTTTTATTACAGAAACTTTATTAAGTGTATTAAACTAAAATTTTTTATTTTTTAACAGATTGGATTGAAAAAGCAATGCTTTGATCGCTTGTTCAAGCCATCATTCATATAACACATTGAGCTGCTAGAAGGCAGGACCCTGCTCCGAGAGATAGCCAGGGCTGTGATCAGAGCAGCGGACCCCTGCATTAGGCGTCTGATTCACAAGAAATGCCCCTTACATGCTGCAGGAATCACCGATTGCGGGTATTAGAGGCGGGTGTCATCTATAATATACAGGCAACATCCGCAGCTTCTGGAGCCGCCTCAGTTCAGGAGTCAGCGCCAGAAGATTAACGTAATAGTACTGCAAAATGCAGGAATATACCTCCCACCATCCATACAATGTGTGATGAGAAAACAATCTCAAAATTACCTTGATATGCATTACAGGCGGTCCCCTACTTAAGAACACTCGACTTACATACGACCCATAGTTACAAACGGACCTCTGGATATAGGTAATTTATTGTACTTTAGTCCTAGGCTACAATAATCAGCTGTAACAGTTATCACAGGTGTCTGTAATGAAGCTTTAGTGTTAATTCTGGTTCTTATGACAACCCAACATTTTTAAAATCCAATTGTCACAGAGGCCAAAAAAGTTCTGGCTGGGATTACAATAATAAAGTATACAGTTCCGACTTACATACAAACTCAACTTAAGAACAAACCTACAGACCCTATCTTGTATGTAACCCGGGGACTGCCTGTATTATAAAGCATTTGAAGGCTATACCCACTTATAGTGACACAGGGCAGTTTTCAAAAATCGGGCTTGGTCCAGAATCCCTGAAGTGGCTTGCTCCATAAGGGGTTAATTATATTGAATTAAATATTTAGAATTATGCAAATCTTGCAAAAGAAAGATGATTTTTTTTGTACGCCTAATAAAAGTTTGGTATAATTAAATTAATCGCATTCACCCTTGAAAAATGCTATGAAATCTAACTACATGTGGTCATTTTATTACGTAACAGCTTTTTTTATCTGCTTTAAATCCATGCTTATGAGAAACAATGAATACTCAATTATTAAACTTTGAAATGTATCCGTAATCCAAAAAAACAAGATCTCACAACCCAGTCTTGGCACCAACACCCAAAATTGAAAAAGCTCCAATCCCGGTTATTTAACTCTTTAGATACAACTGTACAAAGTTAAATATAACTTTAAAGTTTATGAAAAAAAAGTCCTTACACAAAAAACAATACACAAAAAATGTCTAAAGTTATGGTGTCCAGAAGTATTTCAGGTGGTATTTAGGTTCCAAAAGAAATGCTGAAAAATGTTATTAGAAAAAACCATGTCAATATACTGATCAGAAAGGGTTAATAAGAGCTCAGCACTAGGACATTTGAAACCTAAGATTGTAGAAACGTAGAAAATGGTTGCGGAGAAAAAGGGTTAAAATCATTTAACTCTAGTCTTATTGATACGTGCAATTACAGTAGATATTGTTGTATGTGTGAATGCAAATCCAGCAATAGATATAAAATTGAGATAACAAAAATCAAAGTTCTGTAAAAAGTACATGCATGAAAGGGATTACAGAATTGAAAGAAGAACTTTTAAATCCAGCTTGATTCTCAAAAAATACACTAACTTTAATGGAACATTAGCCATTTCCTAATGTGTGGTGCGTTCTTCACACAAACAAAATTTTACCATTTGGGATGTTGCCAAGTGAATTTGTTATTGATTCATTAGAAGAATTGGGCTTTCTAATTACTAGAAAATAATATTAACGCTTTCTTTGGGGATTAATTTGGTTTTGTTTACTTAGTGAATAATATTTATACCAAAAAAATGCTGTGCATTCTGTCCATGCATAGCAATGTCAATTGCATTCATTGTAAAATTGTATGACATTGCTACGGTATATTGCTGGAAACCAAAACCCTAGGTAATGTTAAGTGTATCTTCCTTCATTGGCTTGATAAACAGCATTTACAAGCATGCAAGACGCGTGCATTGTTATGCAAGTGACCAAGCGCTGAGCAAACAGTGTCAGTGCCCCAGGAGCTCCAAATAGGTTCATTTGGCTAGTGTAGAAATCAGTTTTTGGACGAAACTATTCTATGCCATATCAAGCATCAGCTAATCTACCCCTAAGTACAGGTATGTTTGGGTCAGAATGACCGTTTTGAAATGATAGATTTCCTTCAAGTCTTCCTCTTGCTTTCAGCCTATGATGGTGATTTTACTTTTATTTTTCTACATAATCTGATCGAGCAGCTTTTTCTCAGTTTTTTCTCAGAATGTTCTTTAGTTGATATAATGAAAAAGCCACAAGTAGTAAACATGCGGAAAAAACCCTATCCAGTTAACCAATATGCATTCATTTTTAGTGACGCAGGAACTGTGTCATGTAGTTTAAATTGTTTGTGGGTAAATGTCAACTCTTATCAGCCTGGTGTTTTATCAGTTTGGAGCAGAACCAAAAAGTTCAAAAGGTTAGAGCACAGGGTTGCAGGTAAAAAAATGCATAGCACAACGGTACGGGTAAATGTTCATATGGGAGTAAGGAGTTGTATTTTTACAAGGTATAAGTAATTTGGTGATTGTTAAAGGGGATATATATCAGTGAAAGGTTTAGAAGGACATTCTAATTTAAGAAAGCGCACAAGGTATCAATATCAGAATTTAACATACAATTAAATATTGAATATTAAGTGAAAATATTTAGTAATTTTCAACTGTAAATTGTGCATTAATAATTTGTATACCATATAAAGACACCTTAATATTCTACTACTAGTTTTAAAAAAGCTTCTTCTCTTTAAGGGGCACTGTTTATTATAATAAATGATTTCAAGATTGCATAGAAAAATAATTTATTATAAATTTGCACTATTGTGCATTTTAATATTGATGGTTATTTATGTACATGGGGAACTGTTTGTGCATGAAATGTGTATTTATTTTTCACGTCACATACATAGGTGCGAGAGAAAGTAGGGATGCAAACAATGTAACTGTGGACTGCACAGTCCAGACATCATCTTGGTGAAAACTGAAAGGATTAGAAGAAATGGAAGAAGAGTAAGTATAGTGGGAAGGAGTAGGGTGCAGGCAGGGGAGAGGGCTACTAGGAACTATGTGACTTTTGGCTACTGGGGACAGTGCACTATTGCTACTAGGGAGCAGGGCACTGTGAGTATTAGAGGCAAGGTTCTGTGTCTACAGGGGGGAAGGAAGTTTACTCAGGGGTAAGGCACTGTAACAACACTGGGGACAATGAATTTTGACTGCTGTAAATCCTAGATATTGTTGGGACCTGTGACTATTGGCTAATGTGGGGACTTTGGGCTTCTGTCAAATAAACACACACACTCAGCTTTATGCATTAGACTAGTTAAAGCTCCCAGCGTCGCCCAGGATAGTTAATAACTGCTCTTAGCTACAACAAAATAGAATGGGTTAACAAAAAATATTTTTTAGGCATCTATAGACTCTCATTTCAGTGACTGTCTGTCGCTGGCAGGCTCATTTCAGTGACTGTCTGTCGCTGGCAGGCTCATTTCAGTGACTGTCTATCTCTGGCAATCTCATCTCATCATGTTTGGGTGGGTTTCCTCCGGGTCCTCCGGTTTCCTCCTACATCCCAAAACATACTGCTAGGTTGTTTAGATTGTGAGCCCCATGGGACAGGGACCAATTTGGCATACTTTGTGTAGAGCTGCGTAATCCTATATAAATAAAGAATTATTATTATTATTATTATCATCATCTCTGATTGTTTTCCAAGGGCAACTGGAACAGTTTAACCTCAGACATTTCTAGCCAATTTCTAGCTTAGACCAGAATCATGGCTCAGCTTCCAACTGCCACACCACAGCAGACAATGGCTCCTGTATATGGTGGTTAATAAGTGAATTTTGGAAAGCACTGACATTTTGGCTAAAAACCAAGTCTACAACGTTCCCTAAGTCACAGAGAGTGGCTGTGCAAAATTTGGTAATTGTAAACGTGATGGTACAGATTCCTTTAGCAAACATACATACATACACACATATACACTCAGCTTTATATATTAGATTACTGGGAATGGTAGACTTTCCTCCACCTAACACTCTGCCCCCGGTTTTGGTCATGGGCACCATAACTTAGAAAGCCCCATGACAATGACAATTGATAAAATCTAAAGATATTTATTTAAAAAACAATAATAATCCTTGATACAAAATATAGCTACTCCTTAATACAAACTCTAGTTTACAAACCATTTTAATAAATAAAAAAAACTGTTATTGATATATAGTCCATCGTGAACATGTATCTGAAAGACACTCAGAAGCAGGATTTTGTTCATTCCCTGACAGGTAGAGGAGGCTTAGATACAGCTGCACTGCAGACAATGGGACAGATTTATAAAAAGCATCCTAATGTTAGACAGTGCAGTGTTAGACTAGACAGTCTTATTCTGCACCAGATTTATATAAGTGTCTAATGCTGGGTAATAAATCTGTGCTTGTATAAGACTGTCTAGTCGTACTCTGCACCTCCTATTACTTGGCTTACGCCAAGGACTAGAGATGAGCGAGCATACTCGTCCGAGCTTGATGCCCATTCGAGCATTAACGTACTCGCAACTGCTCGGTGCTCGAACTAGTATTTCGCCCGCTCGAGAAAATGGCATCTAGAGGCATTTAGATTTTTGGCGGACAGAAAAAGAGCCCATCACAAGCCAGGAGACTCTGCAGTACACCCACCATCACGTGGTACACTTACATGTTGATAGCAATGGTTGGCTTGCCTGATCAGGTGACCCTGGAACATACTAGCCCCTGCCCGCACTGATCGGATCATTCTCTGTCTGGATGCCGTTAGGGATAGAGCTGCTGCTGGTCAGGGATAGCATTAGGGTGTTCTAGTAGATTACTGTTAGGTAGCAGTGATTCTAAAAGAACCTTACTGTTAGGCAGGAGTGATTCTCAAAGAACCCAACAGCCCTTGTTAGGGCTACATTAGCATTTTTCAAAAGTTAAAGCGACAGACTCCTCAAATCCTTTTGTGTGCAGTCAGTGTAGGTTAGAAACTGGCCATAGCTAGTGAACTAGAGGGCTAGGGGTAGAGGACGAGAGAGTGGGGGTGGGCATCCAATTACTGCAGGGGTCAGAGGCCGTGGTCCTGGGCGGGGTGAGACAACACCTGCTGATGAGGGAGCAGGGGAACGGTGCAGAGCTACACTCCCTAGCTTCAAGAGGGGACCATTGCTCAGTCCTTATTGACTGTCCAGCATGTATGGGCAGAAGAAGAGGAGTTGGAGGAGAAGGAGGAAATGGAGAGTCAGGCCATTGAGGGGAGTGAATTCTGGCGCATATGGCAGATTTTATGCTGGGCTCCCTATCCCGTGACCCTCGCGTTCGAAGAATTTTTTCCAGCACAGATTACTGGGTATTCACTCTCCTGGACCCATGGTACAAGTAAAATCTTTCCACTCTCAACCCTGTAGAGGAATGGAGTGTGAGAGTGCATGAATACCAGCAGGTGCACAAGCTGAAACAGTATTTACCTTCTGACAGCGATAGCGGCAGAGGGCGTACTTCTGCGGGACAAGTAGGAAGAGTAGACGAGCTGGCAGCTTGTGCAGCACTGGCAGGGGTACGCTTTACAAGACCTTTGCCAGTTTTATGTCACCCCAGCAAGACACTGTCACCTGTCCCCAGTCTCGGCAGAGTAGGGCTAATCTTTACAGAAAGATGGTGAGGGAGTACGTAGTTGACCATACCGTTGTCCTAAATGATCACACAGCTCCCTACAACTACTGGGTTTCAAAGCTGGACATCTGGCCCGAACTGGTGCTGTACGACTTGGAGGTTCTTGCCTGCCCTGCCACTAGCTTGTTGTCAGAGCGGGATTTCAGTGCAGCTGGTGGCATCATCACTGATAAGCGTACACGCCTGTCGACTGACAGCGCTGACAGGCTGACGCTTATCAAGATGAATCAAGCATGGATTTCATATGATTTCCATTCTCCACCAGGTGAAAGCAGCTCAACCTGAATAATTCTCATGTATGCAGACCTCCTACTCATTCTCCTCCTTCTCCTCCTCTTTGTACACTAAAGCAGAGGAAACTGGCTATTTTTTGCCAGGGGCAACCCGCTCTAGCTATAGTACTATATCTATTTAATTTTTCTGGAGGGTCACCTACCCGGTCCTCTGTTTTAAACAATTTTTGGGAGTGCCACATACAGGTACTCTATCTATTTAATTTTTCTGGAGGGCCACCTACCCACTCCTCTGTTTTGAAAACTTTTTTGGACTGCCACATACAGGCACTATCCAAATTTAATTGTCTCCATAGCAGCCTCCTCATGTTGTCTCTATAGCAGCCTTCACATGTCGTCTTTATAGCTGCCTCCACACGTTGTCTCCATAGCTGCCTTCACATGTCGTCCCCTTAGCAAACAAGCTGCTTCAGGCTCATTTTTTGGATGTTACACCAGATACGTTATGGAACTTGGTCACTCTGTCGCCGCAATGCTGTGTTATTGACTAAATATACCGTCAACCTTTTGTTCACATAGGAAATCATTTCAGCACTTCTTGCTCACCTCCTTTGGTTCCTCTCTGCTGCCATAACCAGGCCAAATACTAATACGTACAGTGCTACATGTTATCCTCGCCAAAGGAATTTTTAAAATTGCTTTGAAGCCTGAGTCCATTTGGGGTTTGTCGCTATGCCACTCCCTAGCCTGCCGCTGCTGCCGCTGCCTCCGCATGCCGTCCCCTATAGTGTTAGGGTCAATTATTGGGCGTTTTAGATACTATCTCGCCTCACTTGGTCACTCTGTCATCAACATGCTGTTGCCCATAATTTTGGCATAATGGTGCGATTAGGCAGCCTCAGAGGCATCCATGCATGTTGCCCCTGCTGTTTCCTGTCCATTTCCGTGGTGTTTCTATCATTTTCTGAGGTTTCCAGGTTTTTGGCCAAGCTTCCCTGTGCAGAGCCTTGGTCCACTTGAAAAATGCTTGAGTCTCCCATTGACTTCATTGGGGTCCGTTATTCGAAACGAGCACTTGAGCATCGGAAAAAGTTCAACTCCAGTAACGAGCACTTGAGCATTTTAGTGCTCGTTAATCTCTAGTTAGGACAAGTATTTCTAAAGCATGGACCTTTTTTGTCATGAGGACACACTCCTTTTGTCGAGCTAGTCATTGAAGAGCAAGAAAACGGTCTAAAACCCCTTAAAAATGTGGTGCAGTTTTTTAGTGCTAACTACGACAGAATTCTGTCATGGACAGATTACTAAATCTCCCCTAATGTCCATGAGAGGTTTAGATATAATAGGTTAGTAAACTGTGCCCAGGAGAGATTTTGATACCGCAATTAACCAGACGTTGCCCATGAGAGACCTAGATACACCAACTAAGCAGATGCTGCCCATGAGAGACTTAAATAGAGTAGCTCCCGAGACAATGCCCAGAAAAGACTAATATACAGCAGCTCAGCAGACGGTGCCTAGAAGATACCTAGATAAAGCTGAGCTTATTGCATAACAAAACAGCCTTAAGATTTTAGTTAAAGCAGCAAGTAAAACTGTAGTGATAGGGATACTGCAGAGACTAAGGTGTACATTTGATTCATGCCGTGAGTCAAAATAATAAATATTTGGTGGACATATTGTGGTATCTTGGAATCTTCTGAACTGAGTATATGTACACCGTCAACTTTGTAGGTCTAAATACATGTTAGTGAAAATATGTGAGGGTGTTTGGCACAGAATGCTATCCAGCAGTCTTAGGCCATGTTCACACAGGGTTTGCCTGAGTTGCGTTTTTAAATTCATGCAATAAGGAATGAGCACTATGGGTCATATTTATAATGCAGTCTACACCAGAATTCTGGCATAGACTTCACATAAATACATGTACAAACTGCTTCCACATGTATTTATGAAGTATTTGCACTAGTATTGTGTTGTGGCTGCACTATGATGGATGCAACACAGTACTGTGCACAAAAAGGGGCACTCTAGTGTGTACTCGCACCGGACGTCACTTATGTCGGCAAGTCCAACAGCTCCATCAAGATTGTAATTACTTTCCCATTCTTTGAAGTGAATGAAATTGAAGCCTAGAGAGAGCCAGGATGGCCACTAAAATAGGGAAAAAGCTGTCTGTTTCTGGCCCAGTCTGTATTGCAAAACAGCGCATTGGGTTGTTGCTCACCTATCATATGGATAGGTATTTAGTAAAGTTAGCTTTTAATACCTCTGCAGAACTTGTTTCCTTAATTGTTTTACTTGTAATCGAACTAAAGTGAATCTCTACCACTGAATACTGTTATATATCTAAATAGATCTGTTTTAATGTATCTATATACATATATTTTCTAAATCCTTGGCACATATTTAAATTTAAAGGGGTTTTCTTGGATTTTTTTAAATTGAGATATAAAGTACTCACCAATAACCCACTAGTCCCATTCAATGGCTGCCTAGGTCCCTTTTCATGTAAGCTAACAGGTGTCTTGCATGAAATGCCTTCAAATACCAGCTCACTCAATTACTTGCCTGATTATTATGCAGATAAATTCTGGTACCCAGAAAACATAAAAAGCTCTTTATAAAATATAATTAAAATTGTATAAGCTTTTATTAGTTCCATAATTGTTTAGCTTTCAGAAATCAATCTTTGAGCTTGAAGATCCCACAAATCATCAATTTAAAGGCATAAAGGGGAAATAATTAAATCATTTTTTTATAGAGAATACTTCATCAGTCCACAAAATTCATCAATTTCGTGCAAAAAAAACATGTTGCATGTGCTAGGAGATTAATGGAACCTGCTTTTATAATTCTTGGAACTGTACTACATTCAGTTTCGTTTAGGGACACAGTAGTTCAGCTCTACAACACAGTTTGCTCTGGTAATGGCAAAAATACTCCTGGCATTGCATTGCTGTCACTGATAGCAGAATAATTAGTACAAATTGAAAAGCTTTTAATATCAGCCACCATACCGATGATACCCAGGGATTAGAAGTCTTCCTCAGCTGTAGCTAATATTAAGGTTAGAGATGAGCGAGCACTAAAATGCTCGGGTACTCGTTATTCGAGACGAACTTTTCCCGATGCTCGAGTGCTCGTTTCGAGTAACGAGCCCCATTGAAGTCAATGGGAGACTCGAGCATTTTTCAAGGGGACCAAGGCTCTGCACAGGGAAGCTTGGCCAAACACCTGGGAACCTCAGAAAAGGATGGAAACACCACGGAAATGGACAGGAAACAGCAGGGGCAGCATGCATGGATGCCTCTGAGGCTGCTTAATCGCACCATTATGCCAAAATTATGGGCAACAGCATGGCCATGACAGAGTGACCGAATGAGGCTAGATAGCATCTAAAACATCCAATAATTGACCCTGACACTATAGGGGACGGCATGCAGAGGCAGCGGCAGCAGCGGCAGGCTAGAGAGTGGCATGGCAACATACCCTAAATGGACTCAGGCTTCAAACCAATGGGTGGCAGAGAGGAACCAAAGGAGGTGAGCAAGAAGCGCTCAAATAATATCGGTACATGATAAAAGTTTGCCAGTATATTTTGTGGATTACACAGCAGGGTGGCGACAAAGTTAACATGGAAGCCATGAAAACAATCCAAAATTCTGCCTGACACAGCTCGTTTGATAAGGGGACCATGTATGGAGGCAGTGAACTAGTAGTAGATTAAAGGTGCTGCAGTTAAAACTATGTTAGTTGGATCTTGGCATGGAGCTGGCGCTCCGCTGCCAGGCGAGCTTTTGCCAATCCAAGCCCCTGTCTCTAGGCTACTCCCCAAACAGCACTTCTAAGAACCTTTTGTATAAGATCAAGTGTAGTAGCGTTCTTATAAGTTTGGGATATGGCGGGTGAGGGGAATGTAAACATCTGCGCAAGAAGCGCTGAAATAATATCCGTAAATGAAAAAAGTTTTCCAGTATATTTTGTGGCTTACACAGAACGGTGGCGACAAAGTTAACAAGTTTGATGCGGAATGCCCTGTAATAGCTCTTGGGCGGTGTGCCTTTTATCACCTAGGCTCAGCAGTTTGAGCACCGCCTGCTGTCGCTTAGCGACGGCACTGCTGCTGTACCTAGAGCTACCGACTGATGGCGCCATGCCCACGGATGGTAATTCGGAGGAGGAGGAGGAGGTGGAGGAGGGGTGGGTGGAGGAGGAGGCATAGTAGGCCTGAAACACCTGGACCGAGGTAGGCCCCGCAATCCTCTGCGTCGGCAGTATATGACCAGCCCCAGGGTCAGACTCGGTCCCAGCCTGCACCAAGTTAAGTGTAGTAGCATTCTTATAAGTTTGGAATATGGCGGGTGAGGGGAATGTAAACAGATGCGCAAGAAGCGCTGAAATAATATCCGTAAATGGTAAAAGTTTGCCAGTATATTTTGAGGATTACACAGCAGGGTGGCGACAAAGTTAACAAGTTTGTTGTGGAAGCCATGAAAACAACCCAAAATTCTGCCTGACACAGCACGTTTGATAAGGCGGCCATGTATGGAGGCAGTGAACTAGTAGTAGATTAAAGGTGCTGCAGTTAAAACTATGTTAGTTGGTTCTTGGCATGGAGCTGGCGCTCCGCTGCCAGGCGAGCTTTCGCCAATCCAAGCCCCTGTCTCTAGGCTACTCCCCAAACAGCACTTCTAAGAACCTTTTGTATAAGATCAAGTGTAGTAGCGTTCTTATAAGTTTAGGATATGGCGGGTGAGGGGAATGTAAACAGATGCGCAAGAAGCGCTGAAATAATATCCCTAAATGGTAAAAGTTTGCCAGTGTATTTTGTGGATAACACAGCAGGGTGGCGACAAAGTTAACAACTTTGATGTGGAATCCATGAAAACAACCCAAATTTCGGCCTGACACACCTCGTTTGATAAAGGGACGATGTATGGAGGCAGCTATATGGACGACTTTTGGAGGTAGCAATGGAGACAACGTGTGGAGGCTGCTATGGAGACAATTCAATTTGGATAGTGCCTGTATGTGGCAGTCCAAAAAAGTTTTCAAACCAGAGGAGCAGGTAGGTGGCCCTCCAGAAAAATGGAATAGATTGAGTGCCTGTATGTGGCAGTCCAAAAAAGTTTTCAAACCAGAGGAGCAGGTAGGTGGCCCTCCATAAAAATGGAATAGATTGAGTGCCTGTATGTGGCAGTCCAAAAAAGTTTTCAAACCAGAGGAGCAGGTAGGTGGCCCTCCATAAAAATGGAATAGATTGAGTGCCTGTATGTGGCAGTCCAAAAAAGTTTTCAAACCAGAGGAGCAGGTAGGTGGCCCTCCAGAAAAATGGAATAGATTGAGTGCCTGTATGTGGCAGTCCAAAAAAGTTTTCAAACCAGAGGAGCAGGTAGGTGGCCCTCCAGAAAAATTGAATAGATTGAGTGCCTGTATGTGGCAGTCCAAAAAAGTTTTCAAACCAGAGGAGCAGGTAGGTGGCCCTCCAGAAAAATGGAATAGATTGAGTGCCTGTATGTGGCAGTCCAAAAAAGTTTTCAAACCAGAGGAGCAAGTAGGTGGCCCTCCAGAAAAATCGAATAGATTGAGTGCCTGTAAGTGGCACTCCCAAAAATTGTTTAAAACAGAGGACCGGGTCGGTGGCCCTCCATAAAAATTAAATGCATAAAGTACTATAGCTAGAGCCAGTGGGCCCTGTAAAAAAATAGCCAGTTTCCTCTGCTTTACTGTACAAAGAGGAGGAGAAGGAGGAAAATGAGGAGGAGGAGGAGTGGATAAATTATTCAGGTTGAGCTTCCTTCACCTGGTGGAGATTGGGAATTAGGAGAAATCCAGGCTTTATTCATCTTGATAAGCGTCAGCCTGTCAGCGCTGTCAGTCGACAGGCGTGTACGCTTATCGGTGATGATGCCACCAGCTGCACTGAAAACCCGCTCGGACAAGACGCTAGCGGCAGGGCAGGCAAGAACCTCCAAGGCGTACAGCGCCAGTTCGTGCCACATGTCCAGCTTTGAAACCCAGTAGTTGTAGGGAGCTGTGTGATCATTTAGGACGATGGTATGGTCAGCTACGTACTCCCTCACCATCTTTCTGTAAAGATCAGCCCTACTCTGCCAAGACTGGGGACAGGTGACAGTGTCTTGCTGGCAAAAGCCTTGTAAAGCGTACCCTTGCCAGTGCTGGACAAGCTGCCTGCTCGCCTACTCTCCCTCGCTACTTGTCCCGCAGAACTACGCACTCTGCCGCTAGCGCTGTCAGAAGGGAAATACTGTTTCAGCTTGTGCACCAGGGCCTGCTGGTATTCATGCATTCTCACACTCCTTTCCTCTCCAGGGATGAGAGTGGAAAGATTTTGCTTGTACCGTGGGTCCAGGAGAGTGAACACCCAGTAATCGGTGCTGGAATAAATTCTTTGAACGCGAGGGTCACGGGATAGGCAGCCTAGCATGAAATCTGCCATATGCGCCAGAGTACCAACGCGTAAGAATTCACTCCCCTCACTGGCCTGACTGTCCATTTCCTCCTCCTCCAACTCCTCTTCTTCTGCCCATACACGCTCAACAGTGAAGGACTCAACAATGGTCCCCTCTTGTGTCTCGCCAACATTCTCCTCCTCTTCCTCCTCATCCTCCTCCACCTCCTCCGATATGCGCTGAGAAACAGACCTAAGGGTGCTTTGGCTATCAACAAGGGAATCTTCTTCCCCCGTCTCTTGTGAGGAGCGCAAAGCTTCCGACTTCATGCTGACCAGAGAGTTTTTCAACAGGCCAAGCAGCGGGATGGTGAGGCAGATGATGGCGGCATCGCCACTGACCATCTGTGTTGACTCCTCAAAGTTACTCAGCACCTGACAGATATCAGACATCCACGTCCACTCCTCATTGTAGACTTGAGGAAGCTGACTGACCTGACTACCAGTTCTGGTGGAAGTTGACATCTGGCAGTCTACAATCGCTCGGCGCTGCTGGTAAACTCTGGATAACATGGTCAGTGTTGAATTCCACCTCGTGGGCACGTCGCACAACAGTCGGTGAGCGGGCAGTTGGAGGCGGCGCTGCGCTGCCCTGAGAGTGGCAGCATCTGTGCTGGACTTCCTGAAATGCGCACAGATGCGGCGCACCTTCGTGAGCAAATCAGACAGATTGGGGTATGTCTTGAGGAAACGCTGAACTATCAGATTTAACACATGGGCCAGGCATGGCACATGTGTCAGTCTGCCGAGTTGCAGAGCCGCCATCAGGTTACGGCCGTTGTCACACACAACCATGCCTGGCTTCAGGTTCAGCGGTGCCAGCCACAGATCAGTCTGCGCCGTGATGCCCTGTAATAGTTCTTGGGCGGTGTGCCTTTTATCGCCTAGGCTCAGCAGTTTGAGCACCGCCTGCTGTCGCTTAGCGACGGCACTGCTGCTGTGCCTAGAGCTACCGACTGATGGCGCCATGCCCACGGATGGTCGTTCGGAGGAGGAGGTGGAGGAGGGGTGGGAGGAGGAGGAGGCATAGTAGGCCTGAAACACCTGGACCGAGGTAGGCCCCGCAATCCTCGGCGTCGGCAGTATATGACCAGCCGCAGGGTCAGACTCGGTCCCAGCCTCCACCAAGTTAACCCAATGTGCCGTCAGCGATACATAGTGGCCCTGCCCGGCAGCACTCATCCACGTGTCCGTGGTCAGGTGGACCTTGTCAGAAACGGCGTTGGTCAGGGCACGGATTATGTTGTCTGACACGTGCTGGTGCAGGGCTGGGACGGCACATCGGGAAAAGTAGTGGCGGCTGGGGACCGAATACCGAGGGGCGGCCGCCGCCATGAGGCTGCGAAAGGCCTCGGTCTCTACTAGCCTATAGGGCAGCATCTCCAGGCTTAGCAATCTGGAGATGTGCACATTAAGGGCTTGGGCGTGCGGGTGGGTTGCACTATATTTGCGTTTCCGCTCCAGCGTCTGGGGTATGGAGAGCTGAACGCTGGTGGATGCTGTGGAGGATCGTGGAGGCGACGATGGGGTTTTTGTGGCAGGGTCCTGGGCAGGGGGCTGACTATCAGCTGACACAGGGGAAGGAGCAGTGGTGTGCACGGCCGGAGGTGAACGCGCTTGTTGCCACTGAGTGGGGTGTTTAGCATTCCTATGCCTAGTTAGTTAAGCTAGTAGTGGTGGAACCCCTGCTGATCCTGGTTTGGCAAATGTGGCACATCACAGTCCGTCGGTCATCCGGTGTTTCCTTAAAGAACCTCCAGACTTCTGAAAATCTAGCCCTCGCCGCAGGAGCCCTCGCCACGGGAGCTTCACTAGTTGACACATTTGGCGCTGATGCACCAGCTCTGGCCCTGCCTCTCCGTCTGGCCCCACCACTGCCTCTTCCAACCTGTTCTGGTCGAGGACTCTCCTCCGTCTCAGAAGCACTGTGTTGCCTCTCAACCCAGCTTGGGTCTGTCACCTCATCATCCTCCGATCCCTCAGTCTGCTCCCCCCTCGGACTTCCTGCCCTGACAACAACTTCCCCACTGTCTGACAACCGTGTCTCCTCATCGTCGGACACCTCTTTACACACTTCTTCCACTACGTCAACAAGGTCATCATCACCCACAGACTGCGACTGGTGGAAAACCTGGGCATCGGAAAATTGCTCATCAGCAACCGGACAAGTGGTTTGTGACTGTGGGAAGGGTCCAGAAAACAGTTCCTCAGAGTATGCCGGTTCAAATGGCAAATTTTGCTGGGAGGGGGCAGACTGGGGGGGAGGAGGCTGAGGTGCAGGAGCTGGAGGAGTGCCGATTACGGTGACATGGGTGGACTGCGTGGAAGACTGACTGGTGGACAAATTGCTCGAAGCATTGTCGGCAATCCACGACATCACCTGTTCGCACTGTTCTGGCCTCAACAGTGCTCTACCACGAGTCCCAGTAACTTCAGACATGAACCTAGGGAGTGTAGCTCTGCGGCGTTCCCCTGCTCCCTCATCAGCAGGTGGTGTCTCACCCCGCCCAGGACCACGGCCTCTGACCCCTGCAGTAGTTGGACGCCCACGTCCCCGCCCTCGTCCTCTACCCCTAGCCCTCGGGTTAAACATTTTGAAAATGAGAGTTATAACTTTAATTTTTTTTTTACCTTTTTTTTGTGTTTTTTTTTTTTTTGTGTGTTTTTTCGTTTTTAAAACCAAACGATGCTATCCTATTGCTATGGCTATTTTCTAGCCAAGTATGAAAGCACACTGCTATGCCAGATGAGATGACGCTGAGTTATGAAAAAAATAAACGTAAAATAAAAAAGGAAATGGCAGACTGTGCCTAATTGAAATCCAACCCCGGGCCCTAATAAATTTTCCCACTTCGGTCTTTGCGATGGATATGTGCGTCACTAAGCGCAAAACACAGTGGTCGCAAGTCTCACTCCAAATTGCTCACAATTTGCTAGTAGATGCACTGTAACAACTACAGCCACCAGCAGATCAACCAGAAATCAAATATATATAACGCTACTGTAGGCGTAAGTAAGCCGTTTGGATTCTCCTATGGCTATTTTCTAGCCAAGTATTAAAGCACACTACTATGCCAGATGAGATGACGCTGAGTTATGAAAAAAATAAACGTAAAATAAAAAAGGAAATGGCAGACTGTGCCTAATTGAAATCCAACCCGGGCCCTAATAAATTTTCCCACTTCGGTCTTTGCGATGGATATGTGCGTCACTAAGCGCAAAACACAGTGGTCGCAAGTCTCACTCCAAATTGCTCACAATTTGCTAGTAGATGCACTGCAACAACTACAGCCACCAGCAGATCAACCAGAAATCAAATATATATAACGCTACTGTAGGCGTAAGTAAGCCGTTTGGATTCTCCTATGGCTATTTTCTAGCCAAGTATTAAAGCAGACTACTATGCCAGATGAGATGACGCTGAGTTATGAAAAAAATAAACGTAAAATAAAAAAGGAAATGGCAGACTGTGCCTAATTGAAATCCAACCCCGGGCCCTAATAAATTTTCCCACTTCGGTCTTTGCGATGGATATGTGCGTCACTAAGCGCAAAACACAGTGGTCGCAAGTCTCACTCCAAATTGCTCACAATTTGCTAGTAGATGCACTGTAACAACTACAGCCACCAGCAGATCAACCAGAAATCAAATATATATAACGCTACTGTAGGCGTAAGTAAGCTGTTTGGATTCTCCTATGGCTATTTTCTAGCCAAGTATTAAAGCACACTACTATGCCAGATGAGATGACGCTGAGTTATGAAAAAAATAAACGTAAAATAAAAAAGGAAATGGCAGACTGTGCCTAATTGAAATCCAACCCCGGGCCCTAATAAATTTTCCCACTTCGGTCTTTGCGATGGATATGTGCATCACTAAGCGCAAAACATAGTGGTCGCAAGTCTCACTCCAAATTGCTCACAATTTGCTAGTAGATGCACTGCAACAACTACAGCCACCAGCAGATCAACCAGAAATCAAATATATATAACGCTACTGTAGGCGTAAGTAAGCCGTTTGGATTCTCCTATGGCTATTTTCTAGCCAAGTATTAAAGCACACTACTATGCAAGATGAGATGACGCTGAGTTATGAAAAAAATAAACGTAAAATAAAAAGAAACTGGCAGACTGTGCCTAATTGAAATCAAACCCCTAATAAATTTCCCCACTTTGGTGTTTGAGGTGGATATGTGTGTCACTAAGAGCTAAACACAACGGTAGCAAGTCCCCCTGCTAATTCCTCACAATATGGTACTAGCTGCACTACTAGTGCCAGCAAGCCCAGCCACAAGCAAATAAAAAAAAAAGGATAACGTTATTGTAGCCCTAAGAAGGGCTGTTGTAGAATCACTCCTGCCTAACAGTAAGCTAATAGAACACCCTAACGCTTTCCCTGACCAGCAGCAGCTCTCTCCCTAGCGGCATCCAGACAGAGAATGATCCGAGCAGCGTGGGCAGCTGATCTGGCCAGTCACCTGATCTGGCCAGTCAACCACTGCTATCGACGTGTAAGGGTACCACGTCATGCTGGGTGGAGTGCAGAGTCTCCTGGCTTGTGATTGGCTCTGTTTCTGGCCGCCAAAAAGCAAAACGGCGGGAGCTTCCATTTTCTCGAGCGGGCGAAATACTCGTCCGAGCAACGAGCAGTTACGAGTACGCTAATGCTCGATCGAGCATCAAGCTCGGACGAGTATGTTCGCTCATCTCTAATTAAGGTACTTCTCTTAGAGACATCTGCTTTTGGCTGGTTGCTTAATATTGTATCTCTAAATTAATAACCATTTTTGGTTATGTTTAGAGATGAGCGAACATACTCGTCCGAGCTTGATGCTCGTTCGAGCATTAGCGTACTCGAAACTGCTCGTTGCTTAGACGAATACTTCGCCCGCTCGAGAAAATGGCATCTCCCGCCGTTTTGCTTTTTGGCGGCCAGAAACAGAGCCAATCACAAGCCAGGAGACTCTGCACTCCACCCAGCATGACGTGGTACCCTTACACGTCGATAGCAGTGGTTGGCTGGCCAGATCAGGTGACCCTGGAATAGACTAGCCCCTGTCCGCGCTGCTCGGATCATTCTGTGTCTGGATGCCGCTAGGGAGAGAGCTGCTGCTGGTCAGGGAAAGCGTTAGGCTGTTCTATTAGAATAGTGTTAGGCAGGAGTGATTCTACAAGAACCCAACAGCCCTTCTTAGGGCTACAATAACGTTATACATTTTTTTTTTAATTTGCTTGTGGCTGGGCTTGCTGGCACTAGTAGTGCAGCTAGTACCATATTGTGAGGAATTTGCAGGGGGACTTGCGACCGTTGTGTTTAGCTCTTAGTGACACACATATCCACCTCAAACACCGAAGTGGGACAATTTATTAGGGGTTTGATTAGAATTAGGCAGAGTCTGCTGATTTATTTTTTTTTTTACCTTTATTTCATTTTATAGCTCAAACTCATCTTGCAAAGCAGTGTGCTTTCAGTGTCGGCTACAAAATAGCCGTAGGAGAACCCCAACGGCTTACTTAGGCCTACAATAGCGTTATATTTTCCTTTTTTTGTTTGCTTGTGGCTGGGCTTGCTGGCATTAGTAGTGCAGCTAGTACCATATTGTGAGGAATTTGCTGGGAGACCTGCGACCGTTGTGTTTAGCTCTTAGTGACACGCATATCCACCTCAAACACCGAAGTGGGACAATTTATTAGGGGTTTGATTAGAATTAGGCAGAGTCTGCTGATTTTTTTTTTTTTTTTACCTTTATTTCATTTTATAGCTCAAACTCATCTTGCAAAGCAGTGTGCTTTCAGTGTCGGCTACAAAATAACCATAGGAGAACCCCAACGGCTTACTTAGGCCTACAATAGCGTTATATTTTCCTTTTTTTTGTTTGCTTGTGGCTGGGCTTGCTGGCATTAGTAGTGCAGCTAGTACCATATTGTGAGGAATTTGCTGGGAGACCTGCGACCGTTGTGTTTAGCTCTTAGTGACACGCATATCCACCTCAAACACCGAAGTGGGACAATTTATTAGGGGTTTGATTAGAATTAAGCAGAGTCTGCTGATTTATTTTTTTTTTTTTTACCTTTATTTCATTTTATAGCTCAAACTCATCAGGCACAGCACAAAATCCAGTTGTGTGCTGTCAGTGTAGGTTAGAAACTAGCCATAGCAATAGGAAAGCATCGTTTTGTTAAAAAAAAAATAAAAATAAAAAAAAAAAAAAACACAAAAAAAAAAAAAAATTACACTTTAATTTGGAAAATGTTTAACCCGAGGGCTAGGGGTAGAGGACGAGGGCGTGGACGTGGGCGTCCAACTACTGCAGGGGTCAGAGGCCGTGGTCCTGGGCGGGGTGAGACACCACCTGCTGATGAGGGAGCAGGGGAACGCCGCAGAGCTACACTCCATAGGTTCATCATGTCTCAAGTTACTGGGACTCGTGGTAGAGCACTGTTGAGGCCAGAACAGTGCGAAGAGGTGATGTCGTGGATTGCGGAAAATGCTTCTAGCCATTTGTCCACCAGTCAGTCTTCCACGCAGTCCACCCATGTCACCGGATTCAGCACTCCTCCACCTCAGCCTCCTTCCCCCCAGTCTGCCCCATCCCAGCAAAATTTGGCATTTGAAGCGGCATACTCTGAGGAACTGTTTTCTGGACCCTTCCCACAGTCACAAACCACTTGTCCGGTTGCTGCTGAGCAATTTTCCGATGCCCAGATTTCCACCAGTCACAGTCTGTGGGTGATGAGGACATTATTGACGTAGTGGAAGACGTGTGTAAAGCGGTGTCGGACGATGAGGAGACACGGTTGTCAGACAGTGGTGAAGTTGTTGTCAGGGCAGGAAGTCCGAGGGGGGAGCAGACTGAGGGATCGGAGGATGATAAGGTGACAGACCCAAGCTGGGTTGATAGGCCGGGTGAACACAGTGCTTCTGAGACGGAGGCAAGTCCTATAGCAGAACAGGTTGGAAGAGGCAGTGGTGGGGCCAGACGGAGAGGCAGGGCCAGAGCTGGTGCATCAGCGCCAAATGTTGCCCGTAGTCAAGCTCCCGTGGCGAGGGCTAGATTTTCAGAAGTCTGGAGGTTCTTTAAAGAAACACCGGATGACCGACGGACTGTGGTGTGCAACCTTTGCCAAACCAGGATCAGCAGGGGTTCCACCACTACTAGCTTATCTACCAACAGTATACGCAGGCACATGAATGCTAAACACCCCACTCAATGGCACCAAGCCCGTTCACCTCCGGCCGGGCACACCACTGCTCCTTCCCCTGTGTCATCTGCTAGTCAGCCCCCTGCCCAGGACCACGGGCCAAACACCTCCCGTGCGAAACCCCATCTTCGCCTCCACGATCCTCCACAGCATCCACCAGCATTCAGCTCTCCATACCCCAGACGCTGGAGCGCAAAAGGAAGTATAGCGCAACCCACCCACACGGCCAAGCCCTCAACGTCCACATCTCCAAGTTGCTTAGCCCGGAGATGCTGCCCTATAGGCTGGTAGAGACCGAGGCCTTTCGAAACCTCATGGCGGCGACCGCCCCTCGGTATTCGGTCCCCAGCCGCCACTACTTTTCCCGATGTGCCGTCCCAGCCCTGCACAAGCACGTGTCAGAGAACATCATCCGTGCCCTGACCAACGCCGTTTCTGACAAGGTCCACCTGACCACGGACACGTGGACGAGTGCTGCCGGGCAGGGCCACTATATATCACTGACGGCACATTGGGTTAACTTGGTGGAGGCTGGGACCGAGTCTGACCCTGGGGCTGCTCATATACTGCCAAAGCCGAGGATTGCGGGGCCTACCTCGGTCCAGGTCTCAAAAGCCTACTATGCCTCCAACCTCCTCCCACCCCTCCTCCACCTCCTCCTCCTCCGAATTACCATCCGTGGGCATGGCGCCATCAGTCGGTAGCTCTAGGCACAGCAGCAGTGCCATTGCTAAGCGACAGCAGGCGGTGCTCAAACTGCTGAGCCTAGGCGATAAAAGGCACACCGCCCAAGAGCTATTACAGGGCATCACGGCGCAGAATGATCTGTGGCTGGCACCGCTGAACCTGAAGCCAGGCATGGTTGTGTGTGACAACGGCCGTAACCTGGTGGCGGCTCTGCAACTCGGCAGACTGACACATGTGCCATGCCTGGCCCATGTGTTAAATCTCATAGTTCAGCGTTTCCTCAAGACATACCCCAATCTGTCTGATTTGCTCACAAAGGTGCGCCGCATCTGTGCGCATTTCAGGAAGTCAAGCACAGATGCTGCCACTCTCAGGGCAGCGCAGCGCCGCCTCCAACTGCCCGCTCACCGACTGGTGGAATTCAACATTAACCATGTTATCCAGAGTTTACCAGCAGCGCAGAGCGATTGTAGACTGCCAGATGTCAACTTCCACCAGAACTGGTAGTCAGGTCAGTCAGCTTCCTCAAGTCTACAATGAGGAGTGGACGTGGATGTCTGATATCTGTTAGGTGCTGAGTAACTTTGAGGAGTCAACACAGATGGTCAGTGGCGATGCCGCCATCATCTGCCTCACCATCCCGCTGCTTGGCCTGTTGAAAAACTCTCTGGTCAGCATGAAGTCGGAAGCTTTGCGCTCCTCACAAGAGACGGGGGAAGAAGATTCCCTTGTTGATAGCCAAAGCACCCTTAGGTCTGTTTCTCAGCGCATATCGGAGGAGGTGGAGGAGGATGAGGAGGAAGAGGAGGAGAATGTTGGCGAGACAGAAGAGGGGACCATTGTTCAGTCCTTCACTGTTCAGCGTGTATGGGCAGAAGAAGAGGAGTTGGAGGAGTTGGAGGAGGAGGAAATGGGCAGTCAGGCCAGTGAGGGGAGTGAATTTTTGTGCGTTGGCTGCTAGGCTGCCTATCCCGTGACCCTCGCGTTCAAAGAGTTTATTCCAGCACCGATTACTGGGTATTCACTCTCCTGGACCCACGGTACAAGCAAAATCTTTCCACTCTCATTCCTGGAGAGGAAAGGAGTGTGAGAATGCATGAATACCAGCAGGCCCTGGTGCACAAGCTGAAACAGTATTTCCCTTCTGACAGCGCTAGGGGCAGAGGGCATACTTCTGCGGGACAAGTAGCGAGGGAGAGTAGGCGAGCAGGCAGCTTGTCCAGCACTGGCAGGGGTACGCTTTACAAGGCCTTTGCCAGTTTTATGTCACCCCAGCAAGACACTGTCACCTGTCCCCAGTCTCGGCAGAGTAGGGCTGATCTTTACAGAAAGATGGTGAGGGAGTACGTAGCTGACCATACCATCGTCCTAAATGATCACACAGATCCCTACAACTACTGGGTTTCAAAGCTGGACATGTGGCACGAACTGGCGCTGTACGCCTTAGAGGTTCTTGCCTGCCCTGCCGCTAGCGTGTTGTCCGAGCGGGTTTTCAGTGCAGCTGGTGGCATCATCACTGATAAGCGTACACGCCTGTCGACTGACAGCGCTGACAGGCTGACGCTTATCAAGATGAATAAAGCCTGGATTTCTCCGGATTTTCATTCTCCAACAGGTGAAAGAAGCTCAACCTGAATAATGTATGCACTCCTCCTCCTCATTGTCCTCCTTCTCCTCCTCTTTGTACACTAAAGCATAGGAAACTGGCTATTTTTTGCCAGGGCCAACTGGCTCTAGCTATAGTACTCTATGTATTTAATTTTTCTGGAGGGCCACCTACCCGGTCCTCTGTTTTAAGCAATTTTTGGGAGTGCCACATACAGGCACTAAATCTATTTAATTTTTCTGGAGGACCACCTACCTGCTCCTCTGGTTTGAAAACTTTTTTGGACTGCCACATACAGGCACTATTCAAATTAAATTGTCTCCATAGCAGCCTCCACATGTCGTCTTTTTAGCTGGCTCCACACGTTGTCTCCATTGCTACCTCCACACGTCATCGCCATAGCTGCCTCCAAAAGTCGTCCATATAGCTGCCTCCATACATGGTCTCCTTATCAAACGAACTGTGTCAGGCAGAATTTTGGGTTGTTTTCATGGATTCCACATCAAACTTGTTAACTTTGTCGCCACCCTGCTGTGTAATCCACAAAATATACTGGCAAACTTTTATCATTTACCAATATTATTTCAGCGCTTCTTGCGCATCTGTTTACATTCCCCTCACCCGCCATATCCTAAACTTTTAAGAACGCTACTACACTTGATCTTATACAAAAGGTTCTTAGAAGTGCTGTTTGGGGAGTAGCCTAGAGACAGGGGCTTGGATTGGCGAAAGCTCGCCTGGCAGTGGAGCGCCAGCTCCATCTCAAGATCCAACTAACATAGTTTTAACTGCAGCACCTTTAATCTACTACTAGTTCACTGCCTCCATACATTGTCCCCTTATCAAACGAGCTGTGTCAGGCAGAATTTTCAGGTGTTTCACCAGATACATAGTGGAACGCGGCCCATCTGTCGCCGCCATGCTGGAGACCTGAAGTTGCAATCATAGCAGCGCAATATGGATGCCCCATACTGTCGCTCTTAATCATGGAACCATTTCCGTAAAAACAATTAAAAATAGAACCACTGTGCTATTCCATTATTCCTAGGTGAAATATTCAAACGACCCGGCCTGCTTTGAAAATTATAATTTTTTCAAAGTAAACGCTTCTGGCCCCCAGGCCCATTTTGGGTGGGGAGGAGCCGAGAGACAGGGGCTTGGACAGGCGAAATCTCGCCTGGCAGTGGACCGCCAGCTCCATCCCAAGATTAGGCAGCCTCAGAGGCATCCATGCATGCTGCCCCTGCTGTTTCCTGTCCATTTTGCCTCCACGATCCTCCACAGCGTCCACCAATGTCTCATTTCAACTCTCTATACCCCAGACGCTGGAGCACGAGAGGATATGCAGCACATCATCCCCTTATCAAACGAGCTGTGTCAGGCAGAATTTTCAGGTGTTTCACCAGATACATAGTGGAACTCGGCCCATCTGTCGCCGCCATGCTGGAGACCTGAAGTTGCAATCATAGCAGCGCAATATGAATGCCCCATACTGTCGCTCTTAATCATGGAAGTCGTCTCCATGGCTGCCTCCACATGTTGTCCCCTTATCAAAAGAGCTGTGTCAGGCTCATTTTTAGGGTTTTTCACCAGATACGTTATGGAACTTGGTCACTATGTCGCCACCATGCTGTGTTATCGACTAAATATACCGTCAACCTTTTGTTCACATAGGAAATCATTTCACCTCCTTTGGTGAAACCTGTGTCCATTTAGGGTATGTCGCCATGAGACTCTCTAGCCTGCCACTGCTGCCGCTGCCTCTGCATGCCGTCCCCTATAGTGTCAGGGTCAATTATTGCATGTTTTAGATGCTATCTAGCCTCATTCGGTCACTCTGTCATGGCCATGCTGTTGCCCATAATTTTGGCATAATGGTGCGATTAAGCAGCCTCAGAGGCATCCATGCATGCTGCCCCTGCTGTTTCCTGTCCATTTCCGTGGTGTTTCCATCCTTTTTTGAGGTTCCCAGGTGTTTGGCCAAGCTTCCCTGTGCAGAGCCTTGGTCCCCTTGAAAAATGCTCAAGTCTCCCATTGACTTCAATGGGGCTCGTTATTCGAGACGAGCACTCGAGCATCGGGAAAAGTTTGTCTCGAATAACGAGTACCCGAGCATTTTAGTGCTCGCTCATCTCTAGTTATGTTTAATTGCTTTTCTAACCCTATATTTACTTAAACGTGAGGGCCAAATATTAATTCATACAGGATAGACATTTGGCACCAGAGTAATGCAAAATCATTTTGAAAAGATCTGATGACATATTTATTTGTTCACCTCTGAAGATAGCATATACAGTACATTCTGAATTTCTAAGATTCACAAAATTGTAATACATAAATCTGGCTTTATATGGCATGCTCTCTGCCAGTAGTACCCTGTTTCCCCTAAAATAAGACATCCCCCGAAAGTAAGACCTAGTACAAGTTTGTTCAGGCTTAGAAATATAAGGCCTCCCCTGAAAATAAGACCTAGCGGCCGCCATTGCAGCGGCTCCCCCCACGTCACACACTAGTATTAGGAAATCTTTTAGATGTTGCAGAAGGTTGTGACATGGGGATATGAAGGATAAGAAGGGTCATTTACGGAAATAATTTTTACTAAATATGAGAGATTGGGGGCAATGATTCTAATAGAAATGGAGCCAAAAGAAATACAGCATGAAATTCAGAGTTTGGAGAGTTATAAGGATGTAAGAGAAGTTGATTTTTTTTGTTCAACGATAAATGTAAATTCTTGTTCATGGAAAAATAAGACATCCCCTGAAAATAAGACCTAGTGCCTCTTTAGGAGCAAAATTTAATATAAGATACTGTCTTATTTTCGGGAAAACAGGGTACTATGCTTAACCCATTTGTGCACTGTGATAATATTGCACCAGGTATACATTTTTTTCTTTTTCTTTTGTTTCCTTTTATTGACTGGGACCCACATGCTTTTATTTATTACCCCATCAAATTGCATTTATAGACATGAGCTTGTCCACATCCTCTAAGGAGCCAAATCCTCCACAGGGAGTAATGAGGTGGAGAGGGGGACTTTAAATAGATCTGCTCTTATTCAGCTGGTATCAATGTTCACACTTCAGAGACAAAGAAGGTCACATTACTATCCATACCTTCCATAGGTACCTTAAGCAGTGTGTATAGGGGAAGGATTTCCCACATAGAAACACACAAAGGAAACTCATGATTATGAGTAGAGATGGGCACATTTGTTAAAATTTATTTCGACCCGATTTGTCGAATTTTTCGAAAAAATTTGATTTGACCCGAATCGAATCAAAACGATTCACGTTAAAAAACAGGCATTTCCTGGCTGCAGAGAGCCTGTAGGGTGTTGTAGAACGTTTTGCCATGCTTAAATATGCATTGGGAGTGTGGTTTGGTCTTCAAACAATGCTGTGTTTTAGTATGACACGCACATGACAGCTGCGGCTCTTACAATCGCTTCACTCTTCACTTCCATGTGCACTTCCATAGGCCAACTTCCCCAAATAAGCGAAGCGGGAACGCAGCCTGACAAGGTAACGTCTGTACCAGCTCGAAAGGACTGACCTGAGGGCCAAGATCCCACAATAACATCAAAAAGTGCACTCTTTTTACACTGAGTGGCACAATGATATATTGTGTTGGTGGCATAAAAAGCAGCAGCAACAGGAGCCCGCAGAGTGGCACAATGATAGAGTGTGAAGGTGGCATCAGAAGCAGCAAGAGTGGCAGAGTGGCACAATGATATAGTGTGAAGGTGGCATCAGAAGCAGCAAGAGCCCGCAGAGTGGCACAATGATGTAGTGTGAAGTTGGCATCAGTAGCAGCAGGAGCCCGCAGAGTGGCACAATGATATAGTGTGAAGGTGGCATCAGTAGCAGCAAGAGCGTCAGAGTAGCACAATGATATAGTGTGTTGGTGGCATCAAAAGCAGCAGCAGCAGCAGGAGCCTGCAGAGTGACACAATGATATAGTGTGAAGGTGGCATCAGTAGCAGCAGGAGCCTACAGAGTGGCACCATGATATAGTGCGAAGGTGGCATCAGAAGCAGCAGGAGCCTGCAGAGTGGCACATGGATATAGTGCATTGGTGGCATCAGTAGCAGCAACAGCAGGAGCCCGCAGAGTGGCACAATGATATAGTGTGAAGGTGGCATCAGCAGCAGCAGAAGGAGCCCACAGAGTGGCACAATGATATAATGTGTTGGTGGCATCAGAAACGGCAGAAGCCCGCAGAGTGGCACAATGATATAGTGTGAAGGTGGCATCAGAAGCAGCAGGAGCCTGCAGAGTGCCACAATGATATAGTGTGTTGGTGGCATCAGAAGCAGCAGGAGCCCGAAGAGTGGCACAATGATATAGTGAGAAGTTGGCATCATAAGCAGCAGGAGCCTGCAGAGTGGCACAATGATATAGTGTGAAGGTGGCATCAGAAGCAGCAGGAGCCTGCAGAGTGGCACAATGATATAGTGTGTTGGTGGCATCAGAAGCAGCAGGAGCCCGCAGAATGGCACAATGATATAGTGTGAAGGTGGCATCAGAAGCAGCAGGAGCCTGCGGAGTGGCACAATGATATAGTGTGTTGGTGGCATCAGAAGCAGCAGGAGCCCGCAGAGTGGCACAATGATATAGTGTGAAGGTGGCATCAGAAGCAGCAGGAGGAGCCCACAGAGTGGCACAATGATATAATGTGTTGGTGGCATCAGAAACGGCAGAAGCCCGCAGAGTGGCACAATGATATAGTGTGAAGGTGGCATCAGAAGCAGCAGGAGCCTGCAGAGTGCCACAATAATATAGTGTGTTAGTGGCATCAGAAGCAGCAGGAGCCCGCAGAGTGGCACAATGATATAGTGAGAAGTTGGCATCATAAGCAGCAGGAGCCTGCAGAGTGGCACAATGATATAGTGTGAAGGTGGCATCAGAAGCAGCAGGAGCCTGCAGAGTGGCACAATGATATAGTGTGTTGGTGGCATCAGAAGCAGCAGGAGCCCGCAGAGTGGCACAATGATATAGTGTGAAGGTGGCATCAGAAGCAGCAGGAGCCTGCAGAGTGGCACAATGATATAGTGTGTTGGTGGCATCAGAAGCAGCAGGAGCCCGCAGAGTGGCACAATGATATAGTGTGAAGGTGGCATCAGCAGCAGCAGGAGGACCCCACAGAGTGGCACAATGATATAATGTGTTGGTGGCATCGGAAACGGCAGAAGCCCGCAGAGTGGCACAATGATATAGTGTGAAGGTGGCATCAGAAGCAGCAGGAGCCTGCAGAGTGCCACAATGATATAGTGTGTTGGTGGCATCAGAAGCAGCAGGAGCCCGCAGAGTGGCACAATGATATAGTGAGAAGTTGGCATCAGAAGCAGCAGGAGCCTGCAGAGTGGCACACTGATATAGTGTGAAGGTGGCATCAGTAGCAGCAGGAGCCTGCAGAGTGGCACAATGATATAGTGCGTTGGTGGCATCAGTAGCAGCAGGAGCCCGCAGAGTGGCACAATGATATAGAGTGAAGGTGGCATCAGAAGCAGCAGGAGCCTAGAGAGTGGCACAATGATATAGTGTGTTGGTGGCATCAGAAGCAGCAGGAGCCCGCAGAGTGGCAAAATGATATAGTGTGAAGGTGGCATCAAAAGCAGCAGGAGCCTGCAGAGTGGCACAATGATATAGTTTGAAGGTGGCATCAGTAGCAGCAGGAGCCCACAGAGTAGCACAATGATATAGTGTGAAGGTGGCATCATTAGCAGCAGGAGCCTGCAGAGGGGCACAATGATATAGTGCGTTAGTGGCATCAGTAGCAGCAGGAGCCCGCAGAGTGGCACAATGATATAGTGGGAAGGGGGCATCAGAAGCAGCAGGAGCCTGCAGAGTGGCACAATGATATATTGTGTTGGTGGCATCAGAAGCAGCAGGAGCCCGCAGAGTGGCACAATGATATAGTGTGAAGTTAGCATCAGAAGCAGCAGGAGCCTGCAGAGTGGTACAATGATATAGTGTGAAGGTGGCATCAGTAGCAGCAGGAGCCTGCAGAGTGGCACAATGATATAGTGCGTTGGTGGCATCAGTAGCAGCAGGAGCCCGCAGAGTGACACAATGATATAGTGGGAAGGTGGCATCAGAAGCAGCAGGAGCCTGCAGAGTGGCACAATGATATAGTGTGAAGGTGGCATCAGAAGCAGCAGGAGCCTGCAGAGTGGCACAATGATATAGTGTGAAGGTGGCATCAGTAGCAGCAGGAGCCTGCAGAGTGGCACAATGATATAGTGTGTTGGTGGCATCAGTAGCAGCAGCAGGAGGAGCCCACAGATTGGCACAATGATATAGTGTTTTGGTGGCATCAGAAGCAGCAGGAGCCCGCAGAGTGGCACAATGATATAGTGTGAAGGTGGCATCAGAAGCAGCAGCAGGAGCCCGCAGAGTGGCACAATGATATAGTGTGATTGTGGCATCAGTAGCAGCAGGAGCCTGCAGAGTGGCACAATTATATAGTGCGTTGGTGGCATCAGTAGAAGCAGGAGCCCGCAGAGTGGCACAATGATATAGTGTGAAGGTGGCATCAGAAGCAGCAGGAGCCTTGCATAGTGGCACCATGATATAGTGTGTTGGTGGCATCAGAAGCAGCAGGAGCCCACAGAGTGGCACCATGATATAGTGTGAAGGTGGCATCAGAAGCAGCAGGAGCCTGCAGAGTGCCACAATGATATAGTGTGAAGGTGGCATCAGTAGCAGCAGCAGGAGGAGCCCACAGATTGGCACAATGATATAGTGTGAGGGTGGCATCAGAAGCAGCAGGAGCCCGCAGAGTGGCACAATGATATATTGTGTTGGTGGCATCAGAATCAGCAGCAGGAGCCCGCAGAGTTGCACAATGATATAGAGTGAAGGTGGCATCAGAAGCAGCAGGAGCCTGCAGAGTGGCACAATGATATAGTGTGAAGGCGGCATCAGTAGCAGCAGGAGCCTGGAGACTGGCACAATTATATAGTTCGCTGGTGGCATCAGTAGCAGCAGGAGTCCTCAGAGTGGCACAATGATATAGTGTGAAGGTGGCATCAGAAGCAGCAGGAGCCTGCAGAGTGGCACAATGATATAGTGTGTTGGTGGCATCAGAAGCAGCAGGAGCCCACAGAGTGGCACAATGATATAGTGTGAAGGTGGCATCAGAAACAGCAGGAGCCTGCAGAGTGGCACAATGATATAGTGTGAAGGTGGCATCAGTAGCAGCAGGAGCCTGCAGAGTGGCACAATGATATAGTGTGTTGGTGGCATCAGTAGCAGCAGCAGGAGGAGCCCACAGATTGGCACAATGATATAGTGTTTTGGTGGCATCAGAAGCAGGAGCCCGCAGAGTGGCACAATCATATAGTGTGAAGGTGGCATCAGAAGCAGCAGCAGCAGGAGCCCGCAGATTGGCACAATGATATAGTGTGTTGGTGGCATCAGTAGCAGCAGCAGGAGCCCACAGATTGGCACAATGATATAGTGTTTTGGTGGCATCAGTAGCAGCAGGAGCCCACAAGTGGCAAAATGATATAGTGTGAAGGTGGCATCAGAAGAAGCAGCAGGAGCCCGCAGAGTGGCACAATGATATAGTGTGAAGGTGGCATCAGAAGCAGCAGCAGCAGGAGCCCGCAGATTGGCACAATGTTCGGCCATCTTTTATTATGTAAATTTTTTTTTTTTGATTGATAGGTTAATTGTCCAATCGGAAGTCACCATTGGTTTGGTAATAGTAAACAATGAAACCAGAGTTTAAGGAGCTTTGTAAATGTTGGAATGTTGTTATTTATGTTCTGGATTGTGTAACAACAAATATGGGATAAGAGGTAATATATCCTCGCATCAATCATGTTAAAGCTAAAAGTAAAAAACACACATGGCTGCTTTTAGTGTACTTGTAGTGACATGTTCAAATGTACTGTGTTTAACAGTATAGTAGCCTTGTTATAAGCATTATTCCCATGAACAGAGCCAAGGAAAATCGGCCCATGATTCTTGAAGTGTACTTAATGTACTTTTATTGTGGGGTACCACAAGCAGATTAGTTTAAATATCAGTGGAGACTCCTCCGCTTGTGACACTGAAACAGAAGTGGATTTGTCACAAACAAACATAAATCAAGTCAATCCTTTTATCATATCAGGGTCAATACCCAATAATCAGCCCAATTCTCTTTTTTTATGGGACAGACAGAGATGGGGATACGGGCGAAACGCGTGGGACCCCGGTTCCTCCAGCCTGGCACCTCGTTTATTGGTAATGTGACCTCTATGACTTCTATTTTGCACTTTATATTTATGCTATGGTTTTTGTACTATCCTCTGTCACATCATATATGTATTCTACACTGGTGCTGGACACTGGGGGTCCATTGTTTTCCCTAATCATGGGAATTTTAATTGTTTTTACTTCCTTGTTTGATTTTCATTAAATAAAACTTATTTTTGCCTATAACATCTGTCTTTTCATTTGTCCAAATTCACAATACAGAACATAAATAACAACATTCTAACATTTACAAAGCTCCTTAAACTCTGGTTTCATTGTTTACTATTACCATACCAATGGTGACTTCCGATGGGACAATTAACCTATCAATCAAAAAAAAAAAAAAATGACATCATAAAAGAAGGCCGAACCCGGACGTCCCCGCACCTAGAAGCCAGGGTGACCTGGCGAAACACGTGTCGGGACACTCTTCACTAATCAATGCTTGCAGAATAGGGACAATTAACTAGCATACATACCAATAGTGAGTCAGTGCAGCGCCGGGTTCCTGCGCCTGATACAATTCATACCGTGTGTGTACACGGAGACTAGCTACAGCAAGCTGCTGGCGCACTGTGTCTAGACACATGCGGCGCAGCGCATCGATACCAGCAAGGAATCTGACACAGCGCGGCACTGTGTCTCTATTCACACATAGAAGCATTGTGCTCTCAGGCGGCCTGCAGATTATTAGCACCTGCCGCTGGATGATGCAAACAATATACCACTGTCTCCTCTTGTCCTCTTATAAAAATTATTAATAGGACATGACATTGGACTACAGGAGGACTGTTCAAACTAGGGGGACCTCCTCCTGTATTACTGTCCCAGGCTTACAGTATATATAGCCACGGTGACATTGATTAAGTGTGGTTTGTATTGCTACACAGAACCTCATGGTGTATGTAGACATTTTAAAGTTGATACACTCATAACTTTTCCCTCTTCCCCAAAAACCCCCCTTCATATACACTATAGTGTGAGGGTGGCATCAGAAGCAGCAGGAGCTTGCAGAGTGGCACCGTGATGTAGTGTGGAGGTGGCAGACAATTCCAGTCCCTGGTAAAGATGGTAGGAGGCAGATGGTGCAACTAGCAGCAGATGTGTGGCATCAGGCAGGTGGCAGTATCAGAATTGTAGCTGAGGCAGGTAGTTAGAACCCCGACTCATTTCTCAACGTTTGGAGGAGGCGTCATGGCTGATCTAATCTGATGCATTAGGCATTGGTGAGTTGAAATCCTGGCCGATCCAAGCCTGATTCATCTTGACAAAGGTCAGTCTCTCCACATTATGGGGGGACAAGCGGGTTCTCCTGGGGGTAACAATGGCCCCCGCCGCACTGAACACCCGCTCTGATGCCACACTACTGGCCGGGCAGGACAGTTTCTCTACTGCAAACTCCGCAAGTTGCGGCCACGCATCAAGTTTGGCTGCCCAGTAGTCCATGGGATCTTCTACCTCAGGTGGTAAAGTGCTGTCCAAGTAGGCCACCACCTGCTGGTGCAGGGTCTGCTTCATGTCCTACTGCTTCTGCCGGTGGTGGCTACCCTCCTCACTAGGCAGGTGAAAGAAATTGCTCATTAAGGAATCCAGACTTAAGCGATGGAACTGCTACTGCTCCTACCCCCCCAGCTCCCCACAACAGCCATGGTAGTAGTACGTGAGCAATGACTGCCAGGAATACCCGGTCAGACCTGACAGAGGATGGACAATGGCACACATAGGCGGCGGCCAACTGTGTACTCAGTATTTCTCTATAGTATGCCAGTTGTTCCTTCCTCTCAGCAGCAGGAAAAAAGACACCCATTTTGGACCGGTAGCGAGGGTCCAAGAGGGTGGAGAGCCAAAAGTCATCCCTATGCTGGCTTTTCTCTGTTCATACAGGCGGTATAACATATGGAGGCTGGAATTCCAACAGGTGGAAACATCGCATATCAGACTATGTTGGGGTAGGCCGTTCTGGCGCTGCAACTCGAGGGGGGTGTGCTTGGCTTTGTAAGAATGGCTGAAGTGCGTGCACAGTGTCCTGGCCATTTTTAGAATGTCTTGCAGATGGGTGTAAGACTTCAGGAACTTGTTGACTACCAGATTGAACACGTGCACCATGCAGGGCGCATGGACCATCCCTCCTCGGTGCAGCGCGGACACCATGTTCCTCCCATTGTCTGTCACCATGGTTCCAATTTTTAGTTGTCGCTGAGAAAGCCACACATTGATTTCGTCTTGCATGACGCGGAGCAGTTCCTCCCCTGTGTGACTTTGTTTGCCCAGGCAAACCAGGTGTGGAACTGAAAATTGCAGCTTGGAACTCTCCCCCTCGGTTGGGCACAAGCCATTAGTTCTCTGAAGGGTGCAGAGTCCACAACTTGGAAAGGGAGAGACTGCAGTACCAACAACTTCGACAAGAGCACGGTCAGCTTGTGCATAGCAAGGAGCAGGAGCATCTGGACCGGGAGATGATGTCAAAGACAAACAGCTCCCTTCGGCAGAGGTGCTGGAGCCTTGACTTGCTGAAACAGCATGTGTGCCACTAGGTGCTGCTGCTGTTGCTGCACCTGCAGGAACGACCGCATCTGACACCCGTTTCTCCCAGGCCATTGGATGGTAACGCTGCATGTGTTGGCCAGGGCTGTGGTGCTTCACTTTCTGCCCGCAGATACGACATATACCCACGCTCGGCTCCTCTGGTGTTTTTGCAAAAAACTGCCACACCGCTGAGGTGGTAATTTTACCGCCAACACTCTGCACTGAGCGACTACTACCACCGCTGCCTCGCTGAGCCCCTGTGCTACTGCTTATTTAGGCCTGCAAATCGGGATTTGTACCGTTTGGCTCCCGTCCTCGCACTGCTGCCACCCTGCTGACTCACAGCCACAGTAGCGACTTTCTGCCTGCTCCGCAACCTGACACTCTCTTCGCCGCTGACCTGCACCTGGGCCATGCCAACTAATTGTTGTATCAGAGGAACCTACAGACTCTTGGCTGGGGTTGTCAGATGTTATATTTGGGGAATTGTATGACCTAGTCAACCATTCAACAACCTTTGGGTTGTTGATCAACACACTGCCACTAGATCCCCTTACTGTGCTGCCACCTCTGCCTGCTCCACCTGCCACCTTTCTGTCTGACATAGTGGTTTATAAACTACATGGATTTCACACGTAAATCTGGCTGTAAACTAGAGCCGCCAAAAGGTATTGTAATGTGTGTTATACAGATACCCCACAACTGACAGTGTAATTTCAGTGAAAATCACTGTATAAACTACGTGGATTTCACACGTAAATCTGGCTGTAAACTAGAGCCCCCAAAAGGTATTGCAATGTGCGTTATACAGATACCCCACAACTGACAGTATAATTTCAGTGAAAATCACTGTATAAACTACGTGGATTTCACACGTAAATCTGGCTGTAAACTAAAGCCCCCAAAAGGTATTGCAATGTGCCTTATACAGATACCCCACAACTGACAGCTCACTACTGCAGATGCATGAATGTCAAACAGATTTCTTCCTATTCGATTTTGTCACTAAATAGAACTGCTATTTGGGTATACAGATCCCCCTTAAAGAACAACCAGGGATTGGTCCACCAATCGCTACTGCAGATGCATGAAAGTCAAACAGATTTCTTCCTATTCGATTTTGTCACTAAATAGAACTGCTATTTGGGGTATACAGATCCCCCTTAGAGAACAGCGAGGGATTGCTGCAAGAATCACACAGTACAATAGCAGCAGCTGGACGCTACAACATGAAGTGTGAAGTGCTGAGATAGAAAATGGCTGGTTTTATAGGGCTGTGTGACATCACATAAGCCTGCTGGTCGCTGATTGGCTTACAGATCTGTAGTTGTCAAGGGGGTGGTTCCTTTCTCCTTCCCAGAGTTCTCTGCCCCATGTAACACGTTGTTCTCATGCCCATTTAGCAGAAACATGAGGGGGAAAAAACAACTGCGTTCCCGCGAATCAGCATAAACTTCGGCTTCGTGGCGAATCAAATTTTTCCTGAAATTCTAACAGAAGTTAGAATCATTAGAATCGATTTGCCCATCTCTAATTATGAGTCCTCAGTTACAGGTAAAGGGTTAAAGCGTTGGAGGGGGTGCACCTATATCCCAGGTTTCCAGAATCCATCTGTGTGGGAACCTAGTAAAATCACCAAACACTCCTAGCCACCCCAAGTTGGATATGCGGTGAGAGGTAGTAAGTTAAGCCGATGATTGGAAGCAATGGCACAGTTGAAACCAGTTATGGGGTTTCAATCAAAATCATCAGAATTGTAACTTTCTGAAGGGAGGGGTAATGCGGACCTTCCCCTCTTAGTTTATAGCTTACTCATTTTCTGTTTATAGCTTATTCAGCTGTTTCAATTACATACACGGAAATAGGAAAAAGTTATTTGCCTCAGAATTTGGCAAAATTCCACATTTATTTTTCTGTGCAAAAGATTTTAATTTATTTTAAATATACTAAAACATAATAAAATTGAAGCAACAATGAAAGCCATAAAAAATGTGCTTACAAGAAAATACTGTTTATGTGTTTTTTTGTCAATGTGTTTTTCCCAGCTTTCCAGTACGTTACATGGGATATTAAATGTTGCTGCTAAAAAAAACTTTTTTACACCCAAAAATCCTGCCTATGCAACTTTGTCCATACATCATCTAAAGGATTAAGCTCAGGGCAGTGGCATAAAAACAGGCTTAACAGCCGTAGTGGCATGCCACAGGGGCGCGGAATGGATGGCGGATCCAAAATTTATATGTGCCATTCTCCTGAGCCTGTCCATCCCTCCCTGCTAACATGAGCGGTGAGGCGGCCTGGCGTAGTAACATAGTAACCCACCTGCTCGCCTGATCTCCCTCATACATGCTGCCGCCTGGCCCACTTCAGCTGTGGCCGCCCCTCCTCTGTGCATGCTGCACCCCAGCTTACTTCATCTGTTACCGTTCCCACTCTGCATGTGCTGCCGCCCAGCCCACTTCATCTGTGGCCGCCCCCTCCCTCCGCAAGTGCATAGGCTGCCTAGTCTGTGGCCACTGGCTCACCTCATCCATCCATTGCCGCTGCCCCGCCGAATGTGGGGCCAATCCTCTGAACTGTGGGTGCATCCATGGGCGCCCACCCGCTGCATCCGTGGGCTCCTGCCCGCTGCATCCGTGAGCCGAACTGCAGCTGGCCACCCTGTACAGTGAAATTGCAACCAACCCTCACATGTGTTACATTTGTAACTTTGTGTGTGTGTGTGTGTGTATATATGTGTATTTATTATGTGTATGTGAGTATCTGTGCATGCACGCTGTTTATATGCTGTATATACTGTATGTATTCTTATCTGCTTTGTGTGTGTATATATATGAAAACAGGTGTACAAACTGTGATTTAGTCGTAATTCCTGCCACCGGGGCCGCCTGCGTATTGCAATTCTACACCAGGTCAGACCTGGCACAAAAGAGCCCTGACAGCGCAGTGGATTAGCCTCATCATAGATCCGGCGACTGCCTGGGTGTTAGCAAAAAAGCATTATATGCATCATATGCGGGTGCACTTAGTGCCAGCCTATGATCAATGTGCCCCTATGTGTGTACATGGTCTGTTTATACTGTATGTATATGATGTACTATATAGTATGGTCCACATTTATTAAAATCCCTGCGCCATTTTTTTTGTCTGCAGTTTGCAAGTTCTTCCAGACAAAAAACTGTGCAAATACTTTAACAAGTGTGGCCCAATGTGGGTATATACTGTATTCATAGGTGTATAAATGTGTATCAGTGCATAAATGCATGTGTGAGTGTAGAACTTTATGGGGCACATTTACCAAGGGTTGTGCGCCAGTTTTCTGTCGGATTTTGCACATTCTTTCTAGTGCAAATTGTTTGCACAGGTATTTAAGAATTTATTCTTCATGTGCACAAATTTCTGCACTAAAGAGGGTATTCCAGGGCTCAGTCGGACCGTGTGCCATATTAATCATGCAAAGTCAGACAGAAATGTGTTGCACGCCCCATATTAAAGGTGCACCAAAAAAAAGTGATGTACGCTATTGGGGCAGTGCAGGGGACGCCAGAATCAGAACAGGCATCAGAAATCCTGAATCTGGTGCCCCCTGCACACTGCACAGCAGGGGCGTCGCTAGGTCTCCTCGGTTCAGCAGATCGCGATGAGAACACAGATCGCGATGAGGAGTGCAGGTGCTGTTATCCCCTACAAGGACCTACCCCCCAGGAGTTCCAGAGGCTGAAGGACCTGTGATGATGTCATGATCACATGACCTGCCGGGGAAAGCATTGCAGTGCTGCATCAGTGCAGTGAGAAACATGATAGGGACTGGGGAAGGGAGAGAACATTGTGGGCAGTGTGGGGCACATTACTTACTGGGGGGGCTGTGTGGGGCACATTACTTACTGTGGGGCTGTGTGGGCACATTACTTACTGGGGGCTGTGTGGGCACATTACTTACTGGGGGGCTGTGTGGGCAAATTACTTACTGGGGGCTGTGTGGGGCACATTACTTACTGGGGGGCTGTGTGGGCACATTACTTACTGGGGGCTGTGTGAGGACATTACTTACTGGGGGGCTGTGTGGGCACATTACTTACTGGGGGGCTGTGTGGGGCACATTACTTACTGGGGGCTGTGTGGGCACATTACTTACTGGGGGGATGTGTGAGCACATTACTTACTGGGGGCTGTGTGGGCACATTACTTACTGGGGGGGCTGTGTGGGCACATTACTTACTGGGGGCTGTGTGGGTACATTACTTACTGGGGGGCTGTGTGTGGGTACATTACTTATTAGGGGGCTGTGTGGGCACATTACTTACTGGGGGGCTGTGTGGGGACATTACTTACTGTGGGGCACATTACTTACTGGGGGGCTGTGTGGGGCATATTACTTACTGTGGGACTGTGTGAGGACATTACTTACTGTGGGGCTGTGTGAGGACATTACTTACTGGGGGGCTGTGTGGGCACAATACTTACAGGGGGGCTGTGTGGGCACATTACTTACTGGGGGGCTTTGTGGGCACATTACTTACTGGGGGAGCTGTGTGGGGCACGTTACTTCGGTGTGTGGGACATGCCTCGGTTTGATCTCATATGTTTTCCAGTAATACACATGTGATGGGTAACAAGCACCTGATGTTGTTTAAATCCAAGAGAAACGTGTGAGCGCAGCCTTACAGTATTTGGGGAGATTGTTAGGGGCAGCACCAGGATAACGCTGTCAGGGTACCAAGATTTAGGGACAATGAGGAACATAAGATGTGGTGATGTATAATGGAGAACATGGAGGACACGTCACCTGCAGTCACTGGATGTAGGGATTTCTCCTGTGTTTCTGTAGCTCTATATACTAGAAGTAACCTTGTTATGTTGAGGGGGTTATTTACAGGAGGGGGCATTACTGAAAGTGCAATACACATGCATTGGGGTCCGTGCCCCGGATCTTTTACAACCCTAGCAACGCCCCTGCTACACAGGTAACTGCTTATATTACAGACTTCATTGTATTCAGTAAATGTGCCCCATTGTGTATATAAGTATATAAATGTGTGTACAAATATGTATATGGTTTTAAGGGGTGGGGAGGCATACAGAAGTCTGATATGGGGCCCAGACTCTCCTAGTTACGCCAGTGGATCAGGGCTTTGTGATGGCCACTCCATAACATTGACTTTTGACATTTTTTACAAGTTTATCCCTTTGCCATTGGCCTTTAAATCCATAGTGATACAGTACACATTTCCCTGTGCATAATGACACACTCTTACCAGCTTCAGCCAGCATCTTCAAAAGGTCTTTTCTCTTTTGCTTTTGTTCTTGGGTTGATATGCACATTTATCTCTGGGACACAGAACCTGTCTCTTTCCTGAATGGTGTGATGGCTGAACATTCCCATCTTGTTGGTAAAGGTGTATAATTGTTTGTACAAAGGAACAAGGCCCCTTCAGGTTTCTGGAAATTGCACCCAATTCCAGAATTCTCTTCCTGATATCTTTGCTGATTTCTTTAGACTTTCCAATGAAGTTACACATAAAAGCATTGTGTTTCAGGTTTTTCTTTAAAGGAAATCTACCATCAAAATCAAACTTTTATAAACCAGGAACACTTACTCATAGATCCAGGCACTGTGACTGAGGTTCCTTACTTCTTAAATAAACTATGACTGTGTATGCATGTAAACTTTTTAATCTGCAGAAAGCAGAGTTACTTATACATTCAGGCTTCAATGTTTGGAAAAATGTGGAAAGCTGGTTAATTGACTGCTTCAGGCCCACATCATGGATGTTGTTGGCCAGGCGAGACATATGACCCTGCTGTATAAGAGCAGAATCACATTTCCAAGTGCCATTTCAGCCAGGAGAGACCAAGGAAGAGGCGTAAACTGGAGTGTCAATAAGGGAAAGAATAGAGCTTTAATAAATCCACAATCACCCTTTTGAGGGCAGATAGGGAGAGAAGGCTGTGAGGGAAATGTAGAAATAATTGCCCTTTTCAGTGAAGTGTGAAAAAGTGTATTAGTGAGTGTCACAAACCCGACTCACCGGAGTTCACACACGGGGATACCTACTCTATGGAGTCCCAGAATTTAGCCCTTAAGCTCCGCCCACTTCCACAAAATGGTGTCCTAGCGCTAAAGGGCAACTCCACGCAATCTCAGCACCCCATCAATCCACGGCAACCACCCACGAGTTACTTACGCAACGAAGGCCGTAGGCACCTCAACCACACAGACAATGCACCCTGATGATAACTCAGCACATGCACTCACTACTTATACGATATTACAATTATAAATTCACACAGAACATGCAATCACTTACTACATGGACTTAGCTAACAATGCCCTCTGGTAATGTGATTCCCTTCAGAGACTCAGATTCTTTAAGGCTACAAGCAGAGACTAATTAAAAGTTTTTAATTTACATAAAAATGCAGTACACTCAAAGAATTACATTGTCATACGATACTTACAAATAGGGAAGAAAGAAACAACAAATTCTTGGTAGTGGAATAGGAAGAAATTCTTTGGCCCGAGGACAGGGCATAGAACACTACTATGTGGCTGTTTCACTAATTTAAACCCAGGGGTATTTTGATCCCCACCCCTGGCTGTGATGTCACTGTGAGGGGGAGTTTGTTCTATCCCCCTCCCATCAGTGAGGTACTTTTTGGGCCTGGGTTTTTATCAAAACCCCATAACTTTTGATTGGGAGATGACACAATTGTGCCATGGCTTCCAACCAAATGGGCACGTTATTCCTATTAACCCCATACCAAACTCTCGGTGTCTTAGCCTAATATCAGGGGTGTTCTGCTATTGGCTGCCTTCCATTGCAGCTAAAGTTCTGATTTTCGCTCCAGGAGTGTGTATAGACCCCCTAACTGTCCTCTGTAACTGGGCACCAATAATTATGAATTATGCCCCAGTTATGGACAGCTATGATATTCCCTTTGTCTAAATTTGGAGGGAAAAAACTACTGTCTGTTGCTTCTTTCATCCCCCCTTCCTGGACCACTCACTGGCCAAAGTGTCAATTTCATCACCTGGGAAGAGCATGTTTTCTGATCAAACAGAGACTCCCTGGAGTGCGGAGACATGCCTCTTCCTGGCTGGCTGTAAAAAAGGGTCAAATGGAGTCTAATGACTGGGTCCAGGACAGAGTGAAACACCACAAAAGAAAGAAAAATAAAAAAAATAAAACAAACAAACTGTAGAGTGGTAATATTGTTATCACAGTGAGATAACCTTACTTCATCATCATCAGCATCAATTAGAGAAATAACAGCACTTTTGCTTTAACAGGATATCTCAAAATTGTACATTCTGTATTGACTGCATGGAATTTTTTTCAAATTTATCAGTGGCAGTTTTTGCTAAATCCATACATCCTTCATTGCAGAAAAAAGCGGCCCTTTCGCTCATTTACTAAGAGCTTTGCTCACAGATTCTTTCTGTTCTTTTAGGTGTAAACTGCTTTCACAGGTTAAGAAGTGTCTGCACTAGAAATGAGTTGCACTAACCGTTTTGTGGTGCAGCTGCACTAGCCACCGTGTGCCACAAATTATGGAGCATTGCGGCGCTCAGTCGGACCGGGCACCTGATTCAACATGCAAAGTCTGTCGCATGCTCTCTGTCAATGGTGCACCACAAAAAAAGTTTGTCAACTCTGTCAGGCCAGTGCAGGGCAGTGACAGATTCATGATTTCTGGCACACGTTCTTAATGAATCTGTGACAATAAGCATTATACACGGGTAGAGCACTTTTAGTGCAGTTTCCCACATTTTTTGTAAATGTGCCCCAATGTGTATCCAGATGCATTTCTGGTCCGCTCATTACTAAAACATGGCAACTGCCCTTCAAGTGGTGTAAGTGGCACTATTAGTGTAAGAGTGGGAGGAGTAGGTAGCCACCACTTTAACTGCAAACTCAGGTGCTGGGATCCATGTCTGGTTAATTTTAATGAATGGCGATTGTTGGTGATAAAACCTCCACAGTGCTTAACACACACTCTGATGGTGGTATCGTCCTGGTGCTGACCTTTTAGCAATTCTGGCATACCCAATAAAGTAGTGGCGACTGGGAATGAGATATTGTTGGACAGTCACCTACATAAGATTTGTAAAGCTGTCTGGACTGGAAGCCTTTCAAAGGCTATCATTTTTGCAGTGCTCCCAGTCAGGACCAGGAGTGGTCCAAACTTCAACTTTTTCTCCTTATTTTTGGAGATTGTAAACAGAATGCTCCCCTATGATGGCGTGGACAGGCTTTGAGATGGTTGTGGTGGTTGGCTCACATCCTCCGTTTTTGGGGAGTCACTCGAGAGGTGGTGGTAGAAGAAGAAAAGACACCCGAGGAGGCAAAGGGAGCCTCAGGTGTTTCCATGTTTTTTTGGTGTATCATCCACTGCAGCCCATGTTTTGTTTGCAAGAGGCCTGCTCATACATGTGGTGTTCAGATTATTGCTTGCTTCAAGGACTGGCATGTTTTACATTTTGTCTGCACATTGCTTGCATACTCTGAGCTCTCAGTAGAAGGTGATATTGGGGCTATGGGCTGCTCATTGTGCCTTTTCACCCTTCCACATCTTTTGAAGGCTACCTATGAACTTTCGGTATGACGAAAAGAATATAGCTGGCGGGCACAGTCCTAGCTGTATCGGTTGGAGCTTCACACACAACCTAGGATGGCGTACTGGAACCAATGTGATCAAATAGGACCTTCTGGCGGTGCTCAGTCAATCATGAGGGAGTAAAGTAAACAGCAGAAAGAAGTAACGGCACTCACCAGTTCCAAGAATGGGAAAGTCGTCCTTTATTGGTAAACAAACATGCAGGGAGGTATACACAGCCTCGGCAACAGGGCCGTTTCAAGCGCTGCATTGTGCAAAACAGCCCCGTTGCTGTACCCCGTTTCTGTACCTATGAACTTTCATTGCCTTTAATGCATGTTGGCTCTAGAGCAGTGGTGGCGAGCTCAGAGCCCTTTCTGTGGGCACCCAGGGCTTCATGCCAACAAAGAGTTTGCCAGACAGGACTCAGAGCTTCCTCCTGTGGTCCAAGACAGACCAGGACATGCCATGCTCAGCGCCATTTTAAAGCAATATCCTTGGCTGCCAGGACTACAGCAGGAGTGAGAAGGTGTGGATAGATATCGGTTGTCGTTGGAGCTCCTGCTCTGGGTTCCCTGATTCTTTCTCTTCAGTGGATCCTGGAGGGAAACAACAAACTAAATTTCTCCATTATCTTTTGATTGTATTGGTGAAATCAGGACACCAATACGATTGAAACATTTGATACAGCAGGGATCAATCAGTTACTACTTGAATTGTCATGTTGGCACTTTGTGACATGTAAATGGGTATTGGTTGTAGTTTGGGCACTCTGCCTCCAAAAGGTTTGCCATCACTGCTCTAGAGTATTACAATCTGCCCTCAGTTCTTATTGCCTGCATAATCTTAGGTAGGAGAGTTAGCATAGAGCATTAGTGACTACTTCATGACCTGTGGCTGAGACAGGATTGAGGTGGAGGGTTGAAGGCAATCCGGTGGAATTTACACTCTTTGCAATGTAATTTACCAATGCCTCAACTTTGTTTGGCCTCTCCATTCTGAGAGCTCTATTGTGGCCTACAAAACATGCTGCAAGACATCCTTTCCCTACAGCACTAGCTTCATCACCACTAGCAGAAGCAGTACAACAGCCATGTCCCTGTACCTTATTTGCTGCTTTCTTCATTTTAACAAACTAGCATTTCTTGTCACTGTACTACAAGATGGTATGGGTATGCACATGCAGTTATTGTCACTGCTCTACAAAAAGGTATAGGAATAGACACACAGGCCCACATTTACAAAGGTCTTGTGCAAGTTTCCTGGTGGAGTTTGTGCATTCTTTTCATTGCAAACTGCTTGCACAGGTATGTGCAAGGAAGGAAGTGCCCAAGCCACATATGTGTTACACTCAACACTGGTGTCACAGCTGAACTATTCTTCATGCGATATTTCTGCACTTAAATGGGTGCTCCAGTGCTCCGTCGGACCATGTGGCACATTTATCATGCGAAGTCTAGCAGAAGTGTGTTACACGCCCCATGTCAAAGGTACGCCAAAAAAAGTGGTGCACTCATTCGGGGCAGTGCATTGGAAGCCAGATTCATGAAGAATGTGTGCCAGAAATCCTAAATCTGGCGCACACTGCATCCTACACAGGCAAACTGCACATAGTGGACTGTTTTTAGCAAATGTGGCCCACAATACTTCATACTGCATTGAAATTGCCATTTTATTTTTACAAATTTCTAGCCGTCTCTCACTGACATTCTAGAAACCTCCTCTTCCATGAAGAGTGGAGCAAAGGTCCACTCCTATACTCTCACAGGATCACTACCTATACTGTCTTCAAACGCAGTGACATTAACAACATTTTATTTTTCTTTTATTCATTTTTTTATCATTATTTATTTGTTTATTTAATTTTTTATATTATGTTATTTTTTCAAGTACTATCCTTAGACCAGTAACTGTCCTGTCATATCCCCCATTTTCAGCCCTCTAGCCCTTGCTACCCCCATTTTACAGACATTGGTGATTTAATTTGGGTCCTCATTAATTTCAATGTAGTTCTTTTTCAGGTAACAGTTCAGGATCAAGTCAGGTCAGTGTCCCGACCCAACTCCATGTTGAGCCAAACTTGTTGAACTCAAATTTTGAGGAAGCCACTCATCTCTAGAAGTGACAGTTATTTGCTGACAATGAAAAATTGTTTGGGAAAAAACAATTCCACACACAACAAAGCTACTGTAAAGGCAAATGGGCAGGTAAGCCACACTGTGTCCAGACACCCGTAATCTTGTAAAATATAAAAAGAGATCTGTGTGTTAACTTTAACGAGCATATAGCTCTTTCTTATACTACTGTACAATAAGACAGCAATAAGCCAACTATAAACCTCCTCAACTCACAGCCCGCATTATTTATCTTTCTTGAGAGATCCCTGTTCTTACTAAAATGTATGCATTAAAAACAAAATAGATGTTTATAAAATATAACTTGTTTTATGTGCAAAAACATACAATTGGTCATGAATAATAATAATACTTCTCAGACTAGTTCTTTTATGTCTGAAAAATGTGAAAGAGTGCTGCTGAAAGACTACATATCACTTTTATGAGTCAATTACAAGCAATCTCATTTAACATGGCTGTATTGATAGGCTGTCCTTGAAAACATTTGAACTTGCATCATTTACTGGAGACACGTCCCTCTGGACAACTGTAAAAGCTCTTCATATGCTAAAATAGATTGGAGGGGAGGACATTCAACTTTATATTGAGATAGACATTATTTCAGATAGAAATAGTAAGAAGTGCAACATCATCCAAAGTCTTTTCATAATTTAGAATTATCTGCCAACTATACCATGTACTATCCTGACCCCACTTATCTTTATTATAATAAATCAAGTTCACCACCAAGCTTAAGTACTGAGCATACTAAAACCACAGGCACTTACCACCTCCCAGCTCCGTTCCTTGTTGAGAGCAATCACCACAAGCGCAGGATTGATGAGGTACCCATCTTCATTAAATGAGAAGTCCTTTCCTCCCCAGGAGATGTTCATGAAATATCTGTGAAGAGAGCATGGCATTCTTCATTAATGATTGCAGCAAAGTTCTGCATGTTATATTCTATTCTAGGGTCCTTATTGTTGATTGACTAATCTACCAAAATTGTTCAAAAATAGTAATCTCCATACGTGACTGGCAAAGGCCATTAATCTGTCCACAAAGTCTAAATCTTTTTTAGAAGTTCTTCTATAATATGTAGTACAATAGACTTCCGTCATTTCATTTAACAGTCAAAGAAAATGAGAACATCCCATTTGCTTGATGGTTTATTTTAGCATCTAAGCTTCTAATTATTAAAACGGTTATCTGGCAGTCTTAAAGAAAATCACCTCAGCATTAACACCTGTTGAAGCACCCACTGTGTGTAACTTTTGTAAAGCCTCAGGCAAACAGGACGACCATGGCAATATTTTTTATAGTGTAGCAGGGTTTATATCATTTAATTTTATTGTGAAATATTAATGTTTATTTGTTAGTATTGTGTTTTGTATGTGTTTTTACCTTTCAATGTCCCCCAAGTGAAAGACCCCAGGGGACATTTCCATATTTTTCTCTTGATTTCTTTCATTTTTTTTCTTACTTTTTAATTTTCACCTGTAACTGCAGCATGCCCCACTTAGAGGAACTGCCCCAGTTAGAGGATGAAATGACCCCCTGTGGGTATGAATGTCGGATCAGAGCTGTACTGTACTTTACACAGCAGCTGTCACATGACTGCCAACTCCTGCATTCACTGCATAGCGCTACTTCAGCGCTATGAGATGAAGAAAGGAGAAGGCAGAAGTGGTATCCGTATCCGGCTGTGTCTGACAGTCGGAGATCCAGTCCTGTTCCCGCGAATAGTGTGGGAGCAGAAAAAACTGCAGCGACGTTCAAGATTTAAAGAGACTAAACAAATGATTTAAATGTCAGTCAAGCTAGCGGATTGTGACAAGACCCAACAACCACATTATAGGGCACATTTACTTATCCGGTCCAGTCGCGATCCAGCGACGGGTTCTCCGACGCTGATTCGGGTTCTGCCGGGATTCACTAAGGTCCATGCGCCGATATTCACCAGGTGTCGCTGCTGCGCCGAGGTCCACTGGAGTTCACCTGCTTTTTTCTGGTGTATGTGAGTGCTTGATCTTGCGACACAAATGGCTTTTTAAATTCTGCGGTTTTTCTGAATCCTTCGGGTTGTCCGGTGGCCACGCCCCCCGATTTCTGTCGCGTGAAAGTCGGCGCGATTGCGCCAATAATCGCTTGCGTCCGCCACAATCCCGTGAAATACAGCGCAAAGCGGAAATATTTGGGAAAACCCCAACGGATTCGCGGCTGCGGACCCTTAGTAAATGTGCCCCTATGTGTTATATTGCAATACAATATATATAATAATATAATATATTGGAATATTGCAACTGCACTACAGCGTAAAGCATGTGAATTAGTAATTAGTTTGAATCGAGTAAGCACAATACATATTCATTAATTTAGTAATGATGTTATATTCGTATTTCCCCCAGGAGAACACATGCATATGTACACATTAATCTCTATCGGGGATCAGAAGGAATATCTTTAAGGAATATCTGCAGTGTATGGTTCTCTTAACCTGACAATCTTTTTCTGTTAAACTAACGAACACGGCAAAAAAGATGATACAATTTATAAAAAGGTGCACTAAAATATTAATACAGTACAATGGGACTGAGAAAATGTAATATTTATGTATGCAGAGGCCAATTCTTCTGCAGACAAGTGAAGGAAGATAAACCTAATTACAGTGGTGTGAATAAGACAATAAGATATGCACAACCAATACACTAATCCCTTACGTCTGTCTAAGATAATTGTTTGCACACGGCACATAAATCTTTCTTCCTGCCACCACATCCACTATCATCATTACCATCAATTTCCCTATCTGTCTATCTTGACTACAGCCATCTTGTTCACTTTCGAGACTCTAAGTAAATTGAAAGAGACACATTCAGTGGCTCAACTATTTAATTCATTCAGCCTTGTTTATTGGAATGTTTGTTGGAATGTACCATTTACTTACAAATAATATGTTAAAATAATATGTGAATTTGGCTCCCTGTGGAAATATTGACAATTTTATACATGTCGAAAATGCTTTATAACAATTGTTTATTGTAGCTTTATTCACATCTATGTTTGGAGCCTCTGTTGCTTATTTACCATGGAACCATGCCATTTGTGCGAACAAGGCCTTAGAACAACCCATTGAAATGACTAACCACAAAGATTGAGAGGATATAAATAGTCTTGTTGCATGTGCAGAAAATTACTTTTTTTTTATATGTTTTAGAAGTCTGCATATCTGCAGAACTCTACATGGATGGTCAGAAACAATGCTTAGCCATTGTCAATTTACTACTCCCAGCATGCTCTGCAGGTTGAGAGTTACATATATGTTATAACTGGAGAGTTTATTGCTATACATTATGTATTTTTGGTATATCCAATAGAACGGAACATTAAATTACTGTATATACTCGAGTATAAGCCGACCTGAGTATAAGCCAAGACCCCTAATTTCAACACTAAAAACTGGGAAAACCTATTGAATGGAGTATAAGCCGAGGGTGGGAAATGCAATGGTCATAGCCTCCGAGTATATAGCCAGCCCCCTGTAGTATATAGTCTGCCAGCCCCTGTAGTATACAGCCTGCCCAGCCCCTGTAGTACACAGCCTGCCCAGTCCCTGTAGTATACAGCCTGCCCAGCCCCTGTAGTATACAGCCTGCCCAGCCCCTGTAGTATACAGCCTGCCCAGCCCCTGTAGTATACAGCCTGCCCAGCCTCTGTAGTATACAACCTGTCTAGCCCCTGTAGCATACAACCTGCCCAGCCCTTGAAGTATACAGCCTGAAAGCCCCTCTAGTAGGAAAAAAATAACACTCACCTTTCCGACATCCCCCGTAGGTCCTCTTCTGTCTCCGATGCTCCAGTGCTGCCTCGGGTCCTTCAGTCGGATTCTTTCACTCCTCTTTGGCTCCTCTTCGGGTATTCGCGCACAGCCGGCACACAGAATGACGTCAGCTGTTTGCAGACGTCAGTGTTTATGAGCCGCCAGCATCGCGACATGACCCGAAGAGGAGCAGAGCTTCCCGAAGAGGAGCCAAAGAGGAGTGGAAGAACGGAAGAGGATCCGAAGGACCCGAGGCTGCATCGGAGCATCGAAACAAGCACAGGACCTACGGGTGACGTTGGAAAGGTGAGTTTTGACTATATACTCGGCTTATACTCTAGTTTATACAGTAGATCTTATTTTCTTATTTAAAAAATACATAACTGAAACATTGTAATAATTTATATATAAATACAAATAAATATGGAATAAATTAAATAACAAGATTTGAATAATTCTAACATTTTTCTTCTGGTGCACACCACTGTCTTAACTTGCAACACTTTTGATAAATTTGCGCCATTATGTTTAAAGGGAACCATGTAATTTTTAGCTGGTGACAGGTTCCAATAGCCTATGCTATGCTGATTTAAAAAATGCCTTTTTCAGCATTCTGAATCATTTCAGTACTATATAAAGCTGTAGCAGCCTGTGTGGCTGTGTCTCAGTCTCCTCTCTTCCACACTCAAGCCACTCTCATTCCCTACTTCCTGTCATGTGCATGGAGCATGCAGGGGAGGGAGGGGATTGTGTGGTGGGAAGTGGGCCTTATCTTGTGTGGTGGGAAGTGGGCCTTATCTTGCATAGACAGTCCTGCATATGCAGTCCTGCTGTATATGTGGTGGTTAAGAGGAAGAAAATACAAAATGACACATGGTGAACCGAACACATATCTATAGGGGAAAATGTATATTAATGTAGCATTGTTTTAACAAGGTAAAAATATGTCTCTTATGGAATCTGTTATCACATTTATACTGCTCTCTGTGGGGCAGCATTTTCTATTGACAGACACATATAGGTATTCATTATTTCTTTTACACCATGGGTATTAGTTTAGGAGAAAATGGAGAAAGAAACTTTGGCTTTGTTCCTAAGACAGTTAAAAAGGGGTAATGTTTTGTTCTAAATTTTACTGAACAGTACGTGACTACAGTAAATAGCTTCACACTGCATAAATATGTGATCAATCCATCAAAAAGTAGAGCATGTTCTATTTGTAGTAAATTATTTTGAAAGAACTGGACAAATGAATATAGTTTTTTTCTATAGCATGTCTAAAAGAAAGGCTAAATATAGTTACAGATGATGTTACAAGTGATATTGTTATGCAAGGTCAGGGAACTGATGAAACAAAAACTGCATACCCTGTGACTTTCCCCCTTTCCAGCTATTCCTGCCTAATTTTCCCACCTGGCAAAAACTAGTCTACAACTGGTTGACATTACCTTCTTGCGTCAAATCTTACAAAGACAAGACAATATAATCATACAAACAGAAAAGGCCAGGTGTCAATATAGCTCATTACCCAGAGGACAAAGCAGTATAAAATCACTAGGCAAATGGATGGTGGTCAAAGAATCAGGCAAAGGGTCAAAAATACCAGAATACCAGAGGACACATTGAACACTAGCTAACTCAGTACAAGAACATGGTAAACCTAGAACAATAGTCCATAAAACCTTTTTTTAGATGCCAGAGCCCAGGTCCAGAATGTGATTGGATCAGTTATCTCACAACACATAGGGTGGCAATGAGAGTGGGGAGAGATTCTGTCCATCACAGCAGATTAACTGTTAGTACATCAGAGCAGTGTTCAAAGGAGACAGGCGGGTGTGGATGAAATCAATCAAGGCTGCTAGGAAAGGAGTTTGCCAGTCTTCAGACTAGCAAGGACAGTATGGAACAAAATGACATGTATCAGTGCATATTCAGCCATATTTTACAAACAGAGGACAACACAGGCACAGATGTTTTTGCAGATGCAGATTTTTGCTGCAATTAAAGTCAAAGGTAGATGGCTATGAAATATTAGACCCGCAAACCACCACTATACTGTCATCCAGGATATTTTCAAGTTACAATTATGTCCTTGTTTATTCTGGGAGATTCAACCAGCATTACCAATGAATAGAATATGGTATACATATGATCTGAAAGGAGGCTCCAGAGGTGCAGAAGAGCAGGGCCAGCATTAGGGGGCTGCAAACTAGGCATTTGCCCAGGGACCCCTGTCCTAAAGGATCCCCTGCATGTGGACTTTTGTTTGTAGAGGATTAAATGTTTATTTAATACTCCTTGGCTGAGTGTCCCGGTGAAGATGCTTATCAACTATCCTTGTCTATATATTTATCATATTTATCATATATCGGTAATATATCTATCTCTATATATATCTCCTAAAAAAGAGCAACTTTTCGACTCCAAACAGTAAGCCTTTCTCAAGCTAAATATCCATGATCGTGTACAGATATATAATCAAAATGGAGGAGGTCATGTGGTCATCATTGACCAATAAAGACAAAGTACAAAGTTCAAACATTCATAATGCTAAAAAATTAACTAAAATACAAATATCAAATAGATACATCATTAGATTAAAGTGCATGTGTGTGAACACCGACATAAAAGTGAAAAAAATCCATATATATTAAAACATCCATAGCTGACAAGCCATAAACAAAGTCCCCAACGTCTCACCACCTTATATTAAAAGAAGAACTAGTAATAACTGTATACACCATCGCGCTCAACTAACATGTATGGTCGAACCGGAAGTGGCGACCGCAAGTGCGCGGATCGGCACATTGTAAGTCTATGGCCAGAACGACTGTCAATCAAAAGGCTCGACAGCAGCTCATGTCAACAGACCAAAAAATTCAAATATATAGAGGATCGCATTGCTTATACCATTTTCAGTTTTGCCCAGGGCCCCACTTTGTCTAAAACCAGCCCTGGAGAAGAGTCACACTGAGGTGTCCTTTTCTGGCTTCAATGTTGTCCAACAGATATAAGGCTGGGTTTACACCATAATTTGACATACATCAGGAGAATTCTGAAGTGTCCTTACAATGTATGCCACAGAAGTATTCTTGTATGCCTATACAGTGGGATGCATTGCCTAGCGATCACTCCTCCTCCCTGAATGTGTGTGGGGGGTGGGGGTTGTGTAGAAATGCAGCAGCCGGCAATTGGCTGCTGCCAATGAATGGGGTGTTCCTCCAATGACATCAACGGGTTCCCCCTCCTGCTGAGCGATGTATGTGCTTGGCAAGACTGTGGGGAGGGATGCAATAGGCTGCATCCACTCCCCATTTCCTCTGCTAAGTGCATACAATACTCTGCAGGAGGCTGTAGGACGAAAAGACGTAGCTTTCTAAGTCTTTCCATCCTTCATTTTTTGACGGACAGGACGTATATTGGCCAGACAAAGGCAAAAACTATGCCAATGTATATGCTAAGCCTGACTGTAATCCAGAAGGTGTGATGAACTCCAGGAGCTGGGGTAGCATGCAGGGTTGCATCTCCTTACATGCAGTGTAAATGCTTTGTGGCTCTGTACACCTGCTGGGCTCTCACAGTGACTGCAGGAAGGTATCTCTAGGCGCTTGCCTCCAGTCTGTTTGGATGGCGGGTCTCCTGGAGCCTCCAATATGGCTGCTGTCTCTCTTTCTCGCACAATTCCTGGCCCCACTGAGCCCCTCCTCCCCCTGCTATATGTCCAAAAGGCTGTTCCAGGTATATGTAGTTCAACTTCCGTCAGCACCAGTGTCTGCAGCTGTATACCCCTGTCTGTAGCCAACAGCACCAGCTTCCTCTGCGGCAGGGGTTACATTCAACATTGCCAAGTAATGCTAAACATGAAAATGTTTATTTTTATCTTTTTTCTTGGAATGGAAATGGACATAAGTATAAGATTTTAAAATCATATCTATAACATTAGTACATGGCAGTTTCCAAGTTGTTTGGCTAATAGGGCATTTTCAGAACCTCATAACGCATACAGTATATATGCTCTAGCAAAACCTTGTAATGTAAGGCTTAGTTTCTGCAGAAAATCATAGTACACACACAGCTGCTGCAAAACCACTAAATACAAAGCTTAGCAGCGCATGTATCAGCTCTCAGCTGTGGATGTGTCAAAGATTTCACCTTCTGCATTCTGCTGTCAAAATCCACTGCATATATTTGACATGATGTACACTAGATATAAAATCCATACCTCCCAACATTTGTGAAAGGGAAAGAGGGAGATCTCCCTAAGCCACACCCCCAATCACTCCCTGGCCACGCCCCAAATTTTAGCCATATTATAATAATAAAAATCATCTCAATTAAAAAAAAAAAATTATCCTCTATGGGATTTGAACCTAGAACCTGCAGTGTCCATGTACAATAAGGTCACAGTGCCCCAACCAACTGAGCTATAACCTCTGTGATTATCAAGGTTTAGAATTTTGGTAACTAAGAACTATGACTACTGTTACACTGTGACACAGATTTAATGCCTTGGTATATGGAGAGGGATCTTCTCAGAGTTTATTGTAATTATTTTTACTATTATTATTAATATGGAGATTATTATTATTATTGAGATGATTATTATTATTTTTACTATTATTAATAATCGTCTCCATAATAATAAAAATAATAAAATTTATAATAATAATAGTAGTCTCAATAATTACAATAATAACCTCTGAGAAGATCCCTCTCTATATATCAGTGCATTAAGTCTGTGTCACAATGTAACAGTGGCAGATAACACTTCTTAGTTACCACAAATCCTCAGTTCTGTATCACTGGGCTTATAGCTCAGTTAGTTAAGGCTCCTGTCTACAGTGCAGAGGGTCCCAGGTTCGAATCTCAGCCTGGGCAAAACTTTATATAATTTAATTAAATAAAGAGCTTGTGTCTGGGGAAGCCCTGGAGACCATATATGGACAGATGCTGAGCTGATGACGTGGTCCCTGCTCTCTCAGCTAAGCCGACACTTCTCTGCCCGATGTCTGCTCTGGGGTACCCTAGGAGATGTAGTGACCATATATGGATGGAGATCTGAAGCTGATGACGTGGTCCCTGCTCTCCGCTAAGCCGACACTTCTCTGAAAAGGATTCCCTCCCGATGTCTGTAGAAGACAGAATGCTGTACTGTGAGTTCTGGCTTTCAAAGACATGCCGGGGACCTGGGGGAAAAATCAGTGACAATCTCATAGCTGCCCGTGACACGGGGCAGAGGTAAGAAAAACGGGACTTTCCCGGCAAAATCGGGACGTTGGGAGCTATGAAAATCTACAATACTGGATAGGGACAAATTAAAAAAATGAAAGAAAAAAAAAAAGGTAGCACAACATACAATGCTGGATAGGGATATGGAGGCTGCGAGGCACACAAGGAGCATTGCAGACAGCTTCCTCTTCCTGTTGCTGCAGCCTGACAAACTTCTCTGCTTTGCCTCTCCTCTTATCTTGCAGACTTGACCTGCTGCACAAATGGTGCGAGTGAGACGCAGTACAGAAATTCACTTAATTGACATAGCCTTCCTTGTGCAGCCAGGAGTGAGAGGAGCTGGGCTGCACATAAATCAGCCTGCATTATGCTTCTGGATGGATCTTAACTAGTGATGAGCGAGTATACTCGTCCGAGCTGCTCAATAACGAGCATTTAATTTAAAAAAAAAAAGTGAAGAACAGTAAAAAGATACAATTAAAACATTTAATTTAATTGTTTAATTGAAGAAAACAGTGAAAGAACACAGTGCAGAACAGATTGCAGATGTTCGGGAACATCTGCGACCTGTTCCGCAGACACGCGTGCAGAACGGTGTTCTCCGCAATAGTATTTGAAGAACAATATGTGTAGAGAACAACTTGCAGATGTTGTTCTCCGCAATAGTATTTGAAGAACAATATGTGTGAAGAACACATTGCAGATGTTTGGCAACATCTGCAAGTTGTTCTCTACACATATTGTTCTTCAAATACTATTGCGGAGAACACCGTTCTGCATGGGTGTCTCCGGAGCAGATCGCAGATGTCCCGGAGACACGCGTGCAGAACGGTGTTCTCCGCAATAGTATTTGAAGAACAATATGTGTGAAGAACAACTTGCAGATGTCTGCAAGTTGTTCTTCACACATATTGTTCTTCAAATGCTATTGCGGAGAACACCGTCCTGCACGCGTGTCTCCGGAACAGATCGCAGATGTTCCCGAACATCTGCAATCTGTTCTGCATTGTGTTCTTTCACTGTGCTCGTTCAGTTTGTAATTTTACTGAAAAATGTTCGGGTCTCCCATTGATTTCAATGGGGCTCGTTACTCGAAACGAGCACTCGAGCATCGGGAAATGTTCGGCTCGAGTAACGATCACCCGAGCATTTTAGTGCTCGCTCATCTCTAATCTTAACCCCATCAGGACTAGCCATTTTAGGGCTTTAGGACCAAGCTATTTTAGGGCTTTAGGACCAAGTCTGGTTTTTTTAACCCCTTACCGACATGTTATATATTAGTATGTCACACGTCTGCTATGGGTATATAGAGAAGGCTCATGGGCTGAGCCCTCTCCATACAAGGTGGTCGTTTGCTGCAAATTGCAGCAAACACCCACAATCGGTCCTAGAACTGATTGCAGGAGTTACCTATTCAATTGTTCATAGGGAGAGATGATCTAAACCAATATGGTAGAAAGCCATTTTTTTGTAATATGGACAAATGGAGGATTATTTTTGGGGGGATGACATCAATGTTTCAGGTACATCATTAAGGGGGAATCAATAAGAATCAATGAGATTTTATTAACTCTTTCTTGGTGGGGGTTAAGAAAATCATTAGCTCTGGTTTAGGTTTTTTTTCTTCAGGCATTCACTGTATCATAAAAATATTATTCTATCTTTATTCTATGGGTCACCACAATATGGTAATACCCCATTCATATATCTTTTTATGGTTAACTTGTGAGAATTTCTATTATTTTTTTCATCGCCATGTATATGGGCATAACATTATTATTTTTTTTGTATAGAGAGCTGTTTTAGGGCTTGTCTTTTATGGAAGAATCAGTACTTTTTATTAGTATATCGTTATATGGTACTTTTTGATCCATTTTTTTGAGGTTGGATGTAAAAATATCATATTTTTTATTACTTATTTTTTATATCGTTCACCGTACAGGTTCAGTAGCAATTTTATTTTATTGTATGGGTTGTTAACGATGTGGTGATATCCAATATTTTTGTGGTGAATTTAACTTTTTTATGTTGTATGTGATTTTTACATAAGATGGTGGCATCAGGGAACTTTTATTCTTTAATAATTTTTTTGCACTTTTTTTTCACTTTTTTAATGCTTAATTTTGTCCCAGTGTGGAACATGAACAAGTGATGATTTGATCAGTTGTTCAGCGTAATATACTGCAATACTAATGTATTTCAACATATTACATTCTGCATAGACAGGCATCTACCTTCATTGGACCCCAGGGCTGACGTAGAAGTGATTGTCACTCCCCATGACCTGCATGAAGGGTACTGATCATCCCGGTAATGTAGCATTGAAATTAATGTGGCCGTATGCTACCTGTTTGAAAATGGTACAGTAGGGATGAAAGAGGGCTTAAAGTGGAAGCAGTGAATGAATATGTGGCAGCACCTGTGATGTGCACATTCCCCATCACTCCCATGCCCCCTCTTCTGACACCAGGTGCTTAAGAATGGCCCTGCTTCAGCAGGCATAAATCTCCCAGCATTAATCCCAAATTATATGTTACCAAGATTTTTCTCCATCATTACCTAAGCTCTTTCTGTTTTAAGGATGTAGTGAACATTTTTAAGTGTGTAAAATTGGTTAATAATTTCCATTGAGCAAATAGCATTATCTACCTTAATACACTGATTTTAATGATCTAATATAATTTAATTCAAGCTTGATATCATTCCATAAGGCAATTATGATTGCAATGCCAATGTGTAGAAAATGCATGAAATCTAAAAGACCAGTAAGCCTTAGTAGTTTGGAAAGAAAATCCTTGAGTATGTTCAAAAAAATAATAGTCAGCAGAGAAATTGTGTACATGTCTTTCAGAAATTGAACTTTGCTGCATTGCCACTTAACAGAAGCATTTTCATTACTACAAGATGTCAGATCAGAAATCTTTGTCCAGTAAGTAGTTTTTCTGCTGAAATACAATCTAGTGCTAGTTTCCCTAGAAAAAAATGTTTTATTTCCACAGTCCTCAATTTCTGAAACACATATTGTATAGAGTGATATGCCTTGACCATTGTGACCTACACTGTGAAAATGTATGTATGTTACAGGCTAGTTTACTTTTACAACAGCATTAACATTTTAAATCCTGAGTTTGGGTCCTTGACTCATTGAAAACATATATTCTAATTAACCAATCATTTATCTTAGTTCTTTCTTTTTTGTTCCTTTTTGGCTCATTTGAATATCCAATATCCAAAGCCTTTTTCAATGTATCACCTAATATATCTTTAAAATCCAGATGTGGACATATGAAAAAGTCTCATATTTTTGCTCAAGAAACTTTAGTCCGGAGTAGACAATACAATGGTATGGGTAGCTCAAGACTCACCCTTTTTTTATTATTAAAGTTGCAAAACCATCAAATTCAAATGCCATACACATAGCAAAACAAAAATAATACTCCAAATGTGTTCATTCTTAACTGATTTCCAGCTATATAAATTAATGCAATTTCTTAATAGATCAATTCACCTATTCAAACGTTTGCTCATAGATCTTTAAAATATCATTGAGCGATCTCACTTTACATTCAGGACCTTGGGAAAGCTGGGACAGCATTACACACAGGAGCTTGGAATTACAAATTGCTGGTAAGTAAAGCATGACTAAGCATGACTAGTAAAGCACTAATTAACCTGAGCTGGATCATTCATACACAGCAGCTGGGAGATGGTGCAGCAATTGTTTATTCTGTCTGGCAGGGAGAAAACTGATTGCATCATCATCCTCTGCAGAGAGAAACTCTCCTGCTATGAGAAGCAGGAAAGCAAGCGCTGGAGCAGCCAGAGCTTCATTATCATAATGTTTTATCTGTTTTATTAGCAAAACCACTCAGCACAGGGATTAACCAAAATATGATCTTGCATCAGTGTAGCCACAGCAGTATCAAGGTATGTTTGCTTCATAATGCATCAAATCAAGTGGTAGGTTATCTTTAAAGGTCAGGAAGACATATTGCGGCATATTTACTAAGTGCCGTGAGCCAGTTTTATGTCAGACTTTTCACATTCTTTTTAGTGAAAACTGCTTGCACAAATATTTAAGAAGAGCCTATGCCTTATTTGTGTTGCACGCGACTCTCATGTGGTGGAGATGCACTAGCCATCATGCGACACAAAGTGGGGGGGGGGGGCATTCCAGTGCTCAGTCAGAGCATCTTAAAAGTATAAACTGGGACAATGTTCTCAAAAATAAAATAAATGGGAAAGTGGGACAATGTTCTCAAAAATAAAATAAATGGGATGTTTGTAAAAATATTCTAAAAAGTTACTGTGAGAGACATATAATATATAGAAATAAGCACAACAGAAACAGGAAGAAAACTATGGGATTAACTAGTACTGTAAGGCAAGCAATAAACAAGAAGTTTAAGGCATTTAGGTTACTTAACCCTTTGAGGACCATGCCTTTTTTGTTTTTTCATTTACATTTTTCACTCCCCACAATCAAACATCTATAACTTTTTGTATTTTTACACATGAAGAACTCGGTTATGGCTTGTTTTCTGCGTAACAAATTGCACTTCATAGTGGTGGTATTTATTATTCCATTCCGTGTACTGTGAAGCAGGAAAAAAATCATTTACGCCATTTGTTGTGGGCTTGGATTCTACAGCTTTCACTGTGCGCCCTAAATGACAGGTCTAATTTATTCTTTGGGTCTTTGAGATCACGGGGATACCAAATTTTCATAGGTTTTATAATACAAAAAGAAAAAATATGGTCAGCTCGCTCACGTTATCGCTGGCGTGTAGAATCACCCCTGTGGTGATGGGTGCATGGAAGGAATAGAGCTGTGTCGACCAGCTACAACAATCAAAAATTCTAGAGAAAGGAACAAAATGCAGCACTCTAAAATCTTCTTAAGTTTTTTTCTTAAAAATTCATAACATTTATTTAATTCCATATTAAAAATATAGTCATATTTTTAATATATGTCTATATATTGAACTATTGCATATCGTTCTTAGTCATGGTCTGATATGCAATAGTCAAAACGCATAGGTCTTTATGGGTTATTGGACCGTATGTCTATATTTTTAATATGGAATGAAATAAATGTTATGAATTTTTAAGAAAAAAACTTAAGAAGATTTTGGAGTGCTGGATTTTGTTCCTTTCTCTTGAATTTTTTAGGTTTTATAATGTTTTCATACAAGTTTTTAAATGCTACCATTTTTAGGACTGTACAAACTTTTGATCACTTTTTATTGATTTTTTTATATTTTTCAAAATGGCAAAAAAGAGCCATTTTCGACTTTGGGCGCGATTTCCTGTTACGGGGTCAAATGCAGTGAAAAACCGTTATTATATTTTGATAGATCTGGCATTTCTGGATGTGGCCATTCCTAATGTGTTTGTGATTTTCACTGTTTATTTATATTTTTATCAGTTCTACGGAAAAGGGGGTGATTTGAATTTTTAGGGTTTTTTTATTATAATTTTTTAACTTGAAAATTAAAATTATAAGTATGTGTTAAATTATCACATTCTTGATAAAACCGATGAAGAAAAAGACTAAGGTTATTACTAAAGGATATTTACTGTATGAGCAGTGAGACTATGGAACTCTCTGCCGCAGTAGGTTGTTATGGCGACTCTATGTACATGTGTACATGTTCAAGAGAGGCCTGGATGACTTTCTGGAGAGGAATAATATAAAATTGTATGGGAATGGAACTTTTTGATAGTAGTTTCTGTTGATCTGGGGAGTTATTCTGTTCGGCATATTAAGGGGTTGTAAAGAAAATTTTCCCTGCTTAGGGCCAATTGGCATCAGACTTGCAGGGTTTTTGCCTTCTTCTGGATGAACACAATATAATGTATAGGTTGGACTTGATGGACTGATGTATTTTTCTAACCTCTTTTACTATGAAAACCACTTCCTATTTATAAACTTTGGCTCCATAATGAGCAGGTTGTAAGCTCCCTGAGGAAGCAGGTACGCGAAACGTATGCCGCTTTGCAATGCCGTGCCATCAACTAGGGAACTGTATACAATAAGGGTAAGATAAGAAGCTACTTAATTTTGCTGTGTGAGCAAAATTTATCATTACTAATTGTATTCTATACATGTATCCTTTTTAATGTAGCACACTTGCACTTTAGACTGAATATATTAATTTAACTGTAATATGGGTGTTAAACACCGGTGTATAATACATATACTGGCTGTTTCCCTTTAGGTTAAATGGTGTAGCAAATGCTTAATATATAGAACACATCAATGTGTAGATCGATTTTACTATCTACTGTTTTTATTATTTATTTGGAATAAAGTAATTTATTTTTAATGTAAATAAGTCTACTGTTGCTATTTTGGAACTACAAACACTAATTTTTTCTTGGTTATGGTTTATATTGGAGTGAGTTCAGTTACAATTAAGGTCAATCAATCAACAACTTACCTGTTATCCCTCGGCTAACTCCCTCCTTGACCCCCTACAATCTAGTTTCCACTTCACTGAAACTGCTCTTTCTAAAATCTTCAATGATCTCCTCACTGCTAAATCCAAATGTGAGTATTCTTTCCTCATTCTCCTGGATCTCTTGGCAGCATTTGATACTGTGGAGCACCAGCTGCTTCTCAGAATGTTTCGCTCTATCGGCCTATAGGGCACTGTACACTCTTGGTTTTTTTCCCATCTCTCTGACCACAGTCAGTGCCTCCCTTTTTCTCACTGTTGGCATTCCTCAGGGCTCAGTCCAGGGTTCTCTTCTATTCTCCCTCTATACTGCTCCCATTGGACAAACCATCAGCAGATTTGGTTTCCAGTAGTATCTCTATGCTGATGATACCCAACTACATATTTCTGTAAGTAACATCACCACTGTCCTAATTTAGAACACCAGTGTCTGTAACATCATGTTCTCTTTCTTCTTGAAACTTAATCTTTCCAAGATTAAACTTATTTTTCCAGCATCTACTAACTGACCCAACCATGACCTCTCCATCTTGGTCTGTGTTATCACTGTAAAATTGAGGCAGCAGGCCTGCTGTTATGGGGTTGTGCTGGACTCTGACCTCTCCTTTGCTCCACATGTTCAATCACTTGCTTACTCTTGCCACATGCATCTCAGAAACATCCACCCATTTCTTACAATTGAAGCCTCTAAAATGCTAATAGTTTCTCTGATTCATCATCTAGACTACTGTAACTTCCTACTACCGTATACGCTGGACCCGAGTATAACCTGAGGCCCCTAATTTTACCACCAAAAACTGGGAAAAACTATTGACTCCAGTATAAGCCGAGGGTGGGAAATGCATTTGTCACAGTCTCCCAGTATATAGTCACCCAGCCCCTGGTAGTATATAGCCAGCCAGCCCCCAGTAGTATACAGCCAGCCAGGCCCAAGTAGTATACAGCCAGCCAGTCCCATGTAGTATACAGCCAGCCACATGTAGTATACAGCCAGCCCCATGTAGTATACAGCCAGCCAGCTGTTTGCCAAGCACATAAAAAAAAAAAAAAAACTTACATACTCACCCTCTGGTGCCCCGATGCCCAGCGCGGCTCCCAATCCTCGGCATGGCCTCATGGTGGCTCATCTTCTTTCTTCTCTCTGCTGTATTAGCCAGCAGAGACGCATCCAGGCGGTCTGCCGGCCGGCACATGGATGCGTCTCTGCAGATGTTACAGAATTTTCATTTGAAGTCTGATTTAATTTTGCGGTATAGGTTTTTATGCTTTGTCTAAATTATTCTCAGTTAGTTATAGTTGAACCTTCTTCTCCCATCTCTGCTTTCATCTGTACCATTTAAATTTCTGGAGTCTTCTTATGTGGCAGGACCATAGGATCCAAATAATTTGAAATATTAAATATAACATATAAATATTTATTTTGTAACTTTTATTAAATTATCAGGGCGGTATTCTGAGGCAGGGAAAATTGACTTCAGTGTTAAACTCTCCACATCCTTTACTTCACTAAACCAATTTACATCTCACTTCAAAGTAGATTTTCTGTAGCTACTGGACCATGAAAAAATATGCATCAGAAGCTGCTCAGCTGCTTGACAACATACTGGTAGTGGTTTATTAGGCCAATTTCTCATGACAGGTTCCCTTTAATCATTGCAATGTATCTGTTTAGTCTCATTTTTGCAACTTTTTGTGGTGTGAAACTTTTTAGTCCCAAATAGTAGCTCCCAAAAGAAAGCCTTGGTCTGGAATGCTCCGTTTTGGGACTTATTAGGTGCATAAATGGGACAATTTCAGAGCGCAAAAGTCTGACAAGTTGAACAAACATCTGGGCTACAAAGATAAATACAGCACACTGCATTACCTTGAGGCAGCTCTCTTTGGTACACTGCTTGATTCTGCACCTAAAAAGTCTCAAACTGCGAAAAGTCTCACAAAAAGTTGCACAAGAAAAAGAAAGCAATAGGAGTAATACATGTCCCCCTATATGCAGTTTGCCTTTGGAGTGTGCAGGATGCTGCAGATTAGATCAGAACTGGCACACAGTCTTCATGAATCTGGCACCCCCTGAACTGCTCTGGAAGTGTGGACCATTTTGTTTTTGTGCAATTTGTTCATGCTGCAGAATTGTGGCTCAAACAGAATTGTGGTGCATGCTAGTAATAAATGTGGCACAAACTCATACTAAGGAATAACACACCACTTTAGGCGCACATTTTTTCTGTCTTGTTGTACACAGTGCAGCCGCAACACAAAACGGTGCAGTTTTGTATGTTCTTTTCGGTGCAAAGTCAGACAGATAACTGGCATAATCACTTTAACCCCTTAACGCTCTGCGCCGTAGCTCTACGGCGCAGAGGTATAAGGGATGTATGAAGAGGGCTCACGGGCTGAGTCCTCTTCATACAGAGGTGGGGGTTTTTGCATTTTGCACAAAACCCCCACCGCTAATAAGCGCGGTCGGTGCTTGCACCGATCGCGGCTATTAACCCTCTAAACGCCGCCGGCAAAGTCGCCGGCGGCGTTTAAAAGACGGCGGCGCTCGGGCGCCGCCATCTTTTTTTCGATCGCCACGCCCCCGAACGTCATCGGGGGGCGGCGATCGTTACCATGGTAGCCTCGGGTCTTCTTTTGACATGAGGCTACATGGTTTATGCAGGTTCATTACAATGAGCCAGTGGCTCATTGTAATGTATGACCTGCAAAAATGCCATATATTGCAATACTGTAGTATTGCAGTATATGGTAGGAGCGATCTGACCATCTAGGGTTAATGTACCCTACATGGTCTAAAAAATAGTGAAAAAAAAAAGAAAAAAAAAAGTTTAAAAAATAAAAAAAATTAATAAAATATTAAAAGTTCAAATCACCCCCCTTTCCCTAGAACGGATATAAAACATAACAAACAGTAAAAATCACAGACATATTAGGTATCGCCGCGTCCCAAAATGCCCGATCTATCAAAATATAAAAACGGTTACGGCCGGCGGTGACCTCCGAGGCGGGAAATGGCGCCCAAATGTCCGAAATGCGACTTTTACACCTTTTTACATAACATAAAAAATGAAATAAAAAATGATCAAAATGTTGCACAGACCTCAAAATGGTAGCAATGAAAACGTCGCCTCATTTTGCAAAAAATGACCCCTCACACATTTCCGTGCGCCAAAGTATGAAAAAGTTATTAGCGTCAGAAGATGGCAAAAAATTTTTTTTCTTTTTTGTACACATTCGTTTAATTTTTGAAAATGTATTAAAACACAATAAAACCTATATAAATTTGGTATCACCGCGATCGCACCGAACCAAAGAATAAAGTAGGTGTGTTATTTGGAGCGAAGAGTGAAAGTCGTAAAAACTGAGCCCACAAGAACGTGACGCACGTGCGGTTTTTTTTCAATTTTTCCACATTTGGATTTTTTTTTCAGCTTCGCAGTACACGGCATGTTAAAATAAATAACATTACGGGAAAGTAAAATTTGTTACGCACAAAATAAGCCCTCACACAGGTCTGTACACGTAAAAATGAAAAAGTTATGGATTTTCTAAGTTGGAGAGCGAGAAATTAGCCGAAAAACCCTCCGTCCTTAAGGGGTTAATAAATGTGGGCCAATGTGTTTAATCCCTTTTATTACAAATACGGTTGTTTTGATTTGACAAGAGTGAAAAAACTATAACTGGGCACTATATGTGTTTTGAGAAGACGAGAGTGAAACTTTCCTTAAGGAATAAGAACACTTAAAACAGATATAGTGCCCATGTCCACAACTACAAAGAGAAGCAGAAATGGCTACCTGTGTCTTTCTAAGAGCACCATAGCAAATACATTGTCTGTCTCTATGATATATACGGTATGTCTTGTGCTATTTCTTAAAGCAAAATGATGTACTTCAAACACAGTACATTATAAAGAGATAGAATTGTCACATTCTTTCAGCTGGTTTACAAGCTGAATGTGGAGAGGGAATATGGAATATTACAAACACCTTTCATACAATATGCAGAATAAAAGACTTTAAGGTGAAAGTAGCTATAAAGCATAACTGCAATCCTGGTTTGCAAGCAGGGAAATCATTCATTCATATAGAATAACCTTTGATGAGAAGTTATGGATGAATTGTAATATTCTGTGTTCTATTTCATTTCCTGTCATCCTCTGCTGCCTTAATATGTGCTAATAGATTCGCTCACTTCTTTTTTTACATTAAGCCCCTAAACTCTCTTATATTCTTTACTTACATGAAGTGCAGCAAATCTATGGATAGGATAAAAACAGGCTATTAATACCCAAATCCGAGGAAACTATTTTTTAACCCTCTTATCTTTATCTCGTCTTTGCACAATTACTAAAAAGTATAGAGAATTATAATCAATCCTATAGGTTCTCTGTAAACAGGTGGATAAAGTCAGAGCCGCCACTAGGAATTTAGGGGTCCCTGGGAGGAAATTTTTGTGGGCTCACCCCAAACACACATTGGTTTTCCAGAGACTATAATATATAGTTCCCTGGAATTTATTATAGCAATTACAGCAGCCCAGAATTATTATATATACTGCACACCCTGAACTGATAATATATAGGACCCCCTAATTAATGAATATAAACCTCTCAGGTAGCTCCACCATGCTGGACTTCAATTGCAATTCTTCAAGGGCATCTACCACTAGGATGAAGGGTTGTATGCAAATGAACCCGATGGGCTACAAGCTTCGTAGGTGTTCATAGAGCCTGGAGCTCCTTAGATTCATTTGCATACAGTCTTGCATCCTGGTGGTAGATGTCCTTTAAAGCAATTCAAGTGCAGCGTGTGAACGCAGTCTAAAGCAGGTCTAAATGCAACCTCAATAATCTATTGTGTCCTCTTATTAATAAATGCCACACTGCAATCTATGTACAGCAGTTTGTCTCTTACAATATAATAATGGCACAATAACCATATAATATATACACTACAGCAATTTACACATGCCAATATACTAGACATACAATAAGTTCAGCTTATTGCCCTTATGCAACCAAGATATAGTGGTTTTTACATGTTAGGCTGGGTACACATACAATTTGGGGGTTTCTGTTCTGTTATGGGGGCAGAACAATGGAAAAAAAAACTAAAACAAAAGTAAGACAATTAACTAATTAATTAAGTATTAGAGATGAGCGAACACTAAAATGCTCGGGTACTCGTTATTCGAGACGAACTTTTCCCGATGCTCGAGTGCTCGTCTCGAATAACGAACCCCATTGAAGTCAATGGGAGACTCGAGCATTTTTCAAGGGGACCAAGGCTCTGCACAGGGAAGCTTGGCCAAACACCTGGGAACCTCAGAAAAGGATGGAAACACCACGGAAATGGACAGGAAACAGCAGGGGCAGCATGCATGGATGCCTCTGAGGCTGCATAATCGCACCATTATGCCAAAATTATGGGCAACAGCATGGCCATGACAGAGTGACAGAATGAAGCTAGATAGCATCTAAAACATGCAATAATTGACCCTGACACTATAGGGGACGGCATGCAGAGGCAGCGGCAGCAGGCTAGAGAGTGGCATGGCGACATACCCTAATTGGACTCAGGCTTCAAACCAATGGGTGTCAGAGAGGAACCAAAGGAGGTGAGCAAGAAGCGCTCAAATAATATCGGTACATGATAAAAGTTTGCCAGTATATTTTGTGGATTACACAGCAGGGTGGCGACAAAGTTAACATGGAAGCCATGAAAACAACCCAAAATTCTGCCTGACACAGCTCGTTTGATAAGGGGACCATGTATGCTTACAGTTCATGCCAGTCGCTGCACTGGCTGCCAGTCTCCTTTCGAATACAGTTTAAAATAATAATAACCCTCATCCATAAAGCTCTGTATAATGCTGCACCCCCCTACCTCTCCTCTCTTATCTCAGTCTATCGCCCAACCCGTGCTCTTAGATCCGCCAGTGATCTTAGATTAACCTCTACCCTAGTGCGGACCTCCCACTCGCTTCTCCAAGACTTCTCTAGAGCTGCACCAATTCTATGGAATGCTCTGCCCCGGACTATCAGACTAATACCTAACCTCCAAAGTTTCAAACGTGCTCTTAAAACCCATTTCTTTAGGCAAGCCTATAACACTCATTAACTGCATGAAGTTTTAACTCTTCTACTAACCCGTCCTGTGTCGTCCTCCCATCTGTTATCCAGCAACCAACAGGCACCAGACTTCTCTGCAGTCCCATTCACCCTGGACCTGGTATATAAGATGACGGCTGAGTGGTTCAAGCGACAGCAATTCCATTTATTATATTTTTTTCTATTCCCTAAGAAGAATGGCTTGACCATTAAATATTCTTTTACCTCGTGTTACCCCATCATCTTCATAAACCGTAAGCTCTGGCGAGCAGGGACCTCACTCCTGTTGTTCCATACAAATGTTGTGCTCTGTTACATTACATTTGTATTTGTTTCCTATGATTTGTAAAGCGCTACAGAATATGATGACGCTATATAAATAAAGATTATTATTATTATTATTATGGAGGCAGTGAACTAGTAGTAGATTAAAGGTGCTGCAACTATGTTAGTTGGATCTTGGGATGGAGCTGGCGCTCTGCAGCCAGGCGAGCTTTCGCCAATCCAAGCCCCTGTCTCTAGGCTACTCCCCAAACAGCACTTCTAAGAACCTTTTGTATAAGATCAAGTGTAGTAGCGTTCTTATAAGTTTAGGATATGGCGGGTGAGGGGAATGTAAACAGATGCGCAAGAAGCGCTGAAATAATATCCCTAAATGGTAAAAGTTTGCAAGTATATTTTGTGGATTACACAGCAGGGTGGCGACAAAGTTAACAACTTTGATGTGGAATGCCCTGTAATAGCTCTTGGGCGGTGTGCCTTTTATCGCCTAGGCTCAGCAGTTTCAGCACCGCCTGCTGTCGCTTAGCGACGGCACTGCTGCTGTGCCTAGAGCTACCGACTGATGGCGCCATGCCCACGGATGGTAATTCGGAGGAGGAGGAGGTGGAGGAGGGGTGGGAGGAGGTATAGTAGGCCTTTGAGACCTGGACCGAGGTAGGCCCCGCAATTCTCTGCGTCGGCAGTATATGACCAGCCCCAGGGTCAGACTCGGTCCCAGCCTGCACCAAGTTAAGTGTAGTAGCGTTCTTATAAGTTTGGGATATGGCGGGTGAGGGGAATGTAAACAGATGCGCAAGAAGCGCATGATGCGCATGGAGCTGGCGCTCCGCTGCCAGGCGAGCTTTCGCCAATCCAAGCCCCTGTCTCTAGGCTACTCCCCAAACAGCACTTCTAAGAACCTTTTGTATAAGATCAAGTGTAGTAGCGTTCTTATAAGTTTAGGATATGCCGGGTGAGGGGAATGTAAACAGATGCGCAAGAAGCGCTGAAATAATATCCCTAAATGGTAAAAGTTTGCCAGTATATTTTGTGGATAACACAGCAGGGTGGCGACAAAGTTAACAACTTTGATGTGGAATCCATGAAAACAACCCAAATTTCTGCCTGACACACCTCGTTTGATAAAGGGACGATGTATGGAGGCAGCTATATGGACGACTTTTGGAGGTAGCAATGGAGACAACGTGTGGAGGCTGCTATGGAGACAATTTAATTTGGATAGTGCCTGTATGTGGCAGTCCCAAACATTTTTCAAACCAGAGGAGCAGGTAGGTGGCCCTCCAGTAAAATGGAATAGATTGAGTGCCTGTATGTGGCAGTCCCAAAAAATTTTCAAACCAGAGGAGCAGGTAGGTGGCCCTCCAGTAAAATGGAATAGATTGAGTGCCTGTATGTGGCAGTCCCAAAAATGTTTCAAACCAGAGGAGCAGGTAGGTGGCCCTGCAGTAAAATGGAATAGATTGAGTGCCTGTATGTGGCAGTCCCAAAAATGTTTCAAACCAGAGGAGCAGGTAGGTGGCCCTGCAGTAAAATGGAATAGATTGAGTGCCTGTATGTGGCAGTCCCAAAAATTTTTCAAACCAGAGGAGCAGGTAGGTGGCCCTCCAGTAAAATGGAATAGATTGAGTGCCTGTATGTGGCAGTCCCAAAAATGTTTCAAACCAGAGGAGCAGGTAGGTGGCCCTGCAGTAAAATGGAATAGATTGAGTGCCTGTATGTGGCAGTCCCAAAAATTTTTCAAACCAGAGGAGCAGGTAGGTGGCCCTCCAGTAAAATGGAATAGATTGAGTGCCTGTATGTGGCAGTCCCAAAAATGTTTCAAACCAGAGGAGCAGGTAGGTGGCCCTGCAGTAAAATGGAATAGATTGAGTGCCTGTATGTGGCAGTCCCAAAAATTTTTCAAACCAGAGGAGCAGGTAGGTGGCCCTCCAGTAAAATGGAATAGATTGAGTGCCTGTATGTGTCAGTCCCAAAAATGTTTCAAACCAGAGGAGCAGGTAGGTGGCCCTGCAGTAAAATGGAATAGATTGAGTGCCTGTATGTGGCAGTCCCAAAAATTTTTCAAACCAGAGGAGCAGGTAGGTGGCCCTCCAGTAAAATGGAATAGATTGAGTGCCTGTATGTGGCAGTCCCAAAAATGTTTCAAACCAGAGGAGCAGGTAGGTGGCCCTGCAGTAAAATGGAATAGATTGAGTGCCTGTATGTGGCACTCACAAAAATTGTTCCAAACAGAGGACCGGGTAGGTGGCCCTCCAGAAAAATTAAATGCATGAAGTACTATAGCAAGAGCCAGTGGGCCCTGTCAAAAAATAGCCATTTTCCTCTGCTTTACTGTACAAAGAGGAGGAGAAGGAGGAAAATGAGGAGGAGGAGGAGTGGATCAAGTATTCAGGTTGAGCTTCCTTCACCTGGTGGAGATTGGAAATTCTGAGAAATCCAGCCTTTATTCATTTTAATAAGTGTCAGCCTGTCAGCGCTGTCAGTCGACAGGCGTGTACGCTTATCGGTGATGATGCCACCAGCTGCACTGAAAACCCGCTCGGACAAGACGCTAGCGGCAGGGCAGGCAAGAACCTCCAAGGCGTACAGCGCCAGTTCGTGCCACATGTCCAGCTTTGAAACCCAGTAGTTGTAGGGAGCTGTGTGATCATTTAGGACGATGGTATGCTCAGCTACGTACTCCCTCACCATCTTTCTGTAAAGATCAGCCCTACTCTGCCGAGACTGGGGACAGGTGACAGTGTCTTGCTGGGGTGACATAAAGCTGGCAAAAGCCTTGTAAAGCGTACCCTTGCCAGTGCTGGACAAGCTGCCTGCTCGCCTACTCTCCCTCGCTACTTGTCCCGCAGAACTACGCACTCTGCCGCTAGCGCTGTCAGAAGGGAAATACTGTTTCAGCTTGTGCACCAGGGCCTGCTGGTATTCATGCATTCTCACACTCCTTTCCTCTGCAGGGATGAGAGTGGAAAGATTTTGCTTGTACCGTGGGTCCAGGAGAGTGAACACCCAGTAATCGGTGCTGGAATAAATTCTTTGAACGCGAGGGTCACGGGATAGGCAGCCTAGCATGAAATCTGCCATATGCGCCAGAGTACCAACGCGTAAGAATTCACTCCCCTCACTGGCCTGACTGTCCATTTCCTCCTCCTCCAACTCCTCCAACTCCTCTTCTTCTGCCCATACACGCTGAACAGTAAAGGACTCAACAATGGTCCCCTCTTGTGTCTCGCCAACATTCTCCTCCTCTTCCTCCTCATCCTCCTCCACCTCCACCTCCTCCGATATGCGCTGAGAAACAGACCTGATGGTGCTTTGGCTATCAACAAGGGAATATTCTTCCCCTGTCTCTTGTGACGAGCGCAAAGCTTCCGACTTCATGCTGACCAGAGAGTTTTTCAACAGGCCAAGCAGCGGGATGGTGAGGCTGATGATGGCGGCATCGCCACTGACCATCTGTGTTGACTCCTCAAAGTTACTCAGCACCTGACAGATATCAGACATCCACGTCCACTCCTCATTGTAGACTTGAGGAAGCTGACTGACCTGACTACCAGTTCTGGTGGAAGTTGACATCTGGCAGTCTACAATCGCTCTGCGCTGCTGGTAAACTCTGGATAACATGGTCAGTGTTGAATTCCACCTCGTGGGCACGTCGCACAACAGTCGGTGAGCGGGCAGTTGGAGGCGGCGCTGCGCTGCCCTGAGAGTGGCAGCATCTGGGCTGGACTTCCTGAAATGCGCACAGATGCGGCGCACCTTCGTGAGCAAATCAGACAGATTGGGGTATGTCTTGAGGAAACGCTGAACTATCAGATTTAACACATGGGCCAGGCATGGCACATGTGTCAGTCTGCCGAGTTGCAGAGCCGCCACCAGGTTACGGCCGTTGTCACACACAACCATTCCCGGCTTGAGGTTCAGCGGTGCCAGCCACAGATCAGTCTGCGCCGTGATGCCCTGTAATAGCTCTTGGGCGGTGTGCCTTTTGTCGCCTAGGCTCAGCAGTTTGAGCACCGCCTGCTGTCGCTTAGCGACGGCACTGCTGCTGTGCCTAGAGCTACCGACTGATGGCGCCGTGCCCACGGATGGTAGTTCGGAGGAGGAGGTGGAGGAGGGGTGGGAGGAGGAGGAGGCATAGTAGGCCTGAAACACCTGGACCGAGGTAGGCCCCGCAATCCTCGGCGTCGGCAGTATATGAGCAGCCCCAGGGTCAGACTCGGTCCCAGCCTCCACCAAGTTAACCCAATGTGCTGTCAGCGATATATAGTGGCCCTGCCCAGCAGCACTCGTCCACGTGTCCGTGGTCAGGTGGACCTTGTCAGAAACGGCGTTGGTCAGGGCACGGATGATGTTGTCTGACACGTGCTGGTGCAGGGCTGGGACGGCACATCGGGAAAAGTAGTGGCGGCTGGGGACCGAATACCGAGGGGCGGCCGCCGCCATGAGGTTGCGAAAGGCCTCGGTCTCTACTAGCCTATAGGGCAGCATCTCCAGGCTAATCAATCTGGAGATGTGCACATTAAGGGCTTGGGCGTGCGGGTGGGTTGCACTATATTTGCGTTTCCGCTCCAGCGTCTGGGGTATGGAGAGCTGAACGCTGGTGGATGCTGTGGAGGATCGTGGAGGCGACGATGGGGTTTTTGTGGCAGGGTCCTGGGCAGGGGGCTGACTAGCAGCTGACACAGGGGAAGGAGCAGTGGTGTGCACGGCCGGAGGTGAACGGGCTTGTTGCCACTGAGTGGGGTGTTTAGCATTCATATGCCTGCGCATACTGGTGGTAGTTAAGCTAGTAGTGGTGGAACCCCTGCTGAGCCTGGTTTGGCAAATGTTGCACACCACAGTCCGTCGGTCATCCGGTGTTTCCTTAAAGAACCTCCAGACTTCTGAAGATCTAGCCCTCGCCGCAAGAGCCCTCGCCACGGGAGCTTCACTAGTTGACACATTTGGCGCTGATGCACCAGCTCTGGCCCTGCCTCTCCGTCTGGCCCCACCACTGCCTCTTCCAACCTGTTCTGGTCGAGGACTCTCCTCCGTCTCAGAAGCACTGTGTTCACCCGGCCTCTCAACCCAGCTTGGGTCTGTCACCTCATCATCCTCTGATCCCTCAGTCTGCTCCCCCCTCGGACTTCCTGCCCTGACAACAACTTCCCCACTGTCTGACAACCGTGTCTCCTCATCGTCGGACACCTCTTTACACACTTCCACTACGTCAAGAAGGTCATCATCACCCACAGACTGTGACTGGTGGAAAACCTGGGCATCGGAAAATTGCTCAGCAGCAACCGAACAAGTGGTTTGTGACTGTGGGAAGGGTCCAGAAAACAGTTCCTCAGAGTATGCCGGTTCAAATGCCAAATTTTCCTGGGAGGGGGCAGACTGGGGGGGAGGAGGCTGAGGTGCAGGAGCTGGAGGAGTGGCGATTTCGGTGACATGGGTGGACTGCGTGGAAGACTGACTGGTGGTGGACAAATTGCTCGAAGCATTGTCAGCAATCCACGACATCACAAGTTCGCACTGTTCTGGCCTCAACAGTGCTCTACCACGAGTCCCAGTAACTTCAGACATGAACCTAGGGAGTGTAGCTCTGCGGCGTTCCCCTGCTCCCTCATCAGCAGGTGGTGTCTCACCCCGCCCAGGACCACGGCCTCTGACCCCTGCAGTAGTTGGACGCCCACGTCCCCGCCCTCGTCCTCTACCCCTAGCCCTCGGGTTAAACATTTTTAAAATGAGAGTTATAACTTTATTTTTTTTTTAACTTTTTTTGTTTTTTTTTGTGTTTTTTGTTTTTTTTTGTGTTTTTTGTTTTTTTTTGAGTTTTTAAAACCAAACAATGCTATCCTATTGCTATGGCTATTTTCTAGCCAAGTATCAAAGCACACTACTATGCCAGATGAGATGACACTGAGTTAGTGCCTAATTGAAATCCAACCCCTACTAAATTTTCCCACTTCGGTCTTTCCTATGGATATGTGCGTCACTAAGCGCAGAACACAGCGGTCGCAAGTCTCACTACAAATTGCTCAGAATTGGCTAGTACATGCACTGCAGAAAGTACAGCCACCAGCAGATCAACCAGAAATCAAATATATAGAACGCTACTGTAGGCGTAAGTAAGCTCTTTGTATTCTCCTATGGCTATTTTCTAGCCAAGTATCAAAGCACACTACTATGCCAGATGAGATGACACTGAGTTAGTGCCTAATTGAAATCCAACCCCTACTAAATTTTCCCACTTCGGTCTTTCCTATGGATATGTGCGTCACTAAGCGCAGAACACAGCGGTCGCAAGTCTCACTACAAATTGCTCAGAATTGGCTAGTACATGCACTGCAGAAAGTACAGCCACCAGCAGATCAACCAGAAATCAAATATATAGAACGCTACTGTAGGCGTAAGTAAGCTCTTTGTATTCTCCTATGGCTATTTTCTAGCCAAGTATCAAAGCACACTACTATGCCAGATGAGATGACACTGAGTTAGTGCCTAATTGAAATCCAACCCCTACTAAATTTTCCCACTTCGGTCTTTGCTATGGATATGTGTGCCACTAAGAGCTAAACACAACGGTAGCAAGTCCCCCTGCTAATTCCTCACAAAATGGTACTAGATGCAAATTAAAATAAATAAAGTAGAACGTTATTGTAGCCCTAAGAAGGGCTGTTGGGTTCTTTGAGAATCACTCCTGCCTAACAGTAAGCTAATAGAACACCCTAACGCTTTCCCTGACCAGCAGCAGCTCTCTCCCTAGCGGCATCCAGACACAGAATGATCCGAGCAGCGCGGGCAGCGGCTAGTCTATCCCAGGGTCACCTGATCTGGCCAGCCAACCACTGCTATCGACGTGTAAGGGTACCACGTCATGCTGGGTGGAGTGCAGAGTCTCCTGGCTTGTGATTGGCTCTGTTTCTGGCCGCCAAAAAGCAAAACGGCGGGAGCTGCCATTTTCTCGAGCGGGCGAAGTATTCGTCCGAGCAACGAGCAGTTTCGAGTACCCTAATGCTCGACCGAGCATCAAGCTCGGACGAGCATGTTCGCTCATCTCTATTAAGTATCCATCAGTGTGTTTTATGCTAACTCCATTATATATTAGTTGCGTTGCACAGACAAAACAACAACAATGATGTGTTAAAAACAACAGAAACACGACTGCATAAAGTGTAAACTACTTTTTACTTTCTTTACTTTATTTGCTATATAAAAACAGCTAAGCTCACACCACAGCTGGTGGTGTACTTTGTTCCATTCTGTTATGGAATAGAATAATGGACACCTAGGTCTGATGGTAAACTGATGCCCCTCCATTTACCATCCATTCTCATCAATTTGGATTTATGCAGGTTTTTCTAATGTTAAAAGGGTTTTCCCACCTTGTGGATAGGGTCTTACTTGAGGGTTTCAGTAATGGGACCCCCACAGATCACAAGAACAGGAGTCCGATGTACCCCTGTCGCACCCCTCGTTAGCTCTCCGACAGAGATTGCCGAGTATTTATAACAGCAATAATCGTACAGCAGTTGCCCCTTCCTTTTTAGGTGAGAACAATGGAAATGAAAAATGGAGGCGACCAGAAGGTTTCTATTATACTTATGTTCCCTGTGGACTTCAATATTATCTTCCATTAATTATAACAGAAACAAATTCCAAGGATTACTGTTGTATTAACAATGGATGGTCAAATGGAACCTGCTAAATGCAGTTGTGAACATAACCAAACATACTGTAAATTGCACAGTATACCTACAGACCTATTGGCTATTCCAGTGCAGTGATGTTATAACCGCCTTGTAAAATACATTTTAAGGCTACATTTACATTGCTTTTTTTCTCCTTCTGTTGTTAGTATACGATGGGTGACAGCACACTTTTTTATACAGTATGCTCATATATTGGAACACGATTCCTCCACTCTGAAAGCATGAGGAGGAATGAACATCTGCAATAACCTGGGGTGGTTTTTCACCTGCCAGTATATTTCTATGGAGATGTTCAGCATATACAATTGCAGTTTTCCTGGTATATAACAATATGGCTCATATTTATAAATGGTTTTGCACCTGTTTTTTGTCTGGAAACCTCTTCCTTTTTTTTTTTGCGCAATTTAGGCACAGTTTTTAAATCCTGACACTATTCCTGCACCTCTAGTTTCCCGACACTTTTTTTGCACAATTTTTGGCAAACCATCAAAAAGCCTACCAACTTCTAAACCCCTTAATGACCCTGGTTTGTCATTTCTGACCCTCATTTGTTCTTCATTTAGATACATGATACCTAAAAATACCTGTTATTGTTTCACTGAACTCTTGGTATACCAAATGTCCGGTGAAAGGATAAGAGGTATTTAAAGGTTGCATTTACGTAGAGCATGGCTGTATAAAAAAGATAATGGGGCTTATTTACTAAGGGTCCCGCGGGCGCATTGCCGTCGGGTTTTCCTACGTTTTCGGAAATCACACCACTGGGATAGGTATTTAGAAGGGGATTCAGATTTTGGCACCGGCTTTCATGCAGCAGAAATCGGGGGCTGCCGTCGGACGATCCAACGGATTCGGACAAACCGCGGGATTTAACGTAAAAATCACTTACATGCACCGGAAAGATGATGGTGAATTCCGGCAGACCTGATCGGGGTAGGAACACATGCAGGATATCGGGCGCATTATCATCCGACAACGCACAGCGGGGATCTTGACAGGACCGGGTAAGTAAATGTGCCCCAATGTGTGTCCCAACAAAGGCTGGGATACAGCTGAAATGTTGCTAGAGGTGGAATAAACACCACTTTTGTTTTCACTAATTGGAGTGCTGTTATTTTCTTTATTTGCATATATATATATATATATATATATATACATATATGCATTTGTGTTGGATATCCATGTATACATCCTTTGAAGACATCAGCCTGGTAAACTACCGGTTCAGTAACTTTGGCTGCACAGCAGAATGTAGACTCTGCACACATCCTCCCACACCCTTGTACCCATGATGAGTCATGTGTTAAGAGAGGAGAGGTGTGTAAGAACTAGTTCAGTAGAAATGCCCATATCTCTCCACAGCAGCTGGTATAGGGGTGACAGGGGCCCTGGGGAATTGTCCAGTCTGACTGGCTAGTCATAATTGTTAGGGGCATCAAATGTCTGTGTCAGGTGTCCGAACCCAAGCCATGCTAGAAGCCATGCCGACCGGGAAGAGGTAAGGCGCCGCCTCACAACCACGAAGATAGATAAATCATCGGGGCCAGATGGCATACACCCCCGGGTTCTGCATGAACTATGTACAGTGATAGACCATTATTTTTTATATTTGAAGAATCACTGAGGATTGGTTATGTTACACAGGACTGGCGCATAGCAAATGTGGTACCAATATACATAAAAGGATCAAAAAGTGATCCTGGAAACTACAGACCTGTGAGTCCAACTTCTGTGGTGGGGAAAATATTTGTTAAAGATGCTATCCTAGAGTATCTCACTGTGCATAGCCTTATAACCCAGCGTCAGCATGGGTTTTTGAGAGATCAGTCCTGTCAGACTAATATGATTGGTTTCTACGAGGAGGTAAGAACCAGAATGGATCTGGGGGACGCTTTGGATGTTGTATATCTGGACTTTTCAAAGGCATTTGACACCATGACGCATAAAAGGTTGGTATATAAAATGAGACTGCTGGGACTAGGGTAAAATATGTGTATTTGGGTAAGTAATTGGATTAGTAATAGAAAACAGAGGGTCATCATTAATGGCACATTCTCAGATTGGGTTGATGTTACCAGTGGAGTGCCACATGGTTCAGTATTGGGGCCACTTCTTTTTAATATTTTTTATTAATGACCTTGTAGTGGGTTTGCACAGTCAAGTTGCAATATTTGCAGATGATACTAAGCTGTGTAAAGTAATAAATACTAAAGCGATAGTTTAGCATTACAGAGGGATTTGTGGAAGCTTGAGGAGTGGGCAGAGAAATGGTTGATGAGGTTTAATGTAAATAAATGTAAAGTTATGCAATTGGGCTGTGGAAACACAAAGTATAAAAATGTTCTAAACAGTCAATTACTTGGTAAAACTTGAGCTAAAAAGGACTTGGGGGTATTGGTAGATGGTAAACTTAATTTTAGTGACCAGAGCTAGGCTGGTCACTAAAATTATGGTATGTTTCAAGAGAGGAATAGATTCTCATGATAAAGACATAGTTTGCCCTTATACAAATCCCTGGTCAGACCACACATGGAATATTGTGTACAGTTCTAGGCACCAGTGTATAAGAAGGACATAGTAGAGCTGAAACGGGTGCAGAGGAGAGCAACCAAGATTATTAGCGGAATGGGGGGACTAGAATAGATTGACAGATTACAAAATTTAGGATTATTCAGTTTAAGAAAAAAACCACAGAGGGGAGACCTCATTACAATGTACAAATACCTGAATGGACAGTACAAGGATCTCTCCAAAGATCTTTTTATACCTAGGCCTGTAACCATGACAAGGGGGCATCCTCTTCGCCTAGAGGAGAGGCGATTCTACCATCAACAAAGACTAAGGTTCTTTACTGTAAGAGCAGTGAGACTATGGAACTCTCTGCCGCAGGAGGTTGTTATGGCGGACTCTACAATCATGGCCATAAGTTTTGAGAATGACACAAATATTATATTTTCACATGATCTGTTGCCCTCTGGTTTTTATGTGTGTTTGTCAGATGTTTTTATCACATACAGAAATACAAAAGCTTTTATTGACAGTTACAATAAGTTAATGCAACAAGTCAATATTTGCAATGATGACCCTTCTTCTTCAGGACCTCTGCAATTCTCCCTGGAATGCTCTCAATCAACCTCTGGACCAAATCCTGACTGATAGCAGTCAATTCTTGCACAATCAATGCTTGCATTTTGTCACAATTTGTTGGTTTTTGTTTGTCCACCCGTCTCTTGATGATTGACCACAAGTTCTCAATGGGATTAAGAATGTATTAATGGGAGTTTCCAGGCCATGGACCCAAAATCTCTATGTTTTGTTCCCTGAGCCATTTAGTTATCACCTTTGCTTTATGGCAAGGTGCTCCATCATGCTGGGAAAGGCATTGTTGATCACCAAACTGCTCTTGGATGGTTGGGAGAAGTTGCTCTTGGAGGACATTCTGATACCATTCTTTATTCATGGATGTGTTTTAAGGCAAGACTGTGAGAGAGACGATTCCCTTTTCTGAGAAGCAACCCCACACATGAATTGTTGTAGGATGCTTTACAGTTGGCATGAGACAAGACTGGTGGTATCGCTCATCTTGTCTTCTCCGAACAAGCTGTTTTCTAGATGTTCCAAACAATCGGAAAGGGAATTCATCAGAGAAAATTTCTTTACCCCAGTCCTCAGCAGTCCACTCCCTTTACCTTTTGTAGAATATCAGGCTGTCCCTGATGTTTTTTTCTGGAGAGAAATGGCTTCTTTGCTGCCCTCCTTGACACCAGGCTTTGTTCCAAGAGTCTCCGCCTCACAGTGCCTACAGATGCACTCACACCTGCCTGCTGCCATTCCGAGCTAGCTCTGCACTGCTGGTAGCCTCATCCCGAAGCTCCTGGTGCTTGCTGGTCCTTCATAGCTGCTCCTTTTAAGGCAGGCCTGCAATGAAGTTGAAATGTGTTTTGGGGGGAAAAGTTCATTTCCTAGGCAAATATTGACTTTGCAATTAATTGCTGTTAAGCTGATCACTCTTTATAACATTCTGGAGTATATGCAAATTGCCATTATAAAACCTGATGCAGTAGACTTTGTAAAAATTAACATTTGTATCATTCTCAAAACTATGGCCATGACTGTATGTACATGTTCAAGAGAGGCCTGGATTCCTTTCTGGAGAGAAAAATATCACAGGTTATGGGGATATAACATTGATTTATTTCTTAAAGGTTGGACTTGATGGGCTTGCGTTTTTTCCGGCCTTATATGCTATGATACTGTTACCAGTGATGTCAGAGGGCGCCGCCATCTTGAATGGCCAATCAGCAGCCCCTGTGACATTATTAGAGGGCGCTAATTGGTTTTCAGGGCAGCCCATAGTCTCATAAAGACTCATAAATCATGGCATACTGATCTCTAATAATCTTCTGGTGGCAGGCTATTAGAGTTCAACATTAAAATGCAATAAAGTAGTATTGTAGTATACAGTACAAATGATTAGCCCCTCCCGGGTTAAAGTACCCTAGGGTATCTGAAATAATAGTAAAATAAAAGAAAAAAAATAGTTTAAAAAAGTGAAAAAAGTGTAAGTCATCCCTCTTTCCTTAAAACACATATATAAATAAACATATAAAATCATAAACATGTTAGGTATTGTTACATCCCAAATTGCCTGTTCCATCAAAATATAAAAAAAAAAGATTGATTGAATCATCCCTTTTTTAACACACTTCCATCCATAAATATTTGAATAAAAAAGGTCCCAAATTGACATAAAATAAAATGACAGCACATACTGCAAATAATCACACCTTACATAGGTTTGTACACCAAACTATGAAAAAGTTATTGGCCTCAGAATTTGGCAAAATGGTAAAAAAAAAGTTTACAAAGTTACAAAAGATAACATTTTTAAATCTATCGAAATCTAATAAAACTTATTTTAATTTGTTAACCCTACGATCGTACCAACCCAAAGAATAAAGGGAATGCTAAAAAAAATTTTTCCTTCTTACCAGTACATTGCATGGAATATTTGATGGAGCTAATAAAAAGTACACTTTGTCCCACAGATGACAATCCCTCACACATTTCTATAAACGGAAAAAAATTAAATAGTTATGGCTTTTTGAATGTGGAGTAGAAAACAGAAAAGAAAAAATTAAAAAGAGTCTTGAAAGGGTTAGCCCCTGAGGCATTACCAAACAAGCAATATTTATCTTTCTCAATTGCTCCAGTAAATTGTGTCACCTCCCATTGAAATCACGCGTTGTCAACAGAGGTCTGCGGTAATGATGCACCGATGAGGTAAGTATTCTACCACTGGCTGCCCTAATCTGGTTGCTGCATCTTCTCTTTCAGTATTGTCAGGTTATGTGCCATTGGAGGGCTGTTCACCACTATAGCCAGTCAGAAAGAAAGAATTGTTTAAATAAGCAACCTTTTTTAGCACTGTTAGATAATTAATTATGCATCATTAGGATTGTTATTTTACTTTCCATTCTGCATTTAAATGTATTCAGTCCTCCACTTATTGCCTATTTTAGATACCAGAAATGCATACATGCCACAATATACAGTGATGTTTAGTGGTTCTCTATAAAATTGCCTTCAAAATGGTGATAATAAAAGTACTTTGTGGTAGACTATTTTCTTTAGAAAATACTGGTCACATTATTTTCCAGAATTTCTACTCAATAAATTAAATTCTTTAGCCCACTGCGTCACTTCATCTGTGTTCAGTGTGCAGAACTAGATTGTCTCTAACCGTTAACAAAAATGTCATTCTTCTTTCTAAACCTGAATAAAACTTCAGGAGATCCAGTGTTCTGCTTAAATGATAATGTTTTCACAATGCAGTTCATCTGTGGTCAGCATGTTGTCTGTATGGAATGAGCGTAGCAACATACAAGAAAGAATTGCCTGCACATTCTTGTGTTCACAGACATTAGGTTTCTGTAATGCACTATAGGAATACTATGCCTGGATGCTATAATGATATTTAATATAGTTTATGTTATTCTAAAATTAATAATGTTTTTATGCAATACTTGAAAGGGTTTGTCTTTATACAGTTCATTTAAGGAACAGATTTCAGAGATTTATTATGGATATGTATTATTTAGAGATGTGCGAATCGATTCTAACGAATCGGAATTCGTTCCGAATTTCAGGAAAACTGCGATTTGGCATGAATCTGAAGGTTACGGTGATTAGTGAGACTGTATTGTTTTCCTCTTTATTAGCAAATGGTCACGGGCACAACATGTTACATGGGGCAGAGAACTCTGGGAAGAAGAAAGGAAAACCCTCGATCACATGTGCAGGGATGTAAGCCAATCAGTGACCGGCGGCTTATGTGATGTCACAGCCCTATAAAAACAGACGTCAATTTGCAACTCAGTCATTTCACACTGCATGTGCTGTCTCCAGCATCTAGCTGCTTAAACTCAGTAGCTGATGAAGTGTTTTTTGCTCAAAGTCTGGGGTGTCCCTTTTGTGGGATCTGTATACCGCAAATTTCAATAGTTTTTTGTTGCTAAAGTTGAAAGCAAGAAATCCATGTCAAATCCACATAGTTGATTAATCAATATGTCATACAGAAAGGTGGCAGGTGGAGCAGGCAGAGGTTGGAGCACAGTAAGGGGACATCGCAGGAGGGGTGACTTGGTGAGGCCAGAACTGCCGGTGTCCTCTAGTGCCGGTTCTCGATTGATTGACTAGGTCATCCACTTCCTCCCAAATGACATCTGATAACCCCAGCCTAAAGTCTGTGGGTTCGTCAGATTGTTGGCATGGCCCAGGAGCAGGTCAGTGGCCCTCACCTGTCCTCAACCAGCCTCTATCCTGTTCATTTTCCTCAGCCAGAGATCTTCTAAGTGGTCTGGGCTCAGCGCCACTATACAGCGAGAATGAAGTCTTTGAGTACAGTCAGCAGCTGCTTGGCAGTGAAGAGGTGGGGCATACATCCACTGCTTCGTGCAGCAGGCAGGAAAGTAGAAATGTAGTGAGTGGCACGGGAGATTATGTTGTACTTGCAAGTAGTCAGGTTGTGCATACTGAGACCGTTGAGGAGAGTAGGAGTGACAGTGAAAAACAAATCGATCGCTCCACTTGGGAGCTGGGTGAAGCAAGAACTTCATCATCATCATCGGGAGAAGAGGGTGTCAGCTTGCTTGTCAGACAACAAAGCAGGCAGCCAGTGGCTACTGTGACCGTGAGTCAGCAGGGTGGCAGCAGTGCGAGGACGGAAGCCTAACGGCCGCGGGGTGTAAAGACCGCTTCGCAGGTCCAAGTAAGCGGTGACACAGGGGCTCAGCGAGGCAGCAGCGTTAGTAGTGCAGAGTTTTGGTGGTAAAATCACCAACTCGGTGGTGTGGCAGTTTTTAAGACACCAGAAGAGACAAGCGTGTGTAGAATCCGTAAGTGAAGCTTGGCCAGTGAGCTAACTTTGGCACCATTGCCCTGCATCAACACATGCAGCCTGGGAGAAACGTTTCTCAGATGTGGTGGTCCATCCTGCAGGCGCAGCAACAGCAGCAGCATTTAGTGGCACACATGCCATTTCAGCTAGTCAAGGCTCCAGCACCTCTGCCGAAGGGAGCTGTTTGTCTTTGACATGATATCCCTGTTCATATGGTCCTGCTCCTCACTACGCATGACGCCAGCAGTCACTGAGCGATGCAATTACAAAGAGACAACTGTATGCGTCCAGCCATCCTAAGGTGCAGAAGCCGAACCGAGGTGGAGAGTTCCAATCTGAAATTTCTCTTCCAAAAAGGCAGTACCAGCCCTTCATAAATATGTTGAACAGAAGGTTGGCCAGTTTTTGAGATTATCGGTTTCTTCCAAGGTGCATGGCAGAGCAGACGTGTGGAGTTGTCCTTTATGGCCCACTGGTTGAATGTGCTTGAAAAGTAGACAGCGCTTTCTCCTCAATGTTGTAAAACTGCTGCTCCTGTGCCAATGTTCACCTCCTCCTCTTGACTTTTGGCTCTCCACCCTTTTGGACCCTCCCTACCCGTCCAAAATGGGTGCTTTTTTTCCAGCTGCCAAGACGAAGGAACAACTGTCGTACTATAGAGAAATACTGGCCACTGCTTATGTGCGCCATTGTCCATCCTCTGTCTGACCAGGTGATTCCTGGCAGTCATCGCTCACGTACTGCCTTGGCTGCTGTGGAGAGATGGGGGGGGGGTAGGAGCATTAGCAGGTCCATCAGCAGCAGCAGGACATGGAGCAGACCGTGCACCAGCAGATGGTGGCCTACTTGGACAGCACCCTACCACCCTAGATCGCCTGGACTACTGGTTGCCAAACTTGATGTGTGGCCGCAACTTGCTGAGTTTTCAATAGAGAAACTGTCCGGCCTGGCCAGTAGTGTGGCATGAGAGTGGGTATTCAGTACGGTGGGAGCCATCATTACCCCAAGGAGAACCCGCTTGTCCTCCCGTACTGTGGAGAGACTGACCTTTGTCAAGATCAATCAGGCGTGGATCGGCCAGGATTTCCCCCTCCACCACTCTATGATGTTGCCATTATGTATGGTTTTCCCCTTCATTCCATCTGTCAGAAGGAATGAAAAGCTTCAGGACTGATAGCCAAACGCACAAGTGAATACAGAACACAGTGGACATGCAAATATCCAATTTACTGGTCATCTCTGTTCTGGATTAACTACTGTTTGTTTTTGCCTTTAGCAATACTGATGTGTTATTGACTGATTGAAAACGGACATTAGTGGATGAAATGAAGGGCAAAATGGTCAGTGCCAAATTACTGCCGACACCCTCTCCACTCTTTTGGGGGGTTCTTCATGTATCCACGTTTAACAGAACAGGTTCTATCGCCATCTATGGATTCATCTGATGTCAGTGTAAAAAGAGTGCACTCTTTGATGCTATAGTGGGATCTTGGCCCTCAGCTCAGTCCCTTTGAGCTGGCACAGATGTTACCTTGTCAGGTTGTGTTCCCGCTTCATTATTTGGTCAAGTTGACCCCTGTAAGTGCCCATGGAATTGAAGAGTGAAGCGACAGGGGTTTTTTGCAGCCAGATCCTGTTGCAGTGAGCTCTGCAGATTTTTGTGGCAGATAACTTTTAAAAAAAGCATTAGCAAAGCGAGTGTATGAGCTTGGCGGCGAGTGTGCATTGATCTGAAGTGTGTGCAGTGTCTTAAGTGTGACTTACGTTTAAGGGAAGGAATACTTTTTGGATCCAGCAACAAATAGATAAGTGCATCTACATTTTTTATTTCCTGATATTCATTGTGTGATTTTTATTGCAACCAAGTAGATCTGAAGGTATTTTACTTGCATAATCTGTATATTGTGTGGGGGGTATAGGGAGGCAGTCACCTTGCTTATCTAGACAGTATAGTCACAGGTGCTGCCTAATTAATAGTGGGGTGTGGCTATCTAATTAGCAGCCTTTATATTCTTCTGTGGTCAGTTTGTTAGGTGGTTTGCAGCCAGATCCTGTTGCAGTGAGCTCTGCAGATTTTTGTGGCAGATAACTTTTAAAAAAAGCATTAGCAAAGCGAGTGTATGAGCTTGGCGGCGAGTGTGCATTGATCTGAAGTGTGTGCAGTGTCTTAAGTGTGACTTACGTTTAAGGGACTTAAGTTTGAGGGGCTTTAGCAGGTAACTGCTGTGTTCTGTGTTACTTTGACTGTAAATTCTTCTTTCTGTGCATAATTCTATTGTAATCCCCATTAGAACAATGGACTCCATAAGTGGCATTGCTACACGGTGTACATCCTGTGCCATGTATGCTTTCCTTGAACAGCCGTTCGAGGGGGAATACTGCTGTGTGGGGTGTGTGAAAATTGCTCACCTGGAAGCCCAGATTCTGGATCTAAATGAGCAAGTTTCAAGGCTGCGGGCAATTGATAATATGGAACGAAGTTTGCTGCTCCTGGAGCACAAACTCTCTGGGGAAGATGGTTGTGGGGAGGGAAGTATGGAGGTGCAGAGTGAAGGGGCAGCTAGTTGGGTAACATGTAGAAGGCGGGGTAGAGGGAAGAGTTGTAGAGAGTCTAGTCCTGATCTGGTGCACCCCAATAAGTTTGCCAGGCTGGCGGATGAGGGGGATATCAGCTCTGGGGTAGCAATGCTGCAGAAAGATGTGGCCGCTAGCAACCAGGGGAATGTGTGCTCCAGTAAGAAGGGTAATGGGAGCAGAGGCAAGGTCAGACAGGTGCTGGTAGTGGGAGATTCGATTATTAGGGGAACACACAGGGCAATCTGTCACAAAGACCGTGCATACCGAACAGTGTGTTGTTTGCCGGGTGCTCGGGTTCGGCATGTTGCGGATCGGGTTGATGGATTACTGGGAGGGGCTGGTGAGGAACCAGCGGTCATGGTCCACATTGGCACTAATGACAAAGTAACAGGTAGGTGGAAGGTCCTTAAAAATGATTTCAGAGATTTAGGCCATAAGCTCAGGGCAAGGACCTCAAAGGTAATTTTTTCCGAGATACTGCCTGTACCACGTGCCACACCAGAAAGGCAGCGGGAGATCAAGGAGGTAAATAAGTGGCTCAAAAGTTGGTGTAGGAAGGAGGGGTTTGGGTTCATGGAGAACTGGGCTGACTTTTCTGTGGGCTACAGGCTCTACAGTAGGGATGGGCTGCACCTCAATGGGGAGGGGGCTGCTGTTTTAGGGGAAAAAATGGCTAGAAGGTTGGAGGAGTGTTTAAACTAGAGACCTGGGGGGAGGGCAACTACACTTGTGCAGGGCAAATAGACGGTGTACATAGAGAGCTGGGAAGAGCCATAGTCCATGGGGGAGGAAGGGGGGCTGGAATGAGATTGGGGAATAAGGACAAAAGGAATACGGAAAACCATATAAAGTGCATGTACACAAATGCCAGAAGCCTCACAAACAAAATGGAGGAACTGGAACTCTTGATGTTGGAACGGAAATATGATATAGTGGGTATCAGCGAGACATGGCTGGACAGTAGCTATGACTGGGCTGTTACTATAGATGGTTATAGTCTTTTTAGAAAGGATCGTATAAATAAAAAAGGTGGAGGGGTTTGTTTATATGTGAATTCTTGCCTCAAGCCCGTCTTGCGAGATGACATCAGTAACGCAAATGTGGAGTCCCTGTGGGTGGAGATAAGAGGAGGGAAAAAGAATAATAAAATATTACTAGGGGTTTGTTATAAGGCTCCAAATATAATGGAGGCAGCAGAGGAAATGCTGATAAATGAAATGGATGCGGCTTCAAAGCATGGTGAAGTACTTATCATGGGGGACTTCAATTACCCAGATATTGACTGGGGGGCAGAAACCTGCAGGTCCTTCAAAGGCAGCAGATTCTTGTCAACAACAAAAGACAATTACCTGTCGCAACTAGTCCTGGAGCCAACAAGAGGGGGGGCACTGCTGGACCTTATCCTTACCAACAGACCTGATAGGGTATCAAAACTACAGGTTGGGCGGAACCTGGGGAATAGTGATCATAATATCATTGATTTTGTATTACGCTTTACTAAGCACGTTAGTGAAGGGGCAACCAACACTCTAAACTTCAGGAGGGCAAATTTTCATCAACTAAGGGAAGACCTTAAAGGCATAGATAATGGGATAATGCTCTCAAAGACAAAAGCCCCCCCCAAAAATGGGACTTTTTCTCATATATTCTGAAAAAGTCCTGTGAGAAACACATACCTTATGGGAAAAAGCATAAAAGGAACAAGAAAAAGCCTATGTGGCTAACTAGTCTTGTAAGGAAAGCAATAAGCGAGAAAGATAAAGCGTTTAAGGTGCTAAAACGTGAAGGTAGCGATGAGGCATTACAGGATTATAGAGAGAAAAATAAATCCTGTAAAAAGCAGATAAAGGCCGCAAAAATAGAGACTGAGAGAAATATTGCCAGGGAGAGCAAAAATAATCCCAAATTATTTTTCAAGTATATAAATGATAAGAAACTAAAAACAGAGAGTGTGGGTCCCCTTAGAAATAACATGGGGGTCATGGTGGAAGGAGATGAGGAAAGGGCCAATCTACTGAATGTCGCCTTCTCAACTGTTTTTACCCAGGAAAATCCCCTGGTGGAAGACACAATGAGGAATAATGTAAATTCTTTTTATAATGTCAACAGTTTAACCCAGGAAGAGGTACGGCGCCGCCTCGCATCCACTAAGATAGATAAATCACCTGGGCCAGATGGCATACACCCCCGGGTTCTGCATGAATTATGTACGGTGATAGACAGACCGTTATTTTTAATATTTGAAGATTCACTGAGGACTGGTTATGTTCCACAGGAATGGCGCATAGCAAATGTGGTACCAATATACAAAAAAGGATCAAATAGCGATCCTGGAAACTACAGACCCGTAAGTCTAACTGCTGTGGTGGGGAAAATATTTGAGGGGTTTATTAGAGATGCTATCCTGGAGTATCTCACTGTGCACAACCTTATAACCCAGCGTCAGCATGGGTTTATGAGAGATCGGTCCTGTCAGACTAATCTGATTGGTTTCTACGAGGAGGTAAGTTCAAGACTGGATCTGGGGGACGCTGTGGATGTTGTATATCTGGACTTTTCAAAGGCATTTGACACCGTGCCACATAAAAGGTTGGTATATAAAATGAGACTGCTGGGAGTAGGAGAAAATCTGTGTATCTGGGTAAGTAATTGGCTTAGTGATAGAAAACAGAGGGTGGTCATTAATGGCACATTCTCAGATTGGGTTGATGTTACCAGTGGAGTGCCACAGGGGTCAGTATTGGGGCCACTTCTTTTTAATATTTTTATTAATGACCTTGTAGTGGGTTTACACAGTCAAGTTTCAATATTTGCAGATGATACTAAGCTGTGTAAAGTAATAAATACTGAGGTCGATAGTTTAGCATTACAGAGGGATTTGTGGAAGCTTGAGGGATGGGCAGAGAAATGGTTGATGAGGTTTAATGTAGATAAATGTAAAGTTATGCACTTGGGCCATGGAAACAAAAAGTATAATTATGTTCTAAACGGTCAATTACTTAGTAAAACTGAAGCTGAAAAGGACTTGGGCGTATTGGTGGATGGTAAACTTAATTTTAGTGACCAGAGCCAGGCGGCTGCTGCTAAAGCAAATAAAATAATGGGATGTATCAAGAGAGGAATAGATTCTCATGATAAAGACATAGTTCTGCCCTTATACAAATCCCTGGTCAGACCACACATGGAATATTGTGTACAGTTTTGGGCACCAGTATATAAAAAGGATATAGTAGAGCTGGAACGGGTGCAGAGGAGAGCAACCAGGATTATTAGGGGAATGGGGGGACTAGAATACAATGACAGATTACAAAATTTGGGATTATTCAGTTTAGAAAAAAGACGACTGAGGGGAGACCTCATTACAATGTACAAATACCTGAACGGACAGTACAAGGATCTCTCCAAAGATCTTTTTATACCTAGGCCTGTGACCAGAACAAGGGGGCATCCTCTACGCCTAGAGGAGAGGCGATTCTACCATCACCATAGACAAAGGTTCTTTACTGTAAGAGCAGTGAGACTATGGAACTCTCTGCCGCAGGAGGTTGTTATGGCGGACTCTATGTACATGTTCAAGAGAGGCCTGGATGACTTTCTGGAGAGAAAAAATATCACAGGTTATGTGGATAAAACATTTATTTAATTCTTGAAGGTTGGACTTGATGGACTTGCGTCTCCTTCCAGCCTTATATACTATGATACTATGACAGCGGCGGCTGTCATGTGCAAGTCATACTACAACACAGCATTGTTTGATGACCAAACCACGCTCCATATGCAGATTTGAGCATAGTACAACGTTCTAAAACACCATACAGGCTCTCTGCAGCCAGGAAATACCTGGTTTTTAATGTGATTCATCATGATTCGATTCCGTTCGAAACGAATTTTAATGGAAAATTCTGCAAACTCGGCAAGTCGAATTTTTTAAAAATTTGCCCAACTGTAGTATTATACTTTATTATAGGAGTAAATAAATACACCTTTCATTTAAGTTTCTTACCCTCCGCTTTATATTTCCATTCCTAAAGAGAACCTGTCAATGGTTCTTTTTCACTAAGTCTGCAATCATTATCTTGCACAGCAAGGCACCAGTCTTCCAATACAGTCTTTACCTTGTCAATGAATATGTTTAATCCAATATAAGAAGCTTTTATTCTTTATGTAAATAATCCTTAGGATGGGAAGGGGAGTAGGCAGATGAGCAGGAATAGAATTCCTGTTTTACATCTCTCATCTCCTCATCTATCCTCTTTCTCACTCATCACATACTGTGTCACTTATATTCAGCCTTGTGTGTGATGGTGTAGTGTCACCTCCCTTACTCTCTCCTGCTGTGCCTTCTGACCCATCACCTTTCTTTCCTTCTTTCCAAACCACCTGAGAGAGAGGAGATGGCAAGAAGCAAAGGCACAATTTACTGCCCAGTATATGGCAGGGTAGGGGCAGGCAGGAAACTGTATATATCTGCATTTTAATATTAGAAGATGGTCCGTTAGAACTAGTACCAATTTCCTGCTGGCAGGAGCATGCAGTACAGGGAAAAGCCTCTGGTGATAGAAGTATGGAAGGAGGGGTGAGTTACCATCCCATGGATGTTGTTTTTTGGGGGCAGGTAATTTAGCCATTTTTAGAGGTTGTATTTCTTCTGGGGTTTTTTTGTGGTTAGATGCTTTTATATACGGACCTCTGCTTCTACAAGTCATCCAATTTTTGCAGTTCCGCAAAAACCACAGGCTGGTAAATGATTGTGTTACTTAGCAACTGATCCAAAACAAATGCATATGGATGACACCTGTGTTGCATCAGTAATTTTTCACAGCCCCAAAGATGGACATAGAAATACATGTGGTCATGTATTACCTAAAGAAAAAACGGCTAGGGCAGGAACTTAAAAATAGCCATGGGAGGGTAGCCTTACTACGATTAAACAGCCAGGAAACCAACAAGCCCAATCTACAGTGTTGATCCAGAGATGGCATAAACTCTTATAAGACAAACACCAATTACTCTATACTATATTTGAGGGAAAATTCCTCCCTGACTCAATGAATCTATATAGATAGCCACTGGATAAACTTTACACCTACATAAGCCCAATTCCATAACTTGCAGAAAAGAAGACCAAAATACTCAAAGAAGCACATTTGTGTCTGACATTCATTTTTTGCAAATACTGTATATACTTAATATTTGTGGCTTATACACGGGTATATAAAATAAATAAACTGAACCATAAATAAATTGAAAATAAATAAACGTTTCTGGCGCCTTGGACCTACTCTTACTTCATGTGCGCCGGCAGCGACAGGTCCATGCGCAATGTCAGCAAATGGACTATCATGGCAGCAAGTGGCTGACTATATACTACAGGGGCTGGCTGGCTATATACTACAAGGGACTGGCTGGCTATATACTACAAGGGCCTGGCTGGTTATATACTACAAGGGGCTTGCTGGTTATATAGTACGGGGGCTGGCAGACCTGCTACATACTACTGGGGGCTGGCTGGCTATATACTACTGGGGGCTGGATGGCTTTCTGGCTATATACTGGGGAGGCTGTGACTAATGGCTTTCCCACCTAAGGCTTATACTAGAGTCAGCGGGTTTTCCCAGTTTTTATGGAAAAATTAGGTGCCTCGACTTATACTTGGGTTGGGTTATACTCTAGTAAATATGGTATGCTCATATGATCCCATTAATTGAGCACTGATTTTCTCTAAGCAGGCAGGGACTCATATATCACTATATATGCATCATATATCACTTTAATGCAAGGACTCCCTTCCAATGCACTGTTATGTTTTGGGGCCTAGTACATGATCTTGAATTTTAAAGTTGCTATTCTCACATAAAGCTTGCACAGGTGATTTCAACTGCCACTGATCACATACTTGTAACCAATTCATATCTCAAAGTTTCTCATTTAAAAATGTTGTGTCAAGAAAGAAAATGACTGCTACAAACAGATAAAGGGACCAGCTATACAATAAAACTAGTTCAATATTGTACTTAAAAAATTGTGTTATTTTATACATACAGTTAAAAAAGGTTACCCAAAGAAATGCAATAAATAACAAGTGCTAGCTGCATGTGACAAGTTGCTAACCAGATTGTTCATTAGTTATGTGCATCAAGGTGGATTCAGTTTAGCAAAACTTTGTACTAGGGTGCAATGTGGGTTATCTGATGTATACATAAAATTGGATAAGTTATTGTCATGGTTGCTGTCACCTGTTCCGGATTCTTATCCATGGCCCGAGCATGCGTCAGCTTCAGGAGCCAGCGCACCGTTAATTGGCGATGGCCATTTCACCCACCACATCCTGCCGGATCTTTGTGCGCTATTATTGTGATTTCCTATTGTGACCACGGTTCTGTTCCTGACTATGCTCCTCTGCTGCCTCTCTTGACCTATTGCAACATCCCCGACTCTGATCCTGTGCTGCCCGTCCTGACCTCCTGCCCATCCCCGACCACCTGCCTGCTGTACCTCAACCTTGGCTGCCACTGGGGACAAGTCATGCCTTTGGAACGACCTGGTGGTACGATGCAAGACCATCCTGCTTTGGGGCGGGCTCTGGTGAAGACCGGGTGGCACTTAGATTCCGGTCCCAGGTGTCAGCTTGATACATCATCCGTGGTGGTTCAGAGGATCCTGACAGTTATATTGCTAAGTTATAATGATTTATGTAGTTAGCACTAATCTAGCTTGTTTGTTGTATTCATGGTTCAAGTGTTTGGCTCTGTTGCCATATTCAACCTATGTATTACATAGTAAAATTGTACCACTATCAATTTGTATTTTGTTTAACATATTGCAGTAGATGCGGTTTATTTAGTGCTTTTGGGTCAGGTAAAGCTGCATCATTCCATGCTTTCAGCCTGCTTTGTACGATGTATAGAGATTAGTAATTTGAAGTATTTAGGCTAAGCGTAATTTCTCTTGTAGTTTCAGGAGTCATAAATATGTAAGTACTTCTGTACAATAATTAAGCTTTAGTTTGTTTCACAAATCCAGCACTTGCCTTGTACCAAATTATTGTTAAAAGACACATTTTGCATCACACCCACATGTTTAGTGAGAAAACATCATTAATAGAAATGAGGGGATTGGTTGAAATTTCTGCTTGGCGGGTTTACATTATACAGTACTACCTTACAGTACCAGTCTTAGTACTATTTTCATCATACAGTACTACAGTGCTAGTCATAATACTAATTTCATTTATATCCTCATGAATTACTACATTTGTTATTACTCTGTATCCTAAAATGGCACTACAGGTATTTTCCAATGAAGAAAGCAGGAATTAAGGCTACATTCAGACAGCTGTTGGGGGACGTATATACGGCCTATGTATATGCAGCGGATATACGTCCCCAATGGGCCGGTAATGGGCTGCCGGTGCCGTATGGAGCGGTACGTTGCCACACACATGCCACACCGTACCATTCCGTCACCGGGAGAAAGATAGGACATGCACTATCTTTCCCCGGAATCCGGCACCATTTACCATGTCTCTCGATGGAGAGGGGCGGGGTGAGCTGCCCTCCTCCTCTTCTGGGCGCCAACATGGGGCACACGTTCGTCTGAATATAGCTTAAGGGACATAGCCATGGTGCTGCTGCTGGTGGTAATGGAGCTGGTGCTGCAGTTAGAGGATAGTTTCTGTTGCTGCCTGCTGCAAGTTCTTCTGGTGCAAGAAGATACCAAAGTGCACAGCATATACTTCATACAGTGCACCATATAGTGTAACCTTACATTACCAGTCTTTGTACTATTTGCATCATACGATACTAACTTACAGTACCAGTTTAGTACTATTTGCATTACACAGTTTTACGTTACAGTAACAGTCCTAGTACTATTTGAATTATCCTACATCATTCGTGCATTAAAAAGTCACAAAAATCCCCTGACCAAGTGTAGAAATTAGCTTAGACTTGATTGCGACTTTTTGCAACTCCCATGGAGTTGAGAGAGGGAGGTTGTAAGGATCATCGGGGAGAGAGATGCGGGGGCACGCATAATGAGTAGCCTGTAGCTCTGGACATTTTGTCCCCATGCTCCATGCTGCTAAATCTAACTTTTTTTTTCGGTCTTCCCAGCGTCAAGACAAGCGATGGACAGTCCTAGAACCAAAATGAAGAGGAGGGGGGGGGGGGGGTGAGGATTTTTTTTTTTTAACTGGTTGATTTTCATTTAAGATCTCACACAGCAGTAATGCCTGTAAGAAAGATGGTATTTCTCTCTAAGAAAAATGATAAACTACTTAGACATTCATATCCAAACCATATGACACTTTAATAATAAACGGTAAGAAAAAAGAATTCTTACAACCCTTAATAACTTTCTGAAAGACAAGATATAATCCCTTATGGACACATTCTAAGTACAGAAAACCACAAGCACACATTAAAGGACATCTATCACAAGGATGAAGGAAAATTTAAACCAAGCACACTAACATGCGTGTAACGTGCCCTGTCTAGCATCTGCTCCTCTTTAAGCTTCTTATACCCTGGTTTTTATACAACAAGGCTTTTAACCCCTTACTGACATGTGACTTAATAGTATGTCATTGGCTGCGGGCGAGTCCGTGAGCCCTCTCTATAGTAGCAAACATATTGCAGCAAACAATTACCGGTATGACAGCACTGATCGCGAGTGTTAACCCATTCATCCTTGCCGGCAAAGCTGCTGGAGGCTTCAAAAAGTTGGCGGCACATGGGCTCCAACATCTTGTTGAATATTGTCGCTCCCAGTGGCAATAGATTGAAATGACAGTGTTGGGTCTTCCGAAGAGCCAAGGCTGTCTCGTTTTAACCCATTAATTACAATGTGTGATTAGCACATTGTAATGAATGAGGTAGAAAATCCCTATATACTGCCATACTGTAGTATGGCAGTATATGCTAAGATCAATCAGAAAACCCAGGGTTAAGGTACCCTAGAAGGTCTGAAAAATAGTAAAAATTTTAAAAAATTATATTAAAAAAAAACTACAAAATTTAAATCCCCCCGCTTTCCCTAGAAGTCATATAGATACAAATAAACAGCAAAAATCATAAACACATAAGTTATCGCCGTGCCTGAAAATGCCCGATCAATCAAAATATAATAATGGTTTTTCACTGCGTTTAACCCTGTAATGGAAAATAGCACCAGAAGTCAAAAATGGCATTTTGAAAAATAAAAAGTGAACAAAAGGTCATACAGTCCTAAAAGCAAAAGCATTGAAAACATCATCAAAGGTCACAAAAAATTACAGCACCCAGAGCTCCGTACACCAAAGTATATGGCAAAATATGGCAAAATAAAACAAAAATTGTAAATTTTTTTTTTTCTACAAGAGATTTTAATTCTTGTCAATTTTGTGAATATTGTGAAAAATGAAAATGCAAAAACGAAAAAAAGCCTTGGCGGGAAGGGATTAAAATCATGCAAATGAGCCTGAGGAACTCCAGGCTCCTGTTAATAGACTCATTTTAATAATTGTAAAGCCTTTTTTTCCCTTTAAAAACAAGAACCGGGTTTGCAGCCAGATCTTGTCGCAGTGAGCACTGCATATTTTTGTGGAAAATAACCTTTTAGAAAAGCATTCAGAAAAGCGAGTGTGCCAGCTTGGTGGCGAGTGTGCATTGATCCAAAGTGTGTGCATTGTCCAAAGTGGGATTTAGGATTAAGGGACTTAAGTTTGAGGGACTTTAGGAGGTAACTGCTGTATTTTTGTGTTACGGAACAAAAGAAGATTCACAGTAAAGCATTTCTCTCGTAATCCTCATTAGAACAATGGACCCATAAGTGGCAATGCTATACAGTGTACATCCTGTGCCATGCATGCTTTCCTTGAACAGCCGTTCGAGGGGGAATACTGCTTTGTGGGATGTGTAAAGATTGCTTATCTGGAAGCCCAGATTCTGGTTCTAAATGAGCAAGTTTCAATGCTGCGGGCAATTGACAGTATGGAGTGAGGTTTGCTGCTCCTAGAGCACAAACTCTCTGGGGAAGATGGGTGTGGGGATGGAAGTATGGAGGTGCAGAGTGAGGGGGCAGCTAGTTGGGTAACATGTAAAAGATGGGGTAGAGGGAAGAGTTGAAGGGAGTGTAGTCCTGATCTGGTGAACCCAAATAAGTTTGCCAGGCTGGCGGATGAGGGGGATATCAGTTCTGGTGTAGCAATGCTGCAGCAAGAAGTGGCCTCTAGCAACCAGGGGACTGTCTGCACCAGTAAGAAGGGTTATGGGAGCACAGGTAAGGTGCTGGTAGTGGGAGATTCAATTATTAGGGTTACAGGCAGGGCAATCTGTCACAAAGGCCGTGCATACCGAATAGTGGGGGTCATTTACTAAGGGCCGATTCGCGTTTTCCCGAAGTGTTACACGAATATTTCCGATTTGCGCCGATTTCCCCTGAATTGCCCCGGGATTTTGGCGCACGCGATCGGATTGTGGCACATCGGCACTGGCAGCCACGCGACGGAAATCGGGGGTGTGGCTGAACGAAAACCCGACGGATTGGGAAAAACCGCTGCATTTAAAAAAAGAAAAGTTTTGCAGAGCTTGCACTTACCTTCACTAGGAATAGGCCGGTGAAGTCTAGTGAGTTCCGATGCTCTTCAGCGCAGCAGAAGAAACTGCCTTAATGAATCCCTGCCGGACCTGAATCCACCGCAGAGAACACGGCGCTGGATCGCGAATGGACCGGGTAAGTAAATCTGCCCCAGTTTGTTGTTTGCCGGGTGCTCGGGTTCGGCATGTTGTGGATCAGGTTGACAGAGTACTGGGAGGGGCTGGTGAGGAACCAGTGGTCATGGTCCACATTGGCACTAATGACAAAGTAAGAAGTAAGTGGAAGGTTCTTAAAAATGATTTCAGGGATTTAGGCCATAAGCTCAGAGCAAGGACCTCAAAGGTAGTTTTTTTGTGCTGAAAAACTTGGCTTATACACGAGTATATGGTACATAGGAAGCCTAAAGAAGAGTGGATCCTGTCAGAGTGGCCCACACCAGTATCTCAGTGTACTTGGTTTACAATCCTTGATATTGGTGGTAGATTTCCTTTACAGTTGAGTTAGTAGGTGGAGCACTGTCTCTGGTATATTGGTGTAGAAAATATGTTTCAAATTTTAAAAGAGGCCTGTGCCTCTCAATAAATTATGTGCACTGCACAATATTATTTCTTTTCCCAGATCAAGGATTGTAAACCAAGCACACTGACATACTAGTGTGTGCCCCCTCTGGCAGGTTCTGCTCTTCCTAAGCTTCCTATACCCTTGTTTTAAAGAAAAAAGTATTTAAAAAATGTGCAATTGAATCTTAGGGTCTCCAAGCTCCATTAACATCTATGGAACCTGTAGCCCTTTGGGCTCATTTGCATAATTTTACAAACCTTTTTTTGTAAAAAGAAGATAAAAAAAGAGAAGATCCTGCCAGAGGGGACACAACCTGTATATATGTGTGCTTGGTTTATAAACCTTCATTCCTGGTGGTAGATGTTGTTTAAATTTATGTTTCATCTTGATCTCTGCAGACAAGCTCATTTCCTGTACCTTATATGTCATCCAGAACCCGCAATTAGCTTTAGCATAGATCGTAACTGTTGACTCAATGGTTGTGAATCAATAGATATGATGAATGCTTTTTGCCATTGATAATAATATGATTGGGTTTCCTCTGTCAAAAACTGTTGTTTCTAAAACCGAAGGCAGAATTGCACGTACCATTCCTGCAAACTAAACTTTTTATTCAAATGAAGTCATCACATGTTTTAGAAAGATCAATTAGATGTACTGTATCTTTGATAACAGTGAATGCAACGGGCTGCAAATTTTATGAATGAATATTTTGGAGCCGTTACTTTATTACCTTGAATATACTGTTTTTACAGTTTTTGAGAATTGTATAAATGCAACCCATTTATTTTTAATTCAGGGTCGTTTATTGGGCCACAAAAGATTCAGGATTTAAGTCCAAATGCATACAGTATGTAACAGACAAAAGATCCATAATGTACAAAGACACTACCAGAGCTGAGATTACTACATAGATGCATACTTTATATCAAAAGAAATACAAGGCACTCCATTTTAGTTTCAGTGAGTGTTCAAATAGGGTACCACTATGTAAGACATCAAAAGGTTAAAGACAGCACTAGAATACATTTTGGAGTGGCAAGAAGCTTACTACCTACATACAGTAACATAACTTACATAACTAAGATTACTACATTGATAAGGTACCTGAATTAAGATTACTAAATAAACATGGTACCCGAACTAAGATTACTAAATAAATACAGTACCGATTGCCATCTGTATCCTTCAGTGTGTGTATTGAAGCCGGACTTGGCTTGGACTTTCCTTCAATCTTATAAAAACAGAACTGTTTATATAGTTTATATACATTACACTACATTATGTACTCTGTAAATATGTAAGTTTATTGTATTTTTGTTTGTCTCTAGGCAAATTAGTAACTCTTACATTGCCTACCTTCACCAACCTGGGTCTCTACCAATATTTTAAAAAATTAAGTACTAGAACAAAGGGTATTGTATAGTATTGCAATCACAGAAACTAATTAAAAGTAAGAAAATACCATGTTGTATACTGCACTGTTCAAAAGTGATATAGTCAATATGCTGAATTAAATGTGTTTTACTTAATCATGATTGAGGTAGACTTAGTCGGATAATTCCTTTTGGGAATGGTTTATCCCCTTCATCAGGTCCAATCGTTTGTGCACAGTAAAATGAATTTCTGGGCTGGTTGCTCTATGGTGAGCAATGGGATATCAACCTTTACCTACATGCAGGTCAAATTTTCCATATAAAAGGTGAAGTTTGCTCCACCCTGTCTTTAGTTGAAAACCATCACAGTGTAATGTGTAGCTACTTTCATTAATGCTTTAGAAACTACTCAGCTTTCTAGTGTCTAATATTGGTGAATAATATAATTAATAGTATAATAGTCAATAAAAATGACTTTCTGATCTAGGAATATCATTTGATCAGTCTATGTTTTCTTTATCATTAATAAATACTGTGCTATTTGTGCTTCCACACTGGATAGCAGTATCTTGATAAGTAATGCCAAGTGAAGTGCTCCTCCTATATAGAATGTATTTAATTTTAAACAAGAGTTTATGGATATGTGTCATTGTTGAGGAATAATTGTGATGTTCTGAATGAAGAAGTTTTAAAAGAAATTTCTTTGACATTAGTAAGAAATTGTGGTAAACATATTTTTGTCATTATATGAAACTTTTAAAATAAAAAATATTTGAACAAATGAAAGCTGTCTAAGGTAATGATATAACAAGATTATCAAGAAGAAGGTTAAGCAGGTAGAGCAAAATGGGAATTCTATGTTGTCATTTAAGTATACAATGAGAAGCAACTAAATGTAGCAACAGTTGTGTTCATTTTGTCATTGCTACCCTCTGTTAAAGACAACATCAGCAGCTGACAGATCCTATCGACTTTAATGGAGTTCAATAAGTTCCCATCAGATACCGGAAAAAGAGCAAAATATACAGAATTTAGCCGAGAATCTTTGATGTGTTCTGCAAGAAGGCTTCTTCATAAAGCTTCCAATGCAGATGCGAATAAAGCATGACCCACAAATTAGGAATTTCTTCTGGCTTTTGGTGGTATTGTTTATATGGAGTATATAAAGCCCAAGGTTGGAATTAATCATGATTTTTGGCTGGTTAAAGTGGTTTTCCCATGAAAGAAAACTCACATTCCTAGTGATGTTTACACAGTAAAGATCATTTTAACCCCCTTACATTACAATTTTACTCAGTTTTATTTCTGTTTTAGCTCCTGTAACTCAGTGATGGTGAGTGTAAGATTCCAGAGTTTGGGTGGGGACTCTCTTAGCAGTCACATTATGAGCCCTATAGTGCTGTGTGAGATGTTGAGTGACATGAGACAGATAAGAGAGGAGATAATGAGATCCATGAGATGCATATTTTACATGATATTCTCAGCTTTGCTATAACAGCCATAACGTACACTATTAGCTCTGTTATATGCCTCCCCCTCCCATGGATAAAGACCTTATCTGTCTGTAGCTTGCAGCTTTACTCTCCTCACGTTATGTTGCTTGCCGGCACAAAGTCTCTCTGTGAGCTCATCCTGGAATGCAAGGCTGGACTGCAAAGGGCAACTCAGTGCAGAGTCAGACTGGAGAAAAATATGTCCTCCCGACCCTAAAGTCAGGCCAGGGTCAGCCTTGTGTACACCAGGACTGATAGAGAGTGGTTGGAATGATATCTGTGAAATGCTGTATTTTTGTTTATAACATTGAATCAGAAAAGGTGTTATTTTATTATCCTAATTATATTTAACCCCTTAACGACCAGGCCCTTTTCGTTTTTGTGTTTTAATTTTTCATTCCACACTTTCAAAAAACCCTAACTGCTTTTAATTTTCCACGTAGAAAGTTGTATGAGTACTTTTTTTCTGCGTGACAAATTGCATATCATAGTGACTGTATTTAATACTCTATACCATGTACTGGGAAGTGGAAAAAAAATTCCAAATGCAGTGAAATTGGTGAAAAAATGCATTTGCACCATTTTCTTGTGGGCTTGGATTTTACAGTTTTCACTGTAAGCCCCAAATGACATGTCTACTTTATTATTTGGGGCAATATGATCACAGGAAATGTATATAGGTTTTAAAATGTTTTCATACATTTACAAAAATTAACACTTCCGGTGCAAAAAAAAAATCTTCACTTAGCCATCTTCTAGACACTAATAACTTTTTCATATCCAGTTGTACGGAGCTGTGTGTGCTGTAATTTTTTGTTACTTTTGATTACATTTTAAATGCTACTATTTTTTGGAAAGTGTAGCCTTTTGGTCACTTTTTATTGAATCTTTTATATTTTTCAAAATGGCAAAAAAGTGCTGTTACGGGGTTAAATGCTGGGAAAATTGTAATATTTTCTGTTTATTTATATATATATATATGTCAGTTTTTGGGAAAGGGGGGAGATTTGAATTTTCAGGTTTTTTAAATAGATGTTTTTAAGGGAACATATCAGAAGAAATTGACTTAATAAACCACTACTAGTATGTCAACAAGCAGCTGAACACGTTCTACATCATGTCTATTTCATGGCCCAGCGCGACGGCTTTGCCCAGAAAATCAATTTTGAAGTGACATGTAATTTGGTTGTAAAAAGTCAAGGAGACGGAGTGTTTAAAACTAAAGTCACTTCAAATTGTCCCTTCACTGTAATTGAATTGGTCCTGTATCCAGACACATCAGTAAGGAGAGGAGAGCTTGACTTCAATGCTGAGCTCTCCACTTCCATGACTTTATACAACCAATTAGCATCTCCCTTCAAAGTTAATTTTCTGAATGATGCCACCACACTGGGTCAAGAAAGAAACAAGGAAGGTCTTAATCAGATTCACAACACACTGGTAATGGTTAATTAGGTCAATTTCTGATGACAGGTTCCCTTTAACCCCTAGGGTAGTTTAACTCTAGATTATCTGATTGATCCTACCATATACTGCCACACTAAAGTATGGCAGTATATGGGGATTTTACACATCATTTATTATAAATCACACATTGTAATCAACGTGTTTAAATTAGTTGTCATGGTAACTGATCACCATCCCCCGAAAATTTCACAGGGGGGCAGCAATCAAACCTAATATGGCGGGGCCCACACGCCACCGCAACGGAAGCTTTGCCGGAGGCATTGACATGGCTAGCACTCTTGATCGGTGCCAGCACTGACTGCAGGTGTTACCGGTGGGTCCATGAGCTCTCTCTATATAGCAGGAGACAACGTGTGAGAAGAATCTTGTGTTCGTGGGAATACCCCTTTAAGTGTTTTTGGTGTCCTTTTTACATTCAGTTTATTGTATACCTGGCTTTGTGGTGAAATTTGAGGCTATTTTGTGCCTTATAAGTCAGATATGCTGAGTGTGTAAAGTCACAGAAAAACCTAATGAATCTGCTGCAAAATACAGCAAATCAGAGACTAAACCATCACGTGAGTGATTGCAGTTTTTATTGCAATATTTGAACCCAGTGACTTAAATGTCACATTAGAAACCGGCAAAAAACCTAACACTGACAAAACAGTTGCAATGAAAAAACTCAGAAAACCAGCCAAACACACTGATAAATCCTCCCACTTGAGTCCTGCAGCTTCTGTTATGTCCTTCTGTTATTTATAGTGAAGACCTTTTAATAATGGAAGCTTAATGGAAGCCATCCTTTCATATGTTGAATCCTCTAGAGAACAGCAGGTACAGGAAAGATCTTACACTCACTTCCATTTTTTTTTTGTTTCCGTTACGCACTTCTAAAATGGAGTAATCCTCTCTCTGAAATTGTTGTCACATAACCATTACCTTTTGCAGTGTTGTCCATGCCCAGTTGTCTTTATTACCTTATATAATGTTTATGATATACTCTAAAGCTCATATACTACACACTATTAGAAGTATGATAAGATCTCAGAAGTGTAATGTGTTAAGTAATCCTGGAATTGGTGGAAAAAATAATGCAGAGTTCCCCACATGAAAAGATGAGTTGTCATGTCCCTCTTTTTTCTGCTCACTGAGTTGTTTCAGTGGAATTAGTGAATATATACAGCATCTTGTTTGCAATGTAATAAAGCATATAACAGATCTAATGACACAAAGCGTTTTAATGTTATACAATCTATACATTAATTAATATTTTGTGACAAATTCACATGTTCCTTTTGTGACCTAGTGGCAAAAGGCATAGGGGCATATCTATTAGGGCCGCTGCGCCACGTCAGAAATCTACCTTCAAAATCAAACATGATATACCAGGGACACTGGCTCATAGAACCAGGCACTGTAACTGTGGTAGTCTTCTTATATGTGTTATCCACGGCCTTCTTCTAACATAAAGTTTTAACCCCTTAGTGACCACGCATACAGATTTCTCCATCGGCTAGGCCGACAGGTTTCTCCATTGGCCTAACCTAAGGTCTGCACAGGCCACTGTGCTGGGAAGAGCAGTCCCCCGGCTGTCTTATGACATCAGGGACCCTGCTCTAACAGTCCTGTTAACCTGTTAGATCCTGCGGTCAATGTTGTGACCGCAGGATCTACGTACCTGCTGTGCATTAGTATGAACTAGTGATCACATGATCGCTAGTTCATATGATAGCATTGTAAAAATAAAAAAGGAACACAAAAAATTAAAAAATAAATAAAAATTTAAAATAAAATTCACATATAAAACAATAAATAACAGGTAAAGTGGAAAAAAAGTTAAAAAAAGCACATATTAGGTATTACCACGTCACAAAATTCCCACTCCATAAAAATATAGAAACAACTATTCCCGGCGGTGAACTCTGCAACGGAAAATGGCTCAAATGTCTGAATCACTACTTTTTTACCCTTTTGTAACACATAAAAAATGCAATAAAAACTGATTTCAAGGTCGCACAGGTCTAAAATGGTAGCAATGAAAACATCAGCTCATCCAGGAAAAAAGACACTTTAGCTAACTCCATACTCCCAAGTATGAAAAAGTGATTGAAGACGGAATATGTTAATTTTTGGTAAAATCTGTTAACACCTAATAAAACCTACCGTATATACGTGAGTATAAGCCGACCCGACTATAACCAAAAACTGAGAAAACCTACAGACTTGAGTTTAAGCTGAGGGTGGAAAATGCATTGGTCACAGCCTACCTGTATACAGCCAGCACTATATACAGCCCCATTAGTATATAGCCTGCCAGCCCCCTGTAGTATATAGCCTGCCTGCCCCTGTAGTATATAGCCTGCCTGCCCCCTGTTATATAGCCAGCCAGCCCCCAGTAGTATATAGCAGGCCATCTCCAGTAGTATATAGCCAGCCAGTTCTCAGTAGTATATAGCCAGCCCTTAGTAGTATATAGCCTGCCAGCCCCCTCTACTCTACAGCCAGTCAGCCCCCTTTAGTATACAGCCAGCCCGCATAAAAAATTAAACTTACAGACTCATCTTCTGGCATCCCCGATGCTCATCGCAGGTTCCCAATGCTCATCACGGGTCCTCTTCTGTCTTCTTTCCGCTGTAACAGGCAGCAGGCCATTTGATCTGCCATCCGGCGCATACTATGACGTCTCCAGCGGCCGCATCATAGTATGCATCGGCCAGCAGATCGCATGGCCGTGGCTCGGTAGGCTGTAACAGTGGAGAAAAGTCAGAATAGAACCCACAACAAGTATCGGGAAGCCGTGACAAGCATCGGGGATGCCGGAAGGCGAGTATATAATTTATTTTTTTTATTGACTCGTGTATAAGCTGAGGTGAGATTTTTCAGCACATTTTTTGTATATAAATTTGGTATCCTTGTACCGAACCAAAGAATATATTAGAGATGCCTTTTGGAGCACACATTGGAAGACGTAAAAACTGAGCTCACAAGAAAATGATGCATATGCCGGTTCTTGTCAATATACAGCATTTTAAATTATATTTCCACTTCCCAGTACAAGGCATGGAATATAAAATACAGTCACTAGGAAGTACAATTTGTTACGCAGAAAAGAAACGCTCACACAGCTCTGTACAAATAAAAATAATAAAAAGGTATTGATTTTTGAAAGTGTGGAGCCATAAACAGTAAAGTAAAATGGAAAAGGCTCATCAGTGGCGAGCGGTTAATATGACCCCAATACCATATAAAAAGTTTACAAATTCTCTTAGATAAAGGTTTGTGGTACCTGAGGTCACTTTCACACGTGGCATTTTGGTTATGTTTGGAAACACAATTGAAAGGCTCCATTTTTGATCACATATTTACTTACCCGGCCCATTCGCTATCCAGCGGCGCGTTCTCTGCGCTGGATTCGGGTCTGGACGGGATTTATTAAGGTATTTCATCCGACGTCCACCAGGTGGCGCTGCTACGCAATTTTCCGTCGCGTGCATGCCGGCGCCGATGCGCCACAATCCGATCGCGTGCACCAAAATCCCGGGGCAATTCAGGTGGAAATCGGCGCAAATCGGAAATATTCGGGTAACACCCTGGGAATACGCGAATCGGGCCCTTAGTAAATGACCCCCATTGTGTTTCCAACATGTTAACTGAACGTGAAGTAAAAGCACTCTTACCTAAGCATGTGATCACAGGAAGAGCATTCGGATTGCATTTCAAAACACAACCAAAATGCCACATGTGAACGTGGCCTAAGGGGCTCTACAAACACATCATGGCATCTGAAAAGTATTCTGCCCTACAAAAGCTCAATGGCTCCTTCCCTACTGTGCTTCGCCATGTCCTCTTATTTAGAAAAAAACTGCACAATATATTTGTAGATGCATTTTCTACTTTTATTCAGTTATGTGGATAAATTTTGCAGCTAATGAATGTATTAATTATAAATATTAGTGAATTCCAAATTAAACATTCATTTTGTTTAAATTTCTGTAAAATATTTAAAGGGTAAACAAGCTGCCAAAGTTCTGTTTTGAATAGTTTGAGGGGTGAAGTTAACAGAACGGGGGGAAATGTGGTGGGTTTCTATTAACAGAACTTATAACCGGATAAAGTGACACATGCTGGTTTTGAAAAATAGGCCTTGGTCATCAAGACACAAATGAGCTTGGTCAATAAGGGATTAAAATAATGTTAATGAGCCTGAAGGCCTCCTGGGGTTGTTACCAGAGACCCTTTTTGTTGCAGATTCGCAGGCTGTAACACTGTGCAAGGGCACATCCCCCTTCCACTGTATGCTGAAACTTCCTCTGTTGCAGTGAGATTATATCAGGCAGAGGGAGAGGGAGGTCCTGAGGGAGAAGAGGGGAGGGTGAGACAGTGTAACAGCCTGTGGAGCTGCAGCACGTAGGGGCTCTGGTAACATTCCCAGGAGCCCTTCAGGCTCATTAGTATAATTTTAAAAGTTGATTTTAGACCTTTTTGAGAATTAGTATGTTTGATAGAAAGCGTTCAAGAATACTAGCTCTTTTCGTCAGATATGAAGTTAGAATTACTGTTTGTGTTAAGACAAACCCTTTAAATATTTAGTCTTGGAAAGATAAATGGCTTCTTTTTAATGGTATGTTCTTATTCTAGTTGTATTATATTTAATACTTTAATCATACCTATGTATGCCTTTGCTCCCTGAGATGCCCTTTAACACTCAGTGACAGTTTTGACATTTCATGTTAGGCTTTTAAGCTTGATTTAGTGTACATAGAATTTTATTAAAAGTCTGTGGTCTCTAGAGACAAACACGATTCTCTGAGCTACTGGAGGAGAGAAAAGAGCATTGAAAATCAAAATATGCATTTCTTTCAAAAACTCACAGCTGTCCATTATTTTACTGCAGGCATGGTCTTTAAATGTATTTGTTTCATGTTTTTAGAGCACAAGTTTTAATATCTTGGAAAAAAGAATAATGTCTGATTGTTACCTCAACACTGTCCTCTTAGTACTCCTCTTCTGTTGACTCAAGTCAGCTGCACAACCTTTGTTATTTTGACAACTTTTATTTTTTTAGGGACTATGTCAGGAATCATGAAAGACTGGTTGATACTGAATGAATATAGAGATAGTTATCTAAACAAATACATGAAGATGATGTAACTTTTATATTACATAGTAATAATAGTTTAATTTTATATTTTAAACTATGCAGAAGGTTGACAATATGGGGCACATTTACTAAGAATGTGGGAAACTGCACTTAAAGTGCTCTGCATGTGTATAATGCTCGAAGCGCAAAATTCATTAAAAACGTGCGCCAGAAATCATGAATCTGGCGCTTCCCTGCACTGGCAACAACTTTTTTGTGGTGCACCTTTAACATAGGACATGCAACAGACTGCACATTAAGTCTGGCACAAGGTCCGACTGAGCACCGCAATGCCCCGTAATTTGTGTCTCATGATGCCTAGTGCAACTGCCCCACAAAACGGTCATGTGCGACCGATTTGTGGCATGGACACTTCTTAAATACCCGTGGAAGCAGTTTACACCTAAAAGAATGTGCAAAGTCAGAAAGAAAACTGGCGCAAAGCCCTTAGTAAACGTGCCCCTATGTTCTCTGTATGTGCAAGACATCTTGATCTGTAGCAGCATAAATATTGAACTGTATTTCTTAAGAATATTAATCTTTCTTACATCTATACCAAAGCCCGTGAGATTTAACCCCTTGCCGCCGTAACCACTTTTTACCTTCCTGACACGGCCCATTTTTTTCAAATCTGCCCTATGTCAATTTAAGTGGTAATAACTTTGAAACGCTTTCACATATCCAAGTGATTTTGAAATGATTTTCTCAAAATGCTTTATACTTCATTCTAGTTGAAAAGTTTTGGTGGTTTGACGTTTAATTCTAAAAAAAAAAAAATGATTTTTCCACACATTGGAGCTCATTTACTAAGGATCCGCGGAGCTCACTTTCGTCAGGTTTCCCGGCGATTTCTGGTTTGCGTCGAATTGCCCCGGGATTTTGGCACACGCAATCGGATTTTGGCGCATCAGTGCCGACTTGCGCGCAACAGAAATTGGGTGTGTGGCTGTAGGAAAACCCGGAAGATTTAACATTTAGAATTGTGTCGCAAGTCACACTGACAAACAGCGGGAAGAAGAAGGTGAACTCCGACGGACCGCGGCACAGATTCAACACGGTAGACCCAAATCTTCGTCGGACAGCGCATCGCGGGATCGCGACAGGACCGGGTAAGTAAATCTGCCCCATAGTCATAACTAACATTATCCAGATGTCTGCTTTATGTTTCCGTGGTTTTTTATCCATCCTCAAATTGCCATCCGTTACAACCAAGGTAGGCAGAAGAGCATCTCTGAACGCACAGTACGTCGGACTTTGAGGCAGATGGGCTACAGCAGCAGAAGACCACACCGGGTGCCACTCCTTTCAGCTAAGAACAGGAAACTGAGGCTACAATTTGCACAAGCTCATCGAAATTGGACAGTAGAAGATTGGAAAAACGTTGCCTGGTCTGATGAGTCTCGATTTCTGCTGCGACATTCGGATGGTAGGGTCAGAATTTGGCGTCAACAACATGAAAGCATGGATCCATCCTGCCTTGTATCAACGGTTCAGGCTGCTGGTGGTGGTGTCATGGTGTGGGGAATATTTTCTTGGCACTCTTTGGGCCCCTCGGTACCAATTGAGCATCGTTGCAACGCCACAGCCTACCTGAGTATTGTTGCTGACCATGTCCATCCCTTTATGACCACAATGTACCCAACATCTGATAGATACTTTCAGCAGGATAATGCGCCATGTCAGGAATGCTTCCAGCACCTTGTTGAATCTATTCCACGAAGAATTGAGGCAGTTCTGAAGGCAAAAGGGGGTCCAACCCGTTACTAGCATGGTGTACCTAATAAAGTGGCCGGCGAGTGTACAATTTGGACCTATAAGGGCTTATTTTCTGAGAACTTAGAGGCACTTTACAAATACTTCATTTTAGTTGGTCATTAGTTTATTGATGAGATTTTATTAACTCTTGAATGAGGAAAAGAAAATCATAAATTCTGGTTTCCTTTCTTCTTGTAATTTTTTATTGAGGCCGTACACTGTACCATAAAAATAATATATTGGGGGATATTTATCATATGCCGGCACTTGTGCGCCTGCATATGATAGGCCCGCTGCTGCATTTTAGCAGCTCGATACTAAAAGAGGCTTCAGTCTGCCTGGCGTAAAAATAAATAAAGCTGGCGACTTTCCAAATGTAGAAAGTCTCTGGCAGCAGCGAGTGCGTTGGCGCGGGGACAGTAACTCCCTGCGTCAGCCCACTCCATGCCATGCTCTCCCCTTCACACCCTTTCACTCGCGTGAAGGGGGCGGATTGGGGCAAATAATAGCAAGTGCTAGCAACAGAGGCCCTGATAAATAGGCCCCATTATCTTTATTCTATAGATCACTAGGATTAAGGTGATATCTCATTTATATAGCTTTTCAAATATATTTTTACAATTTTACTGAAGAAAATTTAATACAGAGAAAATCTCATTTATTTTTGTATTGCCATATGTTTTCAAAGAAATAACTTTAATATTTTTTGGTTGTCAGAGTTAGTTTAGGGCTTATTTTTTACATGTTGAATTGTCCTTTTCAGTGGTACCATTTTGGTGCACATGACTTTATCACTTTTTATTTACATTTTTGGGTTTTACAGGTTTGGTTTTTATGGTGTTCACCGGGCTTGTCCAGTAATCTTTCAGGGGGGTGGAGCTTGACCGCTGAGAGTGATGGCTGCATAGCTCTGCGCTCCTCACAGCCACCTGTTCATGACCCCAGCAAGCAATCAGCAAACACTGGCGAAATGGGCAAATCAATGAGGGAGAAGAACAAAGAAGCCCATGGTACAACTAAAATGAGCAAAAACCAACCGGACCTAGAGAAATACTTATGGAAAAAGGTATGGGCCTCTCCCGTACAATCATCCAAGATGGCGCATGAAGAAGTAGCGGGTAAAGGCACAGAAGAGGAGCCGGAAATCGAGAGCATGGGAGAGTGCTCGGATCATGGAGGTGATAACAGCACCAAGAAGGCCACACAAGGCTTCATGAGACACATCCTGCTTCAGGCTCTAAGCCCACTAGCCAGGGATATGGGGGAAATTAAGTCTCACATGAAGCAGATAGGCCAACGCCTGGAACAGGTAGATAATGTGCGGTCCGCCATGCTGGCCTTTGAGACAGGGGTTTCAGCCTCACTTAAAGCTCACTACAGCCTAATTAATGGAGCATTAGCACATGCTGCAGATTTGGAAAAACAGAGGCAGAATGTGCACATAAGAGGCTTCCCAGAGACATATGCACATGAAGTGTTACCAGCAGTAGCAAAAGAGCTCTTTGAGAATTTACTAGGCCCAGATAGAGCAAGTATGGTGAAGATGGAGAGGATTCACAGGGCGCTAAGAGAGAAACCAAGTCCGGATGAACGGCCTAGTGACATTGTATGTTTGAGCTTTACTGACGTGGCAGCCATCTTCCGAGCCAGCAGAGAGAAAGGTGAGACTAAATATCAAGATGCTACCATATCTTTTTTTCAAGATATAGCTCCCTCAACACTAGCAAAAAGGCGAGGGCTAACTCTATCCCCCAATTAGGCCCACCTTACGATTTTTGGGTAAAGGGCTCAGGGGTCAGCCTATCTATGCAACCGAAGGCATCCTTTGTTATATTTAACCATTACCACAGCCTGCATAGCAAGAACGAGTGCTACATTGCATATATTAAGCCAAAACCAAAGAAAAGAACGAAGTAGCAGTCACTTAATTTTTTCCCTTTACCCCACATGTTGGTCTTATCCTTCCCTAGGCCTCTTTGCCCCTCCCTATCAAGATGATTTTCTCCACAAAAAAGATTATGTACCGGGGACCTTGATGTCACTGTTTAGCTTCGCTCTCGTGTTTCTCACCCCTATATGAGTGTCTGTAACACAGTATTATACAATGTGCGAGGGTTGAGCACTCCACAGAAGCAAAGCCAAATTCTACATGTTACAAGTCAGCTTAAAGCTGATATATTATTGATACAGGAAACCCACTTTAAAGAGGGACAAAATCCCTACTTTATCAACAAAAAAAATTTAAATGGTGGTACCATAGCACTCACACTAAGGCCTCTAAAGGGCTTATCAGCAAAAATGTACCTTTTCAATATCTTGCAGATTTATCTGACTCAGAAGGGCACTTCCTTTTCCTAAAGGGATCTATAGGAGGCTAGACCATGACAATAGCAAATCTATACACACCTAACACTGCCCAAGCTCAATGGATTGTCCAAACCCTCTCAAAATTAAAATGTTTTGCAGAAGGTATGGTTATAGTAGGGGGAGATTTGAACATTGCATTGCAACCATTACTAGATTCCACCAGTGAAAAACCACCACCGCACAGAAAAATTGCCAGGATTATGAGATCTCTACGAGAATTGGGTCTGGTGGATGCATGGAGATCACTTATCCCTTTTGGAAAAAATTACAGATACTATTTCCCCTCACATGGGACATACCAAGGGTTGATTACCTATTTATAGCGAAAAAGCAATTCCCATTAGTCAGAACGGCAGACATAGGTTTAATACATGTTTCTGACCATGCGCCCATCTCACATTAAATATAAACTAACAAGAGCTACATAAAGGGGAGTGGTTCTGTAGGCCAAACGAGTCTATCATAGCTAACCCAAGATACAAAGTGCAGATAAAAGCTCTTATAACAAAGTTAAACAAAGTTAAACTAAGGATAATGGGACTCCGACCCCTATATTGTGGGATGCCCATAAAATATAGGTCAGGGGTTGATGATTTCTCTGGGATCTTATTTCAAGAAAATACGTAATAAGAAACTTAATGATCTATTTTCCTGTATCTCCGCCTTAGAATCCACGCACAAAAAGAGAGCGAAACCTGAAACTTTAGAAGCACTCTCAGCAATGCATAATGAAGTAAAAGACTTGTTAAATACTGCAGCACTTAAATCGCTTCAGTCCTTGAGATTTAAACAACACTCCCATGGTGATAAGGGGAACAAAATGATGTCCGCTCTAGTGCACAAACAGTGGGAAAATACATATATCAAAGAAATAGGGGGGAATCTAAGGGAAAAGCCACTTCCACAGAAGAGATAGCAGAAGCTTTCCAAGAATTCTATGGAGATTTGTATAATATTACTAACAACTTTTAAAACCTGACGGAGCCAGAGAAACTAAAGAAGTTCAGAGAGTTATTGAGGTCGTGCGGTCTGCCTAGGTTAGAAAGGGAACAGTCTTATAGCCCCTTTCACTGAGGAGGAATTAAGCAAAGTTATAAGCTCTATCCCATCTGGAAAAAGTCCGGGGCCAGATGGCTTACCAATATCCTATTATAAATCATTCCAGAAGATCCTCCTACCACACCTCCTACACGTAATTTTCCAACTCACTACTGGAAGGTTCACAACTAACTAAACAAGCTCAGGAAGAGCATATTACAATTTTACATAAAAAAGGCAAGGACCCCAAACAATGCGGGAGTTATTGCCCAATATCATTGCTTAACAGCGACATTAAGTGGTGGGCTAAGGGTGTAGTGACTCAAGGATATGCCTCCTGGGTTTATAGGGCAAGAACAAGCAGGCATTGTGGTGGTCCACCAGGGAAAGGATAACACGTGCAGATTGATATGCATTATTGAACTTGTTAGAAAACAAAAAACCCCATTAGTCCTTCTCAGCACAGACGCTGAAAAGGCTTTTGATACGGGTAAGCTGGCCTTTTTTATCTGCTACTCTATCATACTTTGGCATCCCAGAACAGTTTATTAGAGCAATACTAACCTTATATGAAGTTCCCAGTGCGAGAATTAGAGTAAATGGGACCCTGCCAGCCCCATTCAACATACGGAATGAGACGAGGCAGGGTTGCCCACTTTCCCCCACATTATTTATATTGGTCATGGAGACATTAATTAGGAAAATAAGATCAACCCCCCAGATTAAAGGCTTTCATGTAGGGGACTACACCCATAAAACTGCAGCCTTCACAGATGACGCAGTGTTGGTGACAACTGGGAAAATATGTTCCATAACAATACCAAAATCACCTAAGGCAATACTCTTATGGCTTGCTGACTCAGATTTCGCTTTAAGTAGGACCACCCTACACACACACTTACTGACGGCTGTCAAACTACTAATACCCACACAGTGGAGATCCACAACCCCCCCCCCCCCAACTGTAGCACAATGGAACATGAAAGTAAACGAATTATGCAGGTTTGAAGAACTCGCCCATCGGGCAAATGGTACTCAAACTAAATACTTACGCATATGGTCACCTTGGATAGATAGACAAATAGTGGAAGACGAATTACAGAACTCATTTTGAATACCTTCTTCCCATTCCCCCCTCTCTTTTACAGCCACAATGTTATGATGTTTATTGTAAAACAGGTAGAATTCTGACAGATTCTTATGGACGCGGCAATACAGAATATGTGGGATTTTTTTCAGTGATTTTGTGGTTTTTTTACTTTATGAATCATGTATATGGAATGTTTGAGTTTAAGGGTTTAAGACTAGAGATGAGCGAACATGCTCGTCCGAGCTTGATGCTCGGTCGAGCATTAGGGTACTCGAAACTGCTCGTTACTCGGACGAATACTTCGCCCGCTCGAGAAAATGGCAGCTCCCGCCGTTTTGCTTTTTGGCGGCCAGAAACAGAGCCAATCACAAGCCAGGAGACTCTGCACTCCACCCAGCATGACGTGGTACCCTTACACGTCGATAGCAGTGGTTGGCTGGCCAGATCAGGTGACCCTGGGATAGACTAGCCGCTGGCCGCGCTGCTCGGATCATTCTGTCTCTGGATGCCGCTAGGGAGAGAGCTGCTGCTGGTCAGGGAAAGCGTTAGGGTGTTCTATTAGCTTACTGTTAGGCAGGAGTGATTCTCAAAGAACCCAACAGCCCTTCTTAGGGCTACAATAACGTTCTACTTTTTTTATTTTAATTTGCATCTTTTACCATTTTGTGAGGAATTAGCAGGGGGACTTGCTACCGTTGTGTTTAGCTCTTAGTGGCACACATATCCATAGCAAAGACCGAAGTGGGAAAATTCAGTAGGGGTTGGATTTCTATTAGGCAATAACTCAGTGTCATCTCATCTGGCATAGTAGTGTGCTTCCTTTGATACTTGGCTAGAAAATAGCCATAGGAGAATACAAACAGCTTCTTGAAGCCTACAGTAGCGTTCTATATATTTGATTTCTGGTTGATCTGCTGGTGGCTGTAGTTTCTGCAGTGCATGTACTTGCCAATTCTGAGCAATTTGTAGTGAGACTTGCGACCGCTGTGTTCTGCGCTTAGTGGCGCACATATCCATAGCAAAGGCCGAAGTGGCAAAATTCAGTAGGGGTTGGATTTCTATTAGGCAATAACTCAGTGTCATCTCATCTGGCATAGTAGTGTGCTTCCTTTGATACTTGGCTAGAAAATAGCCATAGGAGAATACAAACAGCTTCTTGAAGCCTACAGTAGCGTTCTATATATTTGATTTCTGGTTGATCTGCTGGTGGCTGTAGTTTCTGCAGTGCATGTACTTGCCAATTCTGAGCAATTTGTAGTGAGACTTGTGACCGCTGTGTTCTGCGCTTAGTGGCGCACATATCCATAGCAAAGGCCGAAGTGGCAAAATTCAGTAGGGGTTGGATTTCTATTAGGCAATAACTCAGTGTCATCTCATCTGGCATAGTAGTGTGCTTCCTTTGATACTTGGCTAGAAAATAGCCATAGCAATAGGATAGGATTGTTTGGTTTTAAAAACTCAAAAAAAAACAAAAAACACAAAAAAAAAAAAAAAACACAAAAAAACACAAAAAAACCCAAAAAGAAGTAAAAAAAAAAAAAAAGTTAGAACTCTCATTTTAAAAATGTTTAACCCGAGGGCTAGGGGTAGAGGACGAGGGCGGGGACGTGGGCGTCCAACTACTGCAGGGGTCAGAGGCCGTGGTCCTGGGCGGGGTGAGACACCACCTGCTGATGAGGGAGCAGGGGAACGCCGCAGAGCTACACTCCCTAGGTTCATGTCTGAAGTTACTGGGACTCGTGGTAGAGCACTGTTGAGGCCAGAACAGTGCGAACAGGTGATGTCGTGGATTGCTGACAATGCTTCGAGCAATTTGTCCACCACCAGTCAGTCTTCCACGCAGTCCACCCATGTCACCGAAATCCCCACTCCTCCAGCTCCTGCACCTCAGCCTCCTCCCCCCCAGTCTGCCCCCTCCCAGGAAAATTTGGCATTTGAACCGGCATACTCTGAGGAACTGTTTTCTGGACCCTTCCCACAGTCACAAACCACTTGTCCGGTTGCTGCTGAGCAATTTTCCGATGCCCAGGTTTTCCACCAGTCACAGTCTGTGGGTGATGATGACCTTCTTGACGTAGTGGAAGTGTGTAAAGAGGTGTCCGACGATGAGGAGACACGGTTGTCAGACAGTGGGGAAGTTGTTGTCAGGGCAGGAAGTCCGAGGGGGGAGCAGACTGAGGGATCGGAGGATGATAAGGTGACAGACCCAAGCTGGGTTGAGAGGCCGGGTGAACACAGTGCTTCTGAGACGGAGGAGAGTCCTCGACCTGAACAGGTTGGAAGAGGCAGTGGTGGGGCCAGACGGAGAGGCAGGGCCAGAGCTGGTGCATCAGCGCCACTGTCAACTAGTGAAGCTCCCGTGGTGAGGGCTCTTGCGGCGAGGGCTAGATCTTCAGAAGTGTGGAGGTTCTTTAAGGAAACACCGGATGACCGACGGACTGTGGTGTGCAACATTTGCCAAACCAGGCTCAGCAGGGGTTCCACCACTACTAGCTTAACTACCACCAGTATGCGCAGGCATATGAATGCTAAGCACCCCACTCAGTGGCAACAAGCCCGTTCACCTCCGGCCGTGCACACCACTGCTCCTTCCCCTGTGTCAGCTGCTAGTCAGCCCCCTGCCCAGGACCCTGGCACAAAAACCCCATCGTCGCCTCCACGATCCTCCACAGCATCCACCAGCGTTCAGCTCTCCATACCCCAGACGCTGGAGCGGAAACGCAAATATAGTGCAACCCACCCGCACGCCCAAGCCCTTAATGTGCACATCTCCAGATTGCTTAGCCTGGAGATGCTGCCCTATAGGCTAGTAGAGACCGAGGCCTTTCGCAACCTCATGGCGGCGGCCGCCCCTCGGTATTCGGTCCCCAGCCGCCACTACTTTTCCCGATGTGCCGTCCCAGCCCTGCACCAGCACGTGTCAGACAACATCATCCGTGCCCTGACCAACGCCGTTTCTGACAAGGTCCACCTGACCACGGACACGTGGACGAGTGCTGCCGGGCAGGGCCACTATATATCGCTGACGGCACATTGGGTTAACTTGGTGGAGGCTGGGACCGAGTCTGACCCTGGGGCTGCTCATATACTGCCGACGCCGAGGATTGCGGGGCCTACCTCGGTCCAGGTGTTTCAGGCCTACTATGCCTCCTCCTCCTCCCACCCCTCCTCCACCTCCTCCTCCGAACTACCATCCGTGGGCACGGCGCCATCAGTCGGTAGCTCTAGGCACAGCAGCAGTGCCGTCGCTAAGCGACAGCAGGCGGTGCTCAAACTGCTGAGCCTAGGTGACAAAAGGCACACCGCCCAAGAGCTATTACAGGGCATCACGGCGCAGACTGATCTGTGGCTGGCACCGCTGAACCTCAAGCCGGGAATGGTTGTGTGTGACAACGGCCGTAACCTGGTGGCGGCTCTGCAACTCGGCAGACTGACACATGTGCCATGCCTGGCCCATGTGTTAAATCTGATAGTGCAGCGTATCCTCAAGACATACCCCAATCTGTCTGATTTGCTCACGAAGGTGCGCCGCATCTGTGCGCATTTCAGGAAGTCCAGCCCAGATGCTGCCACTCTCAGGGCAGCGCAGCGCCGCCTCCAACTGCCCGCTCACCGACTGTTGTGCGACGTGCCCACGAGGTGGAATTCAACACTGACCATGTTATCCAGAGTTTACCAGCAGCGCAGAGCGATTGTAGACTGCCAGATGTCAACTTCCACCAGAACTGGTAGTCAGGTCAGTCAGCTTCCTCAAGTCTACAATGAGGAGTGGACGTGGATGTCTGATATCTGTCAGGTGCTGAGTAACTTTGAGGAGTCAACACAGATGGTCAGTGGCGATGCCGCCATCATCAGCCTCACCATCCCGCTGCTTGGCCTGTTGAAAAACTCTCTGGTCAGCATGAAGTCGGAAGCTTTGCGCTCGTCACAAGAGACGGGGGAAGAATATTCCCTTGTTGATAGCCAAAGCACCCTGAGGTCTGTTTCTCAGCGCATATCGGAGGAGGTGGAGGTGGAGGAGGATGAGGAGGAAGAGGAGGAGAATGTTGGCGAGACACAAGAGGGGACCATTGTTGAGTCCTTCACTGTTCAGCGTGTATGGGCAGAAGAAGAGGAGTTGGAGGAGTTGGAGGAGGAGGAAATGGACAGTCAGGCCAGTGAGGGGAGTGAATTCTTACGCGTTGGTACTCTGGCGCATATGGCAGATTTCATGCTAGGCTGCCTATCCCGTGACCCTCGCGTTCAAAGAATTTATTCCAGCACCGATTACTGGGTGTTCACTCTCCTGGACCCACGGTACAAGCAAAATCTTCCCACTCTCATCCCTGGAGAGGAAAGGAGTGTGAGAATGCATGAATACCAGCAGGCCCTGGTGCACAAGCTGAAACAGTATTTCCCTTCTGACAGCGCTAGCGGCAGAGTGCGTAGTTCTGCGGGACAAGTAGCGAGGGAGAGTAGGCGAGCAGGCAGCTTGTCCAGCACTGGCAAGGGTACGCTTTACAAGGCTTTTGCCAGCTTTATGTCACCCCAGCAAGACACTGTCACCTGTCCCCAGTCTCGGCAGAGTAGGGCTGATCTTTACAGAAAGATGGTGAGGGAGTACGTAGCTGACCATACCATCGTCCTAAATGATCACACAGCTCCCTACAACTACTGGGTTTCAAAGCTGGACATGTGGCACGAACTGGCGCTGTACGCCTTGGAGGTTCTTGCCTGCCCTGCCGCTAGCGTCTTGTCCGAGCGGGTTTTCAGTGCAGCTGGTGGCATCATCACCGATAAGCGTACACGCCTGCCGACTGACAGCGCTGACAGGCTGACGCTTATTAAAATGAATAAAGGCTGGATTTCTCAGAATTTCCAATCTCCACCAGGTGAAGGAAGCTCAACCTGAATAATTGATCCACTCCTCCTCCTCCTCCTCATTTTCCTCCTTCTCCTCCTCTTTGTAAAGCAGAGGAAAATGGCTATTTTTTGACAGGGCCCACTGGCTCTTGCTATAGTACTTCATGCATTTAATTTTTCTGGAGGGCCACCTACCCGGTCCTCTGTTTGAAACAATTTTTGTGAGTGCCACATACAGGCACTCAATCTATTCCATTTTTCTGGAGGGCCACCTACCCGGTCCTCTGTTTTAAAAAATTTTTGGGACTGCCACATACAGGCACTCAATCTATTCCATTTTACTGGAGGGCCACCTACCTGCTCCTCTGGTTTGAAACATTTTTGGGACTGCCACATACAGGCACTCAATCTATTCCATTTTACTGCAGGGCCACCTACCTGCTCCTCTGGTTTGAACAATTTTTGGGACTGCCACATACAGGCACTCAATCTATTCCATTTTACTGGAGGGCCACCTACCTGCTCCTCTGGTTTGAAACATTTTTGGGACTGCCACATACAGGCACTCAATCTATTCCATTTTACTGCAGGGCCACCTACCTGCTCCTCTGGTTTGAACAATTTTTGGGACTGCCACATACAGGCACTCAATCTATTCCATTTTACTGGAGGGCCACCTACCTGCTCCTCTGGTTTGAAACATTTTTGGGACTGCCACATACAGGCACTCAATCTATTCCATTTTACTGCAGGGCCACCTACCTGCTCCTCTGGTTTGAACAATTTTTGGGACTGCCACATACAGGCACTCAATCTATTCCATTTTACTGGAGGGCCACCTACCTGCTCCTCTGGTTTGAAACATTTTTGGGACTGCCACATACAGGCACTCAATCTATTCCATTTTACTGCAGGGCCACCTACCTGCTCCTCTGGTTTGAACAATTTTTGGGACTGCCACATACAGGCACTCAATCTATTCCATTTTACTGGAGGGCCACCTACCTGCTCCTCTGGTTTGAAACATTTTTGGGACTGCCACATACAGGCACTCAATCTATTCCATTTTACTGCAGGGCCACCTACCTGCTCCTCTGGTTTGAACAATTTTTGGGACTGCCACATACAGGCACTCAATCTATTCCATTTTACTGGAGGGCCACCTACCTGCTCCTCTGGTTTGAAACATTTTTGGGACTGCCACATACAGGCACTCAATCTATTCCATTTTACTGCAGGGCCACCTACCTGCTCCTCTGGTTTGAACAATTTTTGGGACTGCCACATACAGGCACTCAATCTATTCCATTTTACTGCAGGGCCACCTACCTGCTCCTCTGGTTTGAACAATTTTTGGGACTGCCACATACAGGCACTCAATCTATTCCATTTTACTGGAGGGCCACCTACCTGCTCCTCTGGTTTGAAGAATTTTTGGGACTGCCACATACAGGCACTCAATCTATTCCATTTTACTGGAGGGCCACCTACCTGCTCCTCTGGTTTGAAACATTTTTGGGACTGCCACATACAGGCACTCAATCTATCCCATTTTACTGGAGGGCCACCTACCTGCTCCTCTGGTTTGAAAAATGTTTGGGACTGCCACATACAGGCACTATCCAAATTAAATTGTCTCCATAGCAGCCTCCACACGTTGTCTCCATTGCTACCTCCAAAAGTCGTCCATATAGCTGCCTCCATACATCGTCCCTTTATCAAACGAGGTGTGTCAGGCAGAAATTTGGGTTGTTTTCATGGATTCCACATCAAAGTTGTTAACTTTGTCGCCACCCTGCTGTGTTATCCACAAAATATACTGGCAAACTTTTACCATTTAGGGATATTATTTCAGCGCTTCTTGCGCATCTGTTTACATTCCCCTCACCCGGCATATCCTAAACTTATAAGAACGCTACTACACTTGATCTTATACAAAAGGTTCTTAGAAGTGCTGTTTGGGGAGTAGCCTAGAGACAGGGGCTTGGATTGGCGAAAGCTCGCCTGGCAGCGGAACGCCAGCTCCATGCGCATCATGCGCTTCTTGCGCATCTGTTTACATTCCCCTCACCCGCCATATCCCAAACTTATAAGAACGCTACTACACTTAACTTGGTGCAGGCTGGGACCGAGTCTGACCCTGGGGCTGGTCATATACTGCCGACGCAGAGAATTGCGGGGCCTACCTCGGTCCAGGTCTCAAAGGCCTACTATACCTCCTCCCACCCCTCCTCCACCTCCTCCTCCTCCGAATTACCATCCGTGGGCATGGCGCCATCAGTCGGTAGCTCTAGGCACAGCAGCAGTGCCGTCGCTAAGCGACAGCAGGCGGTGCTGAAACTGCTGAGCCTAGGCGATAAAAGGCACACCGCCCAAGAGCTATTACAGGGCATTCCACATCAAAGTTGTTAACTTTGTCGCCACCCTGCTGTGTAATCCACAAAATATACTTGCAAACTTTTACCATTTAGGGATATTATTTCAGCGCTTCTTGCGCATCTGTTTACATTCCCCTCACCCGCCATATCCTAAACTTATAAGAACGCTACTACACTTGATCTTATACAAAAGGTTCTTAGAAGTGCTGTTTGGGGAGTAGCCTATAGACAGGGGCTTGGATTGGCGAAAGCTCGCCTGGCAGCGGAGCGCCAGCTCCATGCCAAGATCCAACTAACATAGTTTTAACTGCAGCACCTTTAATCTACTACTAGTTCACTGCCTCCATACATGGTCCCCTTATCAAACGAGCTGTGTCAGGCAGAATTTTGGGTTGTTTTCATGGCTTCCATGTTAACTTTGTCGCCACCCTGCTGTGTAATCCACAAAATATACTGGCAAACTTTTATCATGTACCGATATTATTTGAGCGCTTCTTGCTCACCTCCTTTGGTTCCTCTCTGCCACCCATTGGTTTGAAGCCTGAGTCCATTTAGGGTATGTCGCCATGACACTCTCTAGCCTGCTGCCGCTGCCTCTGCATGCCGTCCCCTATAGTGTCAGGGTCAATTATTGGATGTTTTAGATGCTATCTAGCTTCATTCTGTCACTCTGTCATGGCCATGCTGTTGCCCATAATTTTGGCATAATGGTGCGATTAGGCAGCCTCAGAGGCATCCATGCATGCTGCCCCTGCTGTTTCCTGTCCATTTCCGTGGTGTTTCCATCCTTTTCTGAGGTTCCCAGGTGTTTGGCCAAGCTTCCCTGTGCAGAGCCTTGGTCCCCTTGAAAAATGCTCGAGTCTCCCATTGACTTCAATGGGGTTCGTTATTCGAGACGAGCACTCGAGCATCGGGAAAAGTTCGTCTCGAATAACGAGTACCCGAGCATTTTAGTGTTCGCTCATCTCTATTTAAGACTTTATTTAATTAAGTATTTTGATGAAAATATGTTTTTATTAAGTGTTTCAAACTTTTTTATTTCGTTTACTGGTGATGCTCTGATCGCTTGTTCAAGCTCTTATTCACTGTGCTATGAAACACACTGGGCATGCCCAGAAGGCAGGACCTGGCTCCCGGAAGGCACCGAGCAACCCTGGGGCACTGGCAGACCCTGGGCTGCCATTGTAGTTGAAGTGTTGTCAAAATGTGCAATTTGAGGGGAGAGGGCTATGCTGTATTCAATGAAGAGATCTCATTCACTAATGCGCTCCAAGTCCAGCTATAATCCTAGAATATAAATCTACATTTTTACAGTCCTGCTACTGCACACAAAAGTGTGATTACATAGGTCACAAGGACAATATCTCACACCATGTCCTATTTTACTGATGAAGGATTTCCTTCAAAAAGGGTGTGAAGCAGTCTAGAGATATAGAACACTTATTTTTGTAAGAGCCATGTGTAAGTGAATGGTTATTAAAACTGGAAGAGAGAAGTGCTTTAGCTGTAAGGCAGGAAAGTAAAGAAATTGTTGGATAGAAAAGAATTAATTTTCTCATTATCTTTAATTTGTTTTTAATAAAAATAAAACTGGAAAAAGTCACTGCACCCTCCTCTTGCTCTTGGAGCTGATGTGCTGTGAGCAAGGTCCTCACTGCACTTGTGCTGAGGTAGCGGGTTAATCAATTTCACCACATTTTTCACGTTTGCCAGTAAACAGCTTGAAATATTAAATACCATCACTAGGAAGTGCAATATGCTCTGCATTAACTACGCCTTCAGATAGCCCTGTACACACAAAATTTAAAAGGTTATGGAGGGTCATACAAATGGAAACACAAAAATGAAAAAAGGCATCAGTAGGAAGGGGTCATAGTTCCAAATATAGTATTTGATACTAGGTAGAACATTATTCATGTAGTTGAAGGGTTACGCCCAACCCATAAAATGATGATATACTGTGGGGATCTAAGACAATAACTCTAAATCTGGTCATAACCTATTTTATAAACTTTGCCATTTCAAATAACAATTCAAAAACTAAGAGAAATAGGATCAACATTGAACATTACCTGTGCAGATTTTCACTTCCGTGTGTAAGGTTTGGAGCTCTGCAATCATTGTTAAATTCCGGTATGAAACCAAAATCTTTGTACAAAGCCTCAGCACCTTTAGCGATTATAGAAACTCCATTTTGAACTCTACGATGAAGATCATCTTTCCATCCAGCAGACAAAACTGTAAAGAGACCTACTGGCAAGTGCTCAGGCATGTAATCTGTGCCTCCTAAGTTGGTTCCTACCATAAACCAAATATACCCAGGTCCAGTTAGCCCTGCTTCTCTTGCAGCCTTGAAGACGCCATCAGCCTCATCCTTGGAACAGTAGAGCAGTCGCACTTGTACAGTTATTTCTCTTAATTGCCTCTTTAGTTTTGCTCCACTTGGGTCATCAGTAAGATTCAGGGTTAAAACACCTCGATTTTCCCATCCAATAAAACTACTGTCAGTTAGTAACTCAATGTAATCCACAAAATCCTCATATCCAGGGAATAAGGTTGTAATAACTGCAAAAGCCGTCCAATCATATTCCTCCAAAACTTCAAAGATGACTTGTAGCTGCTGTTCTGTAGAAGCCCCCAGCTGTAGAAAGGTGGAACCTTTTTCCTAAAAAAGAAAAAAATGCAGTAAAAAACTTTAATGGTACAGACGGTCCCCTACTTAAGAACACTCAACTTACTTATGACCCCTAGTTACAAACGGACCTCTGGATATTGGTAATTTATTGTACTTTAGTCCTAGGCTACAATGATCAGCTGTTACAGTTATCAAATGTGTCTGTAATGAAGCTTTAGTGTTAATATTGATTCTTATGATAACCCAACATTTTTAAAATCCAATTGTCGCATAGACCAAAAAAGTTCTGGCTGGGATTACAATGATGAAATATACAGTTCCGACTTACATACAAATTCAACTTAAGAACAAACCTACAGACCCTATGTTGTATGTAACCCGGGGACTGCCTGTATTAACTATTGGCAAACTCGAATCCTTTTAAAAGTAATTTACACCAAAGTGCATATTATAATGTTTTCAAGGGGTAATAAATTATTAATTTATCATTTTTATTTGTATATTTTAACATTTTTAAATGTGTTGTTAGATGTGACAGATCACAGCAAAGAGAACGCTGTCAATTTCTTTGAATAGCTAAGCAATTAGGCAGGCTTGCAATCAATCAAACACCGATAGAGAGACTTTAAAATGGGTGACCAGTAGAGAGGAGTCAACATACTCGTCTGAGCTTGCTGCTCGTTCGAGCATTAGCATACTCGCAACTGCTCGGTGCTCGGACAAGTATTTTGCCCGCTCGAGAAAATGTCAACTCGCAACGTTTAGATTTTTGGCGGCCAGAAACAGAGCCAATCACAAGCCAGGAGACTCTGCACTACACCCAGCATCACGTGGTACACTTACATGTCGATAGCAGTGGTTGGCTGGCCTGATCAGTTGACCCTGGAATATACTAGCCCCTGCCCTCATTGCTCGGATCATTCTCTATCTGGATGCCGTTAGGGAGAGAGCTGCTGCTGGCCAGGGATAGCGTTAGGGTGTTCTATTAGATTACTGTTAGGCAGGAGTGATTCTACAAGAACCCAACAGCCCTTCTTAGGGCTACAATAGCGTTATATTTTATTTTTTTTTATTTGCTTGTGGCTGGGCTTGATGGCACTAGTAGTGCAGCTAGTACCATATTGTGACGAATTTGAAGGGAGACTTGCGAACGTTCTATTTAGCTCACATAGTGACACACATATCCATCTCAAACACCTAAGTGGGAGAATTTATTAAGGGTTTGATTGAATAAGGCACAGTCTGCCGATTTTTTATTTATTTATTTTTCAAAACTGAAAATCACAGGCACAGCACAAAATCCTGTTGTGTGCTGTCAGTGTAGGTTAGAAATTAGCCATAGCAATCATCATCTTCTGTGGTTGCTGTGTGATTTATTCTGCACGTTTTGTTCTAGAAAAAAATAAAAAAAACACAAAAAAATAAAAAAAATAAAAAAAAACACACAAAACAAAAAACACAAAAAAACATTAAAAAAAACACAAAAATATTTACAGTTTATACTATTTGTACTATTTTGTACTATTACAGCTGTCACTTCATTATGCCTTTTAGACCCTTTTATGGCCAAACATTTGGTCCTTAGAATGTATTTAAATTGGGGTTGGGGAACTATTAAATACATAGGGGCACATGTATCATAGTTTCAGCTAGGCAAATTGTCTTTTTTTGCGACTTTTCTCGTTTTAGCAACTTTTTTCTTTGCGACTTTTGTTGGCGCTCTTCAAGTGCACCGCGGTCTGCACCTTTTGCAGTGTGCCTCATGTATCTTAACTTTCCTGATGTTCCGTGTGACTTTTCACCGTTTTTGTGACTTTTTTGCAACTTTTTAGGTGCAAATCTGCACCTGGTCCAGGGCAGGTTCAAAGGAAGTTTTTTGTTTTTCATGGACCCGATTTTAAAATGTAAATTGGAATTATTTCACTTGCTTTTACTTTTTAACATTTTGAACAGTAACCTCTTTCGTCAAAATTCTTAATTTTTTAAATTTTTAATTGATTACTTCTAAGTGCGAGGTCACACGTAGCAGTTTAATTGTGTTTTTAATGCATTTTGAAACTAATTACAACAGCTTATGAGAGGTGATTTGCCTTATTTCATTACTGTTAACATTTGTGTTTACAAACGCAATATATAAACGCTGCATTAGTGCATGTGTTAACATTGCTTTTACTATGCGTTTTGTAAATTCAAATGTTAAAAGTAATGAAATAAGGCAAATCATCTCTCCTCAGCTGTTGTAATTAGTTTCAAAATGCATTAAAAAATGCAACATGTTAAATCCCAAATTAACAGTAGTGTCCACTCCTGCATATAACCCCCCTGACGTGGCTTGTGTCCATGTGGATTTGAGACATTTGCAACAAAAGTCTCAAAAAGAAGTCAAAATTTGCACCTGCCAGTATAGGAAAAACTGAACATGTATCACAAGTAAAAAGACAGGATCATACATAAGGTGCAAAAACTAGCCGCCAAAAGTCTCTTAAATTCACCTCAGAGAGACAAAACTACGATACATGAAAGTGTCATTATTTGGCTAACATTTTTTTGACTCCCAAGGTGAAATCATGCAATGCTCATGACAATTGCAAAAAATCATTTTGGTCTCAACGGGCCTCAATTACTATGACATATATTAAAGTTAACTACAACTTAATTTGCAAATATCTATAGATTAACAAGCATGGCTTGCTTGGAAAGGGAAAGTCATTTTGTTGTAAAAAGAATATGGCAGCATGGCAAACTTGCTTCTGAACAAACCTTAAAGGACACCTGTCATCAGGTCTGTGTCACTAGTCCTGTCACCTCTACCTGTTGGAGCAGCTCGCAAGGATCCCATCCCAGCCTTTCTCTAGTCAATTCATACATTAATCATTGTAAAATCATCTATTCTTTATCATGTAAATGAGGCTGGTCACATGGTCAGAGGCAGTGATGTCACCCCTGTTACCCCTCCCCTCTCCTCCCCCTGCTCATGTCTGTGTGTAATGTATAGTAAAGCATGGCTAGTGTGTGCTGTATCTGCTGACATGCTGCATCCTCCTAATATACAGGTGAGAGACACAGACAGCAGCTACACATGAATCTGACATGTTCTGCTGTAACATGGCTGCCTGGAGCTGCTGTATCTCTCCTATACACACACAGGCTGCAGGTGGCGCCAGCACCAGGAAGCACATCATTATACAGCCTCACATCATTATACAGGCTGTCAGTCATGCACTGGGGGTGTGGCTGTGCCTCCCACTCATGAATAGAGTGGACAGCTTGAATATGCTAATGCTTCATTGGACATTTCACAGGTCATTTGCATACAACTTTAGGACCTCATTGCTTAGGTTTATAGGCATGTAGAGGGACAATGAAGGGATAGAGGCAATGCTTTCTAATGGCAGTTTATGAAAATATATTTAGTTTAGGGGGGTTATTTTGCATGACGGGTTCTCTTTAATATTTGTGGAAAAATGTATTTTGGGCAGACTCAACCACAATGTTAGGGCATGATGCACAGCACTGTATATCTGGGGAAAAATCCAGAATATGAATAAAAATGCTAAATGTTATGCAAAGCAGTGGAGGGGTGTAAATTTGGGCTTGTTGTGTAGTCACAGGATCTGGACGCAATGAATTCATTGAGACAGGTGTATCATTAGGAAGGATACTGCATCCAATCTATTTTAGTGGCTTAGACAGTTTGATAAATGGGGCACATGAGATGTAAATGTCTACTTTGGATTGTGGAAATTTTAGTTCAAAAGTAGTCCAAAACTTTTAAATTTGGTGTAAACAAATTGGCAGAGGAGCAAATTGTAAGACATTTTGGAGACAAACAACTGATATAACTGCAAGTTTACACCTCTTACTTATTCAATTGATCATGAACTCCTTGATTTACAAAATTATCCAGGGGTCATAAATGAGGCCCCAAAGCACACTAGCAAATCAATGTATTTTAATTGGTCCACACATCAACCCAATAGAATTACTGAACAGCAAGAGAGCTGTGCAAACATTTATTCTCACAATCTTCACTTGAAGCAATGTTATAAAAATAAGCGTGCCAATATGTTCTCTAGAACGATCCTGGATGCTGACAAAGTTATACAGCAAATGATTACTGTAAATTATTATTAATAAATTATTACTTAGATTCTACATATGTTGTAGCCTTTTAATGTGACTGCATATTTTTTAAAATAATGACATGGTGGAATCAGTTCTGTCACCAGATCTTAATACATTGGGGCTGCGGCCGCACCTTAGTTGGATTTTCGGTGATTCTTCGGCTGTGACAGGTATTTAGCAGAGGATTTTGTTGCACGCAATCATATTTTGGGGCAGTTGCGCTGGCTTACATGTGACAGAATTCAGGGGGCGGCCGTTATCTGATCTTGCTGATTCGGACTGAGCGCAGGATTTAGCTTTCAAATTGTGTTGCACTTACATACACTGGAATAAGAAAGTGAACTCCAGCGGAAGTTGGCGGGGAAGCAACAAATGCAGGATATCCAGCACACAATCTTATTGAATTGCTGCAGAGTGCATTCCGGTTAGACAATGAATTTTTGGGGAACTCGAGTGAATGGGCAAGTAAATGCGCCCCATTCTATTGACCAGATTTTTTTGTTTAATTATGCCCTGATACGTAAAATCATAAAATAGTTAAAGACAAAATAACACAAAGTGTATATTTACAAAGAGTATAATAAAAGTATTAGGCATTTAAACATTATTAAAGTAAATTAAAAAATACCTTTCAAAATATACACGTTTATACACATTGAAAATACATATTGCAATTTAGACAATGGACTCCTGGGCAACAGAAATAACAATGCACCCTAAAATTCCAGATCCCTGCTTGCCTCTGTGTATCCAAGGTGAAACTGGACAACCACAATGATAGACCCTCTCTACACCAAGGTGCAGACAAGAAACAAGTCAAACAAACTCAATAAGGGTGGCTAACACTTCGGGTCATCACTGAGAAAGCACCTAAGGTACAAAACTTCATACACAAAAGGATAGTAAAAGAACACCAGACAAGAATTGATCATCAGAAATACAGAGAAAGCTTCAAAAGTAGCACAGATATCAAAGCTGCAAAATGACTATAACTGGCAAGTGACATAGCATGCACATTTATGCCCTAGTCAGGAACCCTGCTCCAGGTAAAACGGGCCATGCTCTGACATTCAATTAACCCCTTCAGGTCCCAAACCAAGCTGCAAATAGCTTGGCATAGTAGGCTCATTCAGCTCTAGAACACAGTTCAGACTGTTGAGTAAAAGTTATCCAGAAAATCAGTGTTTCCTTAATCAAACAACACAAACTAAGGAGCATGCTGACACAGACATCACACATACATATTAAAATGTAGTAATTTAAAAAGAAATGGACACATATTTAACAGATATTGATTTAGATATGTGCAAATTGTACACAAACAACAATGGAGAACAAAATTAGAGAACAACACACAACAATTTCCTAAATGTCAAGGTCATTGTATAGTAGTCATATGGCAATAAATAACATGTGTGAAATAGCAGTATTTTAAGCTTATTTCATAAATCGTATATATTCTAAAGCACAGAATTACATGTAAGTGAGATCAATATTTAATCAAAATCAAATATATATATATATATGATATAGAGGTAGGAATTAATAGAACTGTGTCTATTTTTGCAGATGGCACCAAGCTGTGTAGTGAAATACAGTCTATGGAGGATATTCATAGGCTGCAGGGTGACTTGGAAAACCTGAGAGTTTGGTCACCCACTTGGCAAAAGAGGTTTAATGTGGATAAGTGTAAGGTTATGCACCTGGGGGCTAATAATCCATATGCAACATATGTCCTTGGGGAAGTAAATCTGGGAGAGTCCCTTGTTGAGAAAGACCTGGGAGTACTAGTAGATCATAAAATAAATAACAGCATGCAATGTCAATCAGCTGCCTCTAAAGCCAGCAACATCTTGTCATATATCAAAAGTGTTATGGATTCTCGGGATAGGGATGTAATATTACCACTGAACATGCCATTGGTTTGGCCTCACCTGCAGTATGCTGTCCAGTTCTGGGCACCAGTCCATAAAAAGGATGCCCTGGAGCTAGAAAGGGCACAACGAAGAGCCACTAAAATGACAAGGTGTATGGAGGGTCTCAGTTATGAGGAAAGATTAAAACAACTATATTTATTTAGTCGAGAAGAGACAACTACAAGGGGACATGATTAATTTATACAAATATATGAATGGTCCATAAAAAAAAATATGGTGGAATGTTGTTCCAGATTAAATCAAATCAAAAGACAAGGGGGCACTGTCTCTGTCTGGAGAAAACAAGGTTTAATCACCAGAGGAGACAGGGCTTTTTTACTATGACAACTGTAAAATAGTCTGCTTCATAGAATGCAGAGAATCTCCATGGAAGATTAATAATATAGAGTAATACCAATAGTCTCATCAAAAGTGTATTCCTAATTTCCGCCATGTGATCAAAGTCTAGATTGTGTCTGGGTCATGTGACTTTGATCATGTGGCTGAGATCTCAGTAAAATGACTTTATTCGTGACCCACATTGCATTTTTTAACTGAAGTTAGGAATACACTTAAAATTCAATTTTGATGAGACTATAGGTGGTCCCCAACTTAATAGCACTCGACTTACAGATAACCACTAGTTACAAACGGTCCTCTAGATGTTGGTAATTTACTACACTTTAGTTCCAGGTACAATGATCAGCTGCAAGAGTTATCAGAGGTGCCTGAAATTAAGATTGGTAATCCTGGTTCTTTTGACAACCCGACAACGTTTTAAAATCGTCAAAGAGGCCAAAAAATTTTCCCTGGGGTTACAATTATAAAATATACAGTTCTGACTTACATACAAATTCAAATTAAGAACAACTCTACATAACCTATCTACCTGCCAGTATTCGTATTACGCTATATCATTTTTTACTCGCTATATACAGCATTCTATAGAAGGTCTTTTGCTACTGAATAGATTGGGACATGGTGACGGGATCAACGCATCTACACCATTAAAAATGCATTGAAAGTTGTGCTTCCTTGCACAACTCCATAAGGTGAGCAGATCTGATAACGCTTAGTCACATGTTTTTAAAATGATGCTATTCATAGGAGCACACTATCGCCTTTTTTTGTTTTTTTCTGCCTTTTGATGGGAAACATGGCGACATGTATCACACGTATGGCTCTGCTTTTAGTTTTTGGCCTTTTTTCTAGTCAGATGTATCTTAGCAGTTTGTTCTTATTGATACATGTGGTGTTTAGTCTTTACTGAATTTGTGACTTTTTAAAATAAAAGACACAAAAGGTCTCAGAAATCAAAATCAGATTTAGGCTAATTTCTATACCTAAACAGGGGCAACCATAGATTTTTACCAAGATTTGTTACTTTTTTGCGACTTGTTAAAAAATTGCAATTTTCCCATCAGACCTTGCTGATTATTTTCACTCTTACCTGTGTATCTAGTGATCTTGCTATCTTGTTTTGACTTCTGCTTTGCCTACTGACCATTCTATTTGCTATACGATTCTATACCTTTGTCGCCATCTTGGTTTTGACCCGGTTTGTTTGACTCCGCTTGTCTGTCTTATCTGTGGTTTCTCCCTCAGTGTTGTTGTGTCTCCCGGTGTCTCAGACCTGTGTTAGTATTCTGTGCCCCAGTGTGAATACTGGTCTATCTCAGTATTCCTTTTACCTGCCTGCTCCTGATCTTACCCCTATGGAAAACCTCTGGAAAATCCTTGACATCAAAGTTATGGCCCATAAACCAACAACAGTCTCAGAACTGTGGAAGAGACTGGAAGAAGAGTATACCAAAATCACACCAGAGCAGACTATTGAGAGACACCAGTGAGACTATTGATGTTCTGTGGCCGCTGATATGCTGTAGTCATTCACAGTAAAGACCTGTGCACTTACTGATTGGTGACTGCTGTAACCTTAAGAAAATGTAGCTATAATCTTTCTCATTGATCTTTTCTAGTTCTGATCATTATGTTTTTTTCTGAAAAATAAAGGTTTAATGTTGATATACTGGTAATTTTTTTTAAACACTTTTCTAGTGGCATGGTGTACCCCGTACAAAAAATCCATATGTTGATCATTGGAGATATTTTTGGAAAATCTAACTTATAAACTCCTCAAACAATGACAATTTAATAAATATACACAGATTGAGCCCAGATTTTGGACATGACATGAGGTATATAATAAACTTGATCTGAAAAATAGATGAGGCAGAAATTAACAATTGTAAGAAAAGATGGGTATCTGGGAGTCACATGATTTAATTGTTTTAAACATAACTGTGTGACATTGCATTTTTCCTTGATACTCTTGCATTCACTTAAATATTATATGCTGAGCTATGATAAATTTTGCTCTACTCTCACTCTAAACTAGAATATGATCTGATCAACTGTTTCAGAAAAAAACTTTGTTAACATTTTTTCTAACATTTCTTGCCAATACTTTCTCTAAAGTATTAACTAGACTGAATCCAAAGTACTCCAGTGCATGAACAACATTATTACTTATCAACGGTCTAGAAGATTACATGCTTGATAGCCACACATGTTCCTTCTCTGGTCTTTTAAAAAAATGGTACATAACACTATTTGTAGTCCTCATTTGAGCCATTTTAACAATATTTGTAGCACTTTCTAGCATAACCTAAGACAACAAACAGGTTAGCAGACAAATACCAAAAGTATGCCAGCACTACCATTTACATACAATTTTCCAATAGGCTACTTTTTAACTCAGTATTTTGAGTTGTTTGAGACTGTATAATTTCCTGACAAAAAAAACATTTTACCTTGTGTTCCTAGACGCAATTAGGGCTAGAAGAGAATGCCAAGTGCCCAACAGTTGACACTCTTTCTGTGCACATGAAAAATAATCAAATAATGCTTTTAGCATCATCCTTTTCCATCATGACATATATCTAATGGTAATACACAATGAGTAATATATTAAGTCATAAAACGTGTCTAAAACCATTGCTAAATGTGGTATGATGTGGTATAATAACAAGACAGGAAAGTTAAATAAAAGTTGCCAATACCAATCTACTTATACTGCTCTATCACAGCCGATAAGCATATTCTAATGCCCACAAATAAGCATTGCCCACAGCTAAGTTTGAGAAACCTGAGCCACAAAGGCAGGGTTCTTCTAATGAAGTTTGGGGTCAGGTCCAGTTATAGCTCAATCCCCCCTACCAGAACCAGTCACTAACGGCATTTAAATATTTGCAGCTCAAGATTGCCGGCACTAGAATGCCCATGGTGGAATCTTGGAAAAATTTTAATGGGCTCACTAAACACTACTCAAATCATATTGGCTTTATGTACTAAGGGTCACGCGGCCGCACTTTCCTCAGATGTTCCATCGTTTTCAGGCATTACGCCGCTGGGTCAGGTATTTATCTGGGGATTTTTGCGCACGGGATCATATTTTGGCACAGCCGCTCCATCTTTCATGCGACAAAAATCAGGGGGCGGGCCGTCGGACGATCCGACTGATGCGGACTGATGCGGACTGAGCGTGGGATTTAACTTTAAAATTGTGTCGCAAGACATTGCACTTACATACACCGGGAAGAAAATGGGGAACTCCGGCGGACCTGATCTGGAAAGCGACACATGCAGGAAATCAGTCAAGCGATCTTAGTGAATCGCGGCACAGTGCATTGTTGTCGGACAATGCACTTTCGGGAACTCTGAGAGACAGGGTAAGTAAATGTGCAAAGTGCAACAGATTCATGAATTGTTCACTCGTTCTTCAAGAAATCCAGAGCCCCAACAAAGTACAACAACTTTTATTGGTGTCCCTTTAATCCTAAATTCTTAAAATCCTAAAGAATAATTACAGTTATAACTGCTGTTGTTTTGAAAACACTAGTATGGTTTGAATTCATTGGCAGCTGATGGGCACATAACATACAATGCCAAGCATGAAGAGCTATCCCAGAATGAATAATTCCAAGAGTTCTTATAGAAGCCGCAGCCCATGAAATTAGATTCACTGATCTTTACTTGCATGGCATCACCAAGCTTTTAAATATTCATACTTTAATATCTTATCCAAAATATTTCACTGCCATTGGGGATGTGCCTAGCCTGGACATTCTGGCTTTTCTTGAGAGGAAAATATGTCCTCAATTTCCTTTATGTACAGTAAGCATAGGGGACCCTGACTAGTTACCCTTGACACAGATATTCATGAGGACCTTCCCTGGTGGTTTGATTGAATGTTAATAACTATATTAGCCTTGCAGATAATATCACTCTGGCAGCAGAATGAATGAAGTGAGTGCACAAAGTGTGTATATAAACTGTCAGAAGAGGCCCTTTTGCCCCAAGATTATTTGTGAAATATTAATGGAGGAAAATTGGCTACCAGTTAGCAAAGGAAAGGAAGACAGTGGATGGGATAGTAGAGTGAGACAGAGGCAGTGTGCATGGACTGAAATTGAAATAGCAGACAGACAAAGGAATGAAGGGTAACTGATATGTAAATGAAAGACAAAGACCGATTGAAGTCATGAAACAGAGAAGTCATTTTACAGACAAAGAAAATGTTAATGAAATAATACAGACATCACAAGAAAGCAAATTGTGTTAACAGAAGGATAGAATAATGAGAAAATGAAGATGAAGAAATGACTGCAAGGGAATAGTATTAGTAATATACTGTTTAAAAGGGAACAAAAACAAATAGAAAAGTGAAAATGCCAGGGTATATTCAAGCTTCATTACTAGGGGAGTCATTCTAGGGGCTACATGCAGGATACAGGTAGATGTATGATAATGAACTCATATTAACAGTTATCAAGTCATCTTAACAGTTGTCAAGGACAGTATCTTCGAAGGATACTGCTATTAGGCAGGAATTTTCATCAGCCATTTAATACAATGGAAAAGATGGAGTTTCAAATCCATTTAAAGGTTAATGTCAAGAAGTGGCACCCATTAATCAAATGCAGATTCTTTACTCTTAAGAATACAGGAGAAGTTTAATAAATGCTGTTGAGACATTGATTTTAGATATTTGCAGTAGAGAAATATCTCATAAATTACATATAGCTTGAGCGACTATGAAATCAAGTTTATCATCTCCAGTGAGAATGGGCAGGTAAGTTTTAAGAATATTAATTATTTTGTAGTAAATATTGCTATATGGAGTAGAGAACACTACCTGCTTCTGTTGATTTTCAGAAGCTTTAGGTTTATCTAATAGTAAAGATAATCTGTCTTTGTTTCTTAGCTTTGTTTTCTGCAATGTCTATTGTGTGACTGTTGTAGCCTCTATGTAGAAGACGTTGTCTCATGATTTTACACTCTTGATTAAACGTGGAATCGTCACTACAACTTCTTCGGGCTCTAATAAACTCGCCTACCGGTAAATTTTGAGTAACATGTTTAGGGTGATTGCTGTTTGCATGCAATAAAGAATTGCCACTAGTAGGTTTTCTGTATAAACATGTAGAAATTGTATTTTTATCTGCATGATCTGTTAGAAGAAGATCTAAAAAAGGGATGGTTTTATTTTCCTGTGTATAAGTGAACCGAAGATTGTATGTGTTATTGTTGATATACTCTATGAATGTCTTTATCTGGTGTGCAGGTCCCTTCCATATTATTAACAGATAATCTATGTATCTACCATACCAGGAAATAAATTCCTGGTATGGGTTGATGGCATTATATACGTATTGCTCCTCCCACATAGATACATAAATGTTTGCCAGTGATGGGGAGAAGCAGGAGCCCATTGGGCATCCAAGAGTTTGGAAAAAGAAACAACCATCAAAAAAAAAAAATTATTCTGTAAAAGGAATTCAGTAGTGCTTAATACATAGTTTTTAAGATCTGATGAATATGTAGTATATTTGTTCATAGAATATTCCAATGCATTTAATGATTTATTGTGGGGTATACATGTATGTAAAGCAGAGATATCGCATGCTAACCATAGGTGCTGTTCAGACCAACCGTGCTTGGACATGGCTTTTAAAACTGATTTAGAATCTTGCAGGTATGCAGGAGTCTGTTGTACAATAGGCTGTAATAACCAATCTATCCATGCACTAAGTCTCTCTGTGATGGATAATACCCCCGATATAATAGGGCGTAGTGGCGGTGGAAATATATTTTTATGGGTTTTCGGGGTGGCATGTGATATCTGTGTCATGGGTGAATTGGGGGCTAAATATTCCGCTTCTTTGGGTGTTATGATGCCCAATTGTACACCCCAGTTTACATGTTTCAGCAATAACGATTTTATAGGTTCAGTTGGAACTGTAGATACAGGTTTGTGTACTGAAGTATCTGACAACATTGTTTTAATCAATTTTTCATATAGACCATATATGAAAAATTGATTAAAACAATGTTGTCAGATACTTCAAGTTCCCTACACTGTACTGAAGAGATCCAACCAGGTTTGAATAGTGCTGTCTACAGTTAGGGATCTTTTTATGTAGTGTATGTAAACTTCTGGTTTCAACTGTATAACATGCTTTTAAATCCTGGACTACCATTTTAAATATGACAAAGGCAGGGAGCACAGTAGAATGCTAGCATTTAGACACAAAGTTGCGCATTGGACCAGTAGATAGAGACCATTTGCTGAGTTGCATAAAATTGACTTTTGAAGTATATACTGTATGTTTTTAATTTTAATTTAAAGGAAATCTACCACTCGATAAAACCACATCTTGAACGTGGTGCTTGTCTTCTTGAATCTTGACACGCCGGGATCACCTTAAAAAAGATTTCTATATTCCTTTTCTGGGAAGGTCAGTAAGAATAACACCTTCACATATGACGCACCAGTACACCACAGTGCCAATAAGGATGTTTAAATATGTTGGGGGGGGTCTCTGCCTCCGCCATTTTGACGGGATTGTCGCTTTCCATGACATCATCGGGGAGTGACGTTCCATCACCATATCAGCTTGTACAAGACTTTAGGGCTTGTCATTTCTGAAGATTTGTCACAATGTGCCTATGGTACACTGTAACAGAACTTCAGCATATGCACCAGATACTACAATACTCCTTGGTAGGGATGATCAGACCCCTAGGGTGAAAGTACCCTGGGGGTTGTGTAAATACAGTAAAAAAATCACATTGTTAAAAAAAAACAAATAAAAACCTAACTGATATAGAAACAAAACCATTATAAATATGTTAGGTATTGCTGTGTCACAAAAGTCTCAATCTATCAAAATATTAAAGTGGTTAACAGAAATTAGTGCCCAAATGTCCAAATCAATACTTTTTTACCATTTTACAATAGGAATTTAAATGAAAAGTGATCAAGGGACCAGCCAAGTATTATTTTTCCGCTCTCCAGTGCACGGCTTGCTATATTAAATTCGGTCAATAGGAACTACAATTTGTACACACAAGCCTCCATAAAGCTTCATACAATGAAAAGCAAAAAAAAGTTATCAATGTGTAGAACAAAAACCAGAAACACAAAAACAATAGAGGGCATTGGCAATAAGGGGTTAAAATGTTTTTTTTTTTATAATAAATTATGTTTAACCTTTTCTCTTGTTAGCAATTATCATGGACCAAGTTATCATTATTTTGGTTTTATCAAGTTTCTTTACTTATTATTTGATCCAGAAAAATGCTGTGTGTAGAGTTAAACCACTTTAGACAAACTTGAGGGTGTTGTAGGACATGACTGTGGTGTTTTAGACTAGCTGTTGTCTTGTGCAGTTTGATACACTATTATTTTTGTTGCCAATTACAAATGAAGCAGAAGTTTTAGATTGTCATTGTGTACATCAGAATCAGGTCAGTAAGTCATATTAAATGTCTCCCGCTGTTTTCTACGGAAATGTATCCATAGGGCTATTACTTTTTTCATACAGCATTTACCTAGCAACCACAATTTCTCAGATTCTATCTGTAACTTAACTACAGGGTACAGGGTGGAAGATCACACTTGTCTGTTTTAACTTTTACAATTTTATAACTTAACCGGTTAAGGACCGGGCCCTTTCCTGTTTTTTCATGTCTATTTTTCACTCCCCACCTTCAAAAATCTTTAACTTTTTTTATTTTTACACGTAAAGAGATGTGTGACGGCTTGTTTTCTGCGCAACAAATTGCACTTCATAGTGATGGTATTAAATATTCCATGCCATGTACTCCGAAGCGGGAAAAAAATTCCAAATGCAGTGAAGACGGTGAAAAAAAACGCATTTGCGCCATTTTCTTGTAGGCTTGGATATTACGTCTTTCACTGAGCGCCCCAAATGACATGTCTACTTTATTCTTTGGGTCGGTACGATTAAGTGGATACCAAATTTGTATAGGTTTTATAACGGTTTCATACATTTACAAAAATTAAAACCTCCTGTACAAAATTTTTTTTTTTGATTTTGCTATTTTCTGGCGCTAATAACTTTTTTATACTTTGGTGTACGGAGCTGAGAGTGGTGTAATTTTTTGTGAAATTTGATATTATTTTCAATGATATCATTTTTAGGACTGTACGACCTTTTGATCACTTTTTATAGATTTTTTTATATTTTTCAAAATGGCAAAAAAGTGCCATTCTCGACTTTGGGCGCTATTTTCTGTTACGGGGTTAAGCGCATTGAAAAACCGTTATCATATTTTGATATATCGGAAATTTTTGGACGCGTTGATACCTAATGTGTTTATGATTTTTACTGTTTATTTATATTTATGTCAGTTCTAGGGAAAGGGGGGTGATTTGAAATTTTAGGTTTTTTAATTATTTTTTTTTTAAAACTTTTTTGTATTTTTCTTTTTACTATTTTTCAGACTCCCTAGGGTACTTTAACCCTAGGTTGTCTGATCGATCCTATCATATACTGCCATACTACAGTATGGCAGTATATGGGGATTTTCCTCCTCATTCATTACAATGGGGGTCATTTACTAAGGGCCCGATTCGCGTTTTCCCGACGTGTTACCCGAATATTTCCAATTTGCGCCGACTTTCCCTGTATTGCCCAGGGATTTTGGCGCACGCGATCGGATTGTGGCGCATCGGCACTGGCATGCACGCACCGGAAATCGGGGGCGTGGCCGAGCGAAAACCCGACTGATTCGGAAAAACCGCTGCATTTAAAACAATAAAAGTGTCGCTTGGGACGCGCTTACCTTCACTTGATCCGGCCCGGTGAATTCTAGTGCGGAACAATGCTTTTCAGCGCAGCAGCGCCACCTGGTGGACGGCGGAAGAACTACCTTAGTGAATCCCAGCCGGACCCGAATCCACCGCAGAGAACGCGCCGCTGGATCGCGAATGGACCGGGTAAGTAAATCTTCCACAATGTGTTTCATTAACCCCTTCATTACAAATCAGCACATTGTAATAAAGGGGTCAAAACGAAATAGCCTCGGGTCTTCAGAAGACCCGAGGCTACCATGGAGACGGATCACCGCTCCCCGATGACGTCACGGGGAGTGGCGATCCCAGGTAAGATGGCGGCGCCCATGCGCCGCTATCTTTTTGAGGCTGCCGGCAGCTTTGCCGAGAACCATCGCTGTGATAACACCCGCGGTCGGTGCCAGCAGCGATCGCGGGTGTTACCGGTAGGCCTTTTCTGCAATATGCAGCAAAGACTTATCGGCTATGGAGAGGGCTCAGCCCGTGAGCCCTCTCCATGCAGCGCGACCCGACCGCCGCCGTGAACTGGTTAAGCATAAGGTTTTAAAGTATACAATAATTGTAATTGTTTAGAACCTGACCTGATTGAAAGTCCCAGCATCTCTTGTTTTCTCTGCATCTCTAATGTTTATTGGTATGTGTAAATGCATATGCGTTTCGCCATTCTCCCTGGAGACTTCCCGACTCTTTTCTCTGTCTCTCCACCCTTTTGATTAACACCTGGTTGTTGTAGCTAATTTGTCCTGGTGTATAAATTGGAGACTGCAGGTCATACCTGACTGTGGTCATACCCAGTGCATCTTTTCTAAGTGAAACTATTTAAGTGCAAAAGAATTATACAACAATTGAACCGGTAGGAAACAAAGGTACTTTATCTGTAAGAACTTGCCTAACTCTTGTCTTTCAAAATGTTATCTGAAAAGCACAATAACCTTTTTCCTCCATCGCCTTCCCACTCCAAATCTTGTGGACTTGTAGTGGCACTTAGAAAAGATGCAATGCCAAGATGGCGCTGCTAAATTTCGAAGAGCCCAGGGCTAGGGGACTTTTTCTTTCCACAGGAGATAATTGTCTTTGCACATAATCCATGCTAATGCTGTAAGTTTAGTAATTGTTACAGGTAAATTTACAACGTCCCTAAGTCTTTGCATTAAAGCAACCAAATAAAAAAAACTTTTACTTCAATATAAAGTAAATTAACCGATTAACGACTGGCCTATCGGCTTTTTATGACGGTCATTAAGGGTACTTCTTCTGGCGCGACGCCTTTCTACGGCGGTGCATCAGAAGAAGATTTAATGACATCGGGTTTAGCTGGTGGCAGTGTTTAACCCCTTACAGGCCGAGGTCAAGCATGACCGTGGCGTGTAAGTGTCCTCACCTTGGATCGGACCTCCTGACTGTGCTTGCCAAGGGATCCAATCCCTCCTGCCGTGGCCCTGGGGCCCGGCACGTGCCCCGTGGCCCTCGGCTTCTGTCCCCGCCGGGTTCTGCCTCCTTACAGTAAACGCTGTAATACAAGTGTATTACAGTGTAAAGGCTTGAACAAGCAAGAAATAGAAAATGTAAAAAAGTAAAAAAAAAAAAAAAAAAGATTAAGTAATAAATAAATAAAATAAAAGTCCCATAATCTCCCCAGTTACACATAAAATGCAAACTATAAAATATAAACTATATAAAAAACAAAAACACTTACATATTTGGTATCATCTCGTCCGTATTAATCTGTACAATAAATCTAAATCCATATTGAATGCGCTTGGTGAACGCCGTAAAAAAAAAAAAAAACTTCAAGCAATATACAATTTTTCATCAAACACCATCACAAACATTTTCTAAAAAATTATCAAAAAAAGTTATGTTCCCCAATATGATATGACTGAAAAGAGCAACTCTTTTCGCAAAAATAAGCCCTCAACCAGATCTGACAACAAAAAAATACAGAAGTTATGGCCTTCAAAATTTGTCGATAGTAAAATAAATGGGATTTCCTCCAATATTGGTTTTGCTCTGTAAAATTGAGTAAAGATAAGAAAACCTATATAAATGAGGTATCACCGTAATCGTAGTGAACCAGAGAATAAAGATAAAAAATTATTTTTATGTTACGTTGAGCGGGGGAAAAAAGTGCTAAAAATCCAAAATAAAAATTGATGATTTTGTTTGTTTCCCCCTTGAAATAGTTAATAAAATGTATTTATTTATTTATTTTGGATTGATTATTTTCATACAAGCTATGTACATGTATCTGGCACATGTGCAGTAAAGTAGACTGTACCAACCTTGTCTTCATTTGGATGTTAGGTATGAAACAGATCTTTGAGGTGGCTTGTGGTGAAATATATGAGACATTCCATCACCATCCTGAATAACAGCATGGTTTTAGTTTAGGGCAAATAACTTAAGCTGTTATGGCAGCTGAATTAGTTACTACTCAAATTTCTCATATACAGTAAAAAAAAACCTGAATTGTTACATCTCCCCATATTTTGTTAAAGCCATACAGACACACAGTTTCTAGATTCTGAGGAAATTGGTATTGTCTGAGCTAGAGATATAAGATTGTAGGCACCATTGAGAACTGTTGAGAATAATAACATCCTCTGCTCAGAACTGCAGAATGCTATTTTAACAAAAAGAAGCCAGAATTTTGGAGTGTCTATCAGTCATATCCTCCTTCTTCTCTTCCCGTTTTCTTACACTTAACATGGACAAAACAGAACTGATAATCTTTCCTCCACCCAACACATCCCTACCACCAGACCTAACCATCAAAATTCTTCGTCCCTAAAGTCTGCGGCCTTGGAGTCATCTTTGACTCTGCCTTATCCTTTAAGCCTCACATACAGGCCCTTACTACAATCTGCTGCTTCCATCTCAAGCACATCTCTCACATCCGACCCTTACTCAATCCAGATTCTACAAAATTACTAGTCCATGCTCTTATCATCTCCCCCTTGGACTACTGTAACACCCCTCCATTCTATCCTAAAATCTCCATCCGTCTCCTCGATTCTCCACTGCATCTCATCTATGCCAGTCTCTCCACTGGTCTCTCCATTCCACAGTGAATTCAATTTAAAAGAGTAACTATGACATAGAAAGCCATCCACAACCTGTCCCCTCCATATATCTCTGAACTCATCAGAAAATACTGTCCCACATGTAATCTCTGTTCCTCACAGGACCTTCAGCTACATTCTATTACCATCTACTCTTCTCACAACCACATCCAGGACTTCTCCCGTGCATCTCCCATACTCTGGAACTCTCTACCAAAATGTGTCAGACTGTCTCCCACTTTTCAGACCTTCAAACATAACCTGAAAATGCATCTGTTCAGGATCGCCTACAGTGCACAATAACTGCACTGCTCTGCTCCCGAACCTTGTGTCTCCATCTAACCTCTCGTATAGATTGTTAGCCCTCACAGACAAGGTCCTCCTTCTGCTTTTTTCCTGATCTCTGTAGTTTTGTATTTGTACTTGTACTTGTATTTGTTCTTGCCTTAATGTAATGTACAGTATGTGAACTGCTTACTGATTGTACAGCACCGTAGAAATAATGGTGCTCTATTAATAAATCATAAAAAAAATGAATTAATGAATAAAGAAACAAATGAGTAAAAAATGTATTTTCTCCAATTTGGATGAGGAAAATTAATGAACAGTCATGTGGAAAAAAATGCACACTATGGTTTTCTGTTTTAGCTCATAATACAAAAAATTCAGATACTTTTTTTTATGAATATGTTACTAGAACCTCAGAGAAATAACAACACACAACACATTCTGGCACTAATTGAACAATTAGGCCAAAGTGTTAATTAAGACCCTACTTGTTCCCTAGAATTCATATATTAAGAATGCAAGAATGAAACAGGAGCTTCTCATCAAATCGTTCAATTTATGAAAAAGTGTGGTTACTAGAGATGAGCGAACACTAAAATGCTCGGGTACTCGTTATTCGAGACGAACTTTTCCCGATGCTCGAGTGCTCGTCTCGAATAACGAACCCCATTGAAGTCAATGGGAGACTCGAGCATTTTTCAAGGGGACCAAGGCTCTGCACAGGGAAGCTTGGCCAAACACCTGGGAACCTCAGAAAAGGATGGAAACACCACGGAAATGGACAGGAAACAGCAGGGGCAGCATGCATGGATGCCTCTGAGGCTGCCTAATCGCACCATTATGCCAAAATTATGGGCAACAGCATGGCCATGACAGAGTGACAGAATGAAGCTAGATAGCATCTAAAACATCCAATAATTGACCCTGACACTATAGGGGACGGCATGCAGAGGCAGCGGCAGCAGCGGAAGGCTAGAGAGTGGCATGGCGACATACCCTAAATGGACTCAGGCTTCAAACCAATGGGTGGCAGAGAGGAACCAAAGGAGGTGAGCAAGAAGCGCTCAAATAATATCGGTACATGATAAAAGTTTGCCAGTATATTTTGTGGATTACACAGCAGGGTGGCGACAAAGTTAACATGGAAGCCATGAAAACAACCCAAAATTCTGCCTGACACAGCTCGTTTGATAAGGGGACCATGTATGGAGGCAGTGAACTAGTAGTAGATTAAAGGTGCTGCAGTTAAAACTATGTTAGTTGGATCTTGGCATGGAGCTGGCGCTCCGCTGCCAGGCGAGCTTTCGCCAATCCAAGCCCCTGTCTATAGGCTACTCCCCAAACAGCACTTCTAAGAACCTTTTGTATAAGATCAAGTGTAGTAGCGTTCTTATAAGTTTAGGATATGGCGGGTGAGGGGAATGTAAACAGATGCGCAAGAAGCGCTGAAATAATATCCCTAAATGGTAAAAGTTTGCAAGTATATTTTGTGGATTACACAGCAGGGTGGCGACAAAGTTAACAACTTTGATGTGGAATGCCCTGTAATAGCTCTTGGGCGGTGTGCCTTTTATCGCCTAGGCTCAGCAGTTTCAGCACCGCCTGCTGTCGCTTAGCGACGGCACTGCTGCTGTGCCTAGAGCTACCGACTGATGGCGCCATGCCCACGGATGGTAATTCGGAGGAGGAGGAGGTGGAGGAGGGGTGGGAGGAGGTATAGTAGGCCTTTGAGACCTGGACCGAGGTAGGCCCCGCAATTCTCTGCGTCGGCAGTATATGACCAGCCCCAGGGTCAGACTCGGTCCCAGCCTGCACCAAGTTAAGTGTAGTAGCGTTCTTATAAGTTTGGGATATGGCGGGTGAGGGGAATGTAAACAGATGCGCAAGAAGCGCATGATGCGCATGGAGCTGGCGTTCCGCTGCCAGGCGAGCTTTCGCCAATCCAAGCCCCTGTCTCTAGGCTACTCCCCAAACAGCACTTCTAAGAACCTTTTGTATAAGATCAAGTGTAGTAGCGTTCTTATAAGTTTAGGATATGCCGGGTGAGGGGAATGTAAACAGATGCGCAAGAAGCGCTGAAATAATATCCCTAAATGGTAAAAGTTTGCCAGTATATTTTGTGGATAACACAGCAGGGTGGCGACAAAGTTAACAACTTTGATGTGGAATCCATGAAAACAACCCAAATTTCTGCCTGACACACCTCGTGTGATAAAGGGACGATGTATGGAGGCAGCTATATGGACGACTTTTGGAGGTAGCAATGGAGACAACGTGTGGAGGCTGCTATGGAGACAATTTAATTTGGATAGTGCCTGTATGTGGCAGTCCCAAACATTTTTCAAACCAGAGGAGCAGGTAGGTGGCCCTCCAGTAAAATGGGATAGATTGAGTGCCTGTATGTGGCAGTCCCAAAAATGTTTCAAACCAGAGGAGCAGGTAGGTGGCCCTCCAGTAAAATGGAATAGATTGAGTGCCTGTATGTGGCAGTCCCAAAAATTCTTCAAACCAGAGGAGCAGGTAGGTGGCCCTCCAGTAAAATGGAATAGATTGAGTGCCTGTATGTGGCAGTCCCAAAAATTGTTCAAACCAGAGGAGCAGGTAGGTGGCCCTGCAGTAAAATGGAATAGATTGAGTGCCTGTATGTGGCAGTCCCAAAAATGTTTCAAACCAGAGGAGCAGGTAGGTGGCCCTCCAGTAAAATGGGATAGATTGAGTGCCTGTATGTGGCAGTCCCAAAAATGTTTCAAACCAGAGGAGCAGGTAGGTGGCCCTCCAGTAAAATGGAATAGATTGAGTGCCTGTATGTGGCAGTCCCAAAAATGTTTCAAACCAGAGGAGCAAGTAGGTGGCCCTCCAGTAAAATGGAATAGATTGAGTGCCTGTATGTGGCAGTCCCAAAAATTGTTCAAACCAGAGGAGCAGGTAGGTGGCCCTCCAGTAAAATGGAATAGATTGAGTGCCTGTATGTGGCAGTCCCAAAAATTGTTCAAACCAGAGGAGCAGGTAGGTGGCCCTGCAGTAAAATGGAATAGATTGAGTGCCTGTATGTGGCAGTCCCAAAAATTTTTTAAAACAGAGGACCGGGTAGGTGGCCCTCCAGAAAAATGGAATAGATTGAGTGCCTGTATGTGGCACTCACAAAAATTGTTTCAAACAGAGGACCGGGTAGGTGGCCCTCCAGAAAAATTAAATGCATGAAGTACTATAGCAAGAGCCAGTGGGCCCTGTCAAAAAATAGCCATTTTCCTCTGCTTTACTGTACAAAGAGGAGGAGAAGGAGGAAAATGAGGAGGAGGAGGAGGAGTGGATCAATTATTCAGGTTGAGCTTCCTTCACCTGGTGGAGATTGGAAATTCTGAGAAATCCAGCCTTTATTCATTTTAATAAGCGTCAGCCTGTCAGCGCTGTCAGTCGACAGGCGTGTACGCTTATCGGTGATGATGCCACCAGCTGCACTGAAAACCCGCTCGGACAAGACGCTAGCGGCAGGGCAGGCAAGAACCTCCAAGGCGTACAGCGCCAGTTCGTGCCACATGTCCAGCTTTGAAACCCAGTAGTTGTAGGGAGCTGTGTGATCATTTAGGACGATGGTATGGTCAGCTACGTACTCCCTCACCATCTTTCTGTAAAGATCAGCCCTACTCTGCCGAGACTGGGGACAGGTGACAGTGTCTTGCTGGGGTGACATAAAGCTGGCAAAAGCCTTGTAAAGCGTACCCTTGCCAGTGCTGGACAAGCTGCCTGCTCGCCTACTCTCCCTCGCTACTTGTCCCGCAGAACTACGCACTCTGCCGCTAGCGCTGTCAGAAGGGAAATACTATTTCAGCTTGTGCACCAGGGCCTGCTGGTATTCATGCATTCTCACACTCCTTTCCTCTCCAGGGATGAGAGTGGGAAGATTTTGCTTGTACCGTGGGTCCAGGAGAGTGAACACCCAGTAATCGGTGCTGGAATAAATTCTTTGAACGCGAGGGTCACGGGATAGGCAGCCTAGCATGAAATCTGCCATATGCGCCAGAGTACCAACGCGTAAGAATTCACTCCCCTCACTGGCCTGACTGTCCATTTCCTCCTCCTCCAACTCCTCCAACTCCTCTTCTTCTGCCCATACACGCTGAACAGTGAAGGACTCAACAATGGTCCCCTCTTGTGTCTCGCCAACATTCTCCTCCTCTTCCTCCTCATCCTCCTCCACCTCCACCTCCTCCGATATGCGCTGAGAAACAGACCTCAGGGTGCTTTGGCTATCAACAAGGGAATATTCTTCCCCCGTCTCTTGTGACGAGCGCAAAGCTTCCGACTTCATGCTGACCAGAGAGTTTTTCAACAGGCCAAGCAGCGGGATGGTGAGGCTGATGATGGCGGCATCGCCACTGACCATCTGTGTTGACTCCTCAAAGTTACTCAGCACCTGACAGATATCAGACATCCACGTCCACTCCTCATTGTAGACTTGAGGAAGCTGACTGACCTGACTACCAGTTCTGGTGGAAGTTGACATCTGGCAGTCTACAATCGCTCTGCGCTGCTGGTAAACTCTGGATAACATGGTCAGTGTTGAATTCCACCTCGTGGGCACGTCGCACAACAGTCGGTGAGCGGGCAGTTGGAGGCGGCGCTGCGCTGCCCTGAGAGTGGCAGCATCTGGGCTGGACTTCCTGAAATGCGCACAGATGCGGCGCACCTTCGTGAGCAAATCAGACAGATTGGGGTATGTCTTGAGGAAACGCTGCACTATCAGATTTAACACATGGGCCAGGCATGGCACATGTGTCAGTCTGCCGAGTTGCAGAGCCGCCACCAGGTTACGGCCGTTGTCACACACAACCATTCCCGGCTTGAGGTTCAGCGGTGCCAGCCACAGATCAGTCTGCGCCGTGATGCCCTGTAATAGCTCTTGGGCGGTGTGCCTTTTGTCGCCTAGGCTCAGCAGTTTGAGCACCGCCTGCTGTCGCTTAGCGACGGCACTGCTGCTGTGCCTAGAGCTACCGACTGATGGCGCCGTGCCCACGGATGGTAGTTCGGAGGAGGAGGTGGAGGAGGGGTGGGAGGAGGAGGAGGCATAGTAGGCCTGAAACACCTGGACCGAGGTAGGCCCCGCAATCCTCGGCGTCGGCAGTATATGAGCAGCCCCAGGGTCAGACTCGGTCCCAGCCTCCACCAAGTTAACCCAATGTGCCGTCAGCGATATATAGTGGCCCTGCCCGGCAGCACTCGTCCACGTGTCCGTGGTCAGGTGGACCTTGTCAGAAACGGCGTTGGTCAGGGCACGGATGATGTTGTCTGACACGTGCTGGTGCAGGGCTGGGACGGCACATCGGGAAAAGTAGTGGCGGCTGGGGACCGAATACCGAGGGGCGGCCGCCGCCATGAGGTTGCGAAAGGCCTCGGTCTCTACTAGCCTATAGGGCAGCATCTCCAGGCTAAGCAATCTGGAGATGTGCACATTAAGGGCTTGGGCGTGCGGGTGGGTTGCACTATATTTGCGTTTCCGCTCCAGCGTCTGGGGTATGGAGAGCTGAACGCTGGTGGATGCTGTGGAGGATCGTGGAGGCGACGATGGGGTTTTTGTGCCAGGGTCCTGGGCAGGGGGCTGACTAGCAGCTGACACAGGGGAAGGAGCAGTGGTGTGCACGGCCGGAGGTGAACGGGCTTGTTGCCACTGAGTGGTGTGCTTAGCATTCATATGCCTGCGCATACTGGTGGTAGTTAAGCTAGTAGTGGTGGAACCCCTGCTGAGCCTGGTTTGGCAAATGTTGCACACCACAGTCCGTCGGTCATCCGGTGTTTCCTTAAAGAACCTCCACACTTCTGAAGATCTAGCCCTCGCCGCAAGAGCCCTCACCACGGGAGCTTCACTAGTTGACAGTGGCGCTGATGCACCAGCTCTGGCCCTGCCTCTCCGTCTGGCCCCACCACTGCCTCTTCCAACCTGTTCAGGTCGAGGACTCTCCTCCGTCTCAGAAGCACTGTGTTCACCCGGCCTCTCAACCCAGCTTGGGTCTGTCACCTCATCATCCTCCGATCCCTCAGTCTGCTCCCCCCTCGGACTTCCTGCCCTGACAACAACTTCCCCACTGTCTGACAACCGTGTCTCCTCATCGTCGGACACCTCTTTACACACTTCCACTACGTCAAGAAGGTCATCATCACCCACAGACTGTGACTGGTGGAAAACCTGGGCATCGGAAAATTGCTCAGCAGCAACCGGACAAGTGGTTTGTGACTGTGGGAAGGGTCCAGAAAACAGTTCCTCAGAGTATGCCGGTTCAAATGCCAAATTTTCCTGGGAGGGGGCAGACTGGGGGGGAGGAGGCTGAGGTGCAGGAGCTGGAGGAGTGGGGATTTCGGTGACATGGGTGGACTGCGTGGAAGACTGACTGGTGGTGGACAAATTGCTCGAAGCATTGTCAGCAATCCACGACATCACCTGTTCGCACTGTTCTGGCCTCAACAGTGCTCTACCACGAGTCCCAGTAACTTCAGACATGAACCTAGGGAGTGTAGCTCTGCGGCGTTCCCCTGCTCCCTCATCAGCAGGTGGTGTCTCACCCCGCCCAGGACCACGGCCTCTGACCCCTGCAGTAGTTGGACGCCCACGTCCCCGCCCTCGTCCTCTACCCCTAGCCCTCGGGTTAAACATTTTTAAAATGAGAGTTATAACTTTTTTTTTTTTTTTACTTCTTTTTGTTTTTTTTTGTGTTTTTTTGTGTTTTTTTTTTTTTTTTGAGTTTTTAAAACCAAACAATCCTATCCTATTGCTATGGCTATTTTCTAGCCAAGTATCAAAGGAAGCACACTACTATGCCAGATGAGATGACACTGAGTTATTGCCTAATAGAAATCCAACCCCTACTGAATTTTGCCACTTCGGCCTTTGCTATGGATATGTGCGCCACTAAGCGCAGAACACAGCGGTCGCAAGTCTCACTACAAATTGCTCAGAATTGGCAAGTACATGCACTGCAGAAACTACAGCCACCAGCAGATCAACCAGAAATCAAATATATAGAACGCTACTGTAGGCTTCAAGAAGCTGTTTGTATTCTCCTATGGCTATTTTCTAGCCAAGTATCAAAGGAAGCACACTACTATGCCAGATGAGATGACACCGAGTTATTGCCTAATAGAAATCCAACCCCTACTGAATTTTGCCACTTCGGCCTTTGCTATGGATATGTGCGCCACTAAGCGCAGAACACAGCGGTCGCAAGTCTCACTACAAATTGCTCAGAATTGGCAAGTACATGCACTGCAGAAACTACAGCCACCAGCAGATCAACCAGAAATCAAATATATAGAACGCTACTGTAGGCTTCAAGAAGCTGTTTGTATTCTCCTATGGCTATTTTCTAGCCAAGTATCAAAGGAAGCACACTACTATGCCAGATGAGATGACACTGAGTTATTGCCTAATAGAAATCCAACCCCTACTGAATTTTGCCACTTCGGCCTTTGCTATGGATATGTGCGCCACTAAGCGCAGAACACAGCGGTCGCAAGTCTCACTACAAATTGCTCAGAATTGGCAAGTACATGCACTGCAGAAACTACAGCCACCAGCAGATCAACCAGAAATCAAATATATAGAACGCTACTGTAGGCTTCAAGAAGCTGTTTGTATTCTCCTATGGCTATTTTCTAGCCAAGTATCAAAGGAAGCACACTACTATGCCAGATGAGATGACACCGAGTTATTGCCTAATAGAAATCCAACCCCTACTGAATTTTGCCACTTCGGCCTTTGCTATGGATATGTGCGCCACTAAGCGCAGAACACAGCGGTCGCAAGTCTCACTACAAATTGCTCAGAATTGGCAAGTACATGCACTGCAGAAACTACAGCCACCAGCAGATCAACCAGAAATCAAATATATAGAACGCTACTGTAGGCTTCAAGAAGCTGTTTGTATTCTCCTATGGCTATTTTCTAGCCAAGTATCAAAGGAAGCACACTACTATGCCAGATGAGATGACACTGAGTTATTGCCTAATAGAAATCCAACCCCTACTGAATTTTGCCACTTCGGCCTTTGCTATGGATATGTGCGCCACTAAGCGCAGAACACAGCGGTCGCAAGTCTCACTACAAATTGCTCAGAATTGGCAAGTACATGCACTGCAGAAACTACAGCCACCAGCAGATCAACCAGAAATCAAATATATAGAACGCTACTGTAGGCTTCAAGAAGCTGTTTGTATTCTCCTATGGCTATTTTCTAGCCAAGTATCAAAGGAAGCACACTACTATGCCAGATGAGATGACACCGAGTTATTGCCTAATAGAAATCCAACCCCTACTGAATTTTGCCACTTCGGCCTTTGCTATGGATATTTGCGCCACTAAGCGCAGAACACAGCGGTCGCAAGTCTCACTACAAATTGCTCAGAATTGGCAAGTACATGCACTGCAGAAACTACAGCCACCAGCAGATCAACCAGAAATCAAATATATAGAACGCTACTGTAGGCTTCAAGAAGCTGTTTGTATTCTCCTATGGCTATTTTCTAGCCAAGTATCAAAGGAAGCACACTACTATGCCAGATGAGATGACACTGAGTTATTGCCTAATAAAAATCCAACCCCTACTGAATTTTGCCACTTCGGTCTTTGCTATGGATATGTGTGCCACTAAGAGCTAAACACAACGGTAGCAAGTCCCCCTGCTAATTCCTCACAAAATGGTAAAAGATGCAAATTAAAATAAAAAAAGTAGAACGTTATTGTAGCCCTAAGAAGGGCTGTTGGGTTCTTTGAGAATCACTCCTGCCTAACAGTAAGCTAATAGAACACCCTAACGCTTTCCCTGACCAGCAGCAGCTCTCTCCCTAGCGGCATCCAGAGACAGAATGATCCGAGCAGCGCGGCCAGCGGCTAGTCTATCCCAGGGTCACCTGATCTGGCCAGCCAACCACTGCTATCGACGTGTAAGGGTACCACGTCATGCTGGGTGGAGTGCAGAGTCTCCTGGCTTGTGATTGGCTCTGTTTCTGGCCGCCAAAAAGCAAAACGGCGGGAGCTGCCATTTTCTCGAGCGGGCGAAGTATTCGTCCGAGTAACGAGCAGTTTCGAGTACCCTAATGCTCGACCGAGCATCAAGCTCGGACGAGCATGTTCGCTCATCTCTAGTGGTTACCTCTATAAGAACAGAAGTTTTGCTTGTTTGCTGTTCCAGAGCAGGAGTATATTATCACAATGCCAGAAAACAGAATTGACCTTGGAAAGCAATTTTTGCCTCACATCATTCAAGGTTTGTTTATAAAACCATTTCCAAACAATTTGAACTATCATTCGAATGTGAGATAGATTATTGACTATTGAGAAACATTCAAAACAACTGAGAATTCCCCCAAGTGTGGATGATCCAGCATCCTCCAAATCAGTCTGTTCAATGTCTAAGGAAATTACAGTATAAAAAAAACACAAAACACATATTAGATTCTACCATCCTCAATAAGTATGCCAATCTCTTTACAATGAGCCTATTGCTGTCCTTACGGTCTCATTCACATTGGCATTTTTTTAATTGAAGACATTTTGGCATATGGACACATACAGATTGTTTTTCTGTTCCTGGCTTCAGTGATTTTTCACTGATTCCTAACTGAAGCATTCTTTTAAATGGGCTTCACGCTTCAGTTTGTTTCAATGTTGAACTAAAAAAAGGACAGGCTTAAAAACTGGGGGTGAAAAAGCACACTGATAAAATGGTTCAGTAGGGCAAAAAAACTGATGAATACATTTGATGAATACCTATATACCCTTTTTTGGGTAGATGGAATAAAATTAATTAAGATCTTGTTTTAGTGTTTTGAATGTTGTGATATACATGTGTGAATGTCATTTGATTGCCATTTGTGTGATTGTCAAATGATTGTGTAATTTTGATGCGCTTTTTATGTTTCAAAAGGATTTGACAATAAAATCATTTTTTTTACCTATTGCTAAGGGCAATATCATTTTTATTGTTCGGTCATTGTACTAATACAGTTACTTATTTTTTTCAGGACGTTTTTGCAGTATTGGAAGTTCAGAACTGTTGTACCTTGTAGTGGTTAAGTTAACAGTGAACCCCTGTATATTCCTAATTATAGAGTTAAATATGTGACCATTTATCCAACAGTTTACAACTGAATAAAGTCTTCTTAACAGCAATACAATATTTCTAAAATATGTTAAATTTCCCTAAACAATTATCATCTATGCCCCTCATCAAAATATTAGTATTTCTGGGAAGGGGGCTGTAAAACAAAAAAAAACGTATACTTACCTTTTCTGGTGCTTCCATTGTAGCATGCCCCTGTTTGTTTAAAGAGTGTCAGGCTTCAGAGTAGTGGAACCACAGGACCACTACTAACGACGACACAAGCCCACACCTAGGACCGGATTCTAAGAGGAATCCAGCCTTCACCAGAGCCCGCCCCAAAGCAGGTTCCATTTAATGGAGCGTGGTACCACCAGGTTGTGCCACAAGTGTGACTGTCCGTGGAGGCAATCAAGGTGAGATACAGAGTTGGAAGGCATGTTTGTGGTCAGGGACAGGCAGGAGGTCAAGACAGGTGGCAGAGGTTCAGGGTCAGAAGCAGAGCAGTAGGTCAGGGCTGGCAGTGGAAGAGCGGGAACACGTCTGGGGTCACAATGGGAAATCAAATCACAGGCACAAGGCAAAAGTAGAAGCTTTTTCAATGACAAAGAGCATGAAGATCTGGCAGTAAATGCTGGCTTTAAACCGTTTCCTGAAAATGGCCAGCACCAATCAGGGGTGCACTGGCCCTTTAAATCTTCTGTAGCCGGCTTGTGCGTGCACAGCCATTGGATGGGATTCGGGAACAGGGACAGGTGAGTGAGTGTATCGGGGCTCTGGGGCACACCGAGGATCACGGGTGAGCCCAAGATGTGGGTAGCGGGAGCACCCGTGACACAGAGGCAGGCACACTGTGCTTTGACAACTTTTGCCCACCTGGCACACCCACCCATCCCTGCACCTGAAACAAAATTAATTTCAATGGGTATCAGGTGCACAGGCAGGGGACAGGTGGGTGTGCCAGGAAGTCTTCAGAGTGTAGCGTGTCTGTCTCTGTAAACAAAGGCATGGCACCGATGGGCACTAGTGCGGGACAATGGGACTGCCGGAAAAGTTAAGTATAAGTTTAATTTTTTTTACAGCCCCCCTTAGGTAACCTATATATTTTTGAAAGCTCTTGGACAATCTCTTTAAGCCTATTATAGGGCACCTGTGTGACTGTATTGAAGGATAGCAGACAGACTGATTCCGACTCATTCTCCTATTGCTTCAGACTTTATAATGTTACAAGTTGTTGGAATAAGATTAACATGAATTGTTTCTTTCCTGTGAATCATTCCTAGCAAATCACTTTGATAGAACAACCAAGGTCACTTACCGGACATGATGGAAAGCCTGTCATATTACTATTCAAGACTAGGGAGAGGATTGCTTATGTAGATATACTAGATGTGCTTTGGCCTCATACATCTTTCAACAAACTAGTGGAGAACATTCTCTAGGAATTCTAACTGCTACGTGTATAGAATGTAAATTTTCCTCATTGCAATTACAAATTCTGTCAAATGCTGTACAGAGATTTTACAGAGTTTTTCTGAAATACATTCTTCCATCCCCTCCCAAAACTGCAATATCAAAATTAATGGTTTCCATAACTCGCTAGTAAAAAAGAAAGATTATATGTTTATTGATAATAACAGCTGTAGGTCTTACATATTCCTTAAAAGAAAGTTCCTATACATACCTTCGGTGTCAGCACAATTGCAGATCCTCCATTAATGCCAATGATAGGCATAGATGTTTGTGCAGAGATGAAGTCAAGGATCTGAGCAACAGATTCAGTCCTTGTATCATCTTCAAACACGACCCCATGAATTCTTAGGCTGGAGAGAACATCACATATTTGTAGGATAAGGCTTCGGGGATTTGTGTCATTAAGAATTACAGGAACTGGATTCACTTCCATAGAAAAGTTGCGGAAAGCTGATTGTGAAAAACGAGCACTCTCTGGTGGGTAAGAGGTACCACTAAATATAATGGCCACATTAAGTGTTCTTGGAATTCCTTCTCGGGATTCTAGAAAAGGACTTGCGCATGCCAGGGCCATCAGAAATAGCATCCTAGCAGCAGCGGGCACAAAGGCAGTGTTCACAGCTGGTGGAAAACACATCTCGAGGGGTTTTGGCTGCCACACTAGACAGAAAGAAAGAAGAAGGAGTGTTACAAAGAATTGAATAAATTGCATATGAATGTGAGATATTTAAAAATAGCATCTTAGTTCCACAAGTAATTCAATTAATTGCAGATTTCTGATTTATTTGCTCAAATTAAATTTATTAATATTTGGACTTGTTTTTGTCTGGCTTAGTGTTCATATGATTTATATTTGGGATGCACATTCACACATACACACTTGTACTAAACTGATACATATTGTAAAATTCAATTGAACATGGCTTGAATTATCATCTTTTATACAGTACATTTAAGAAGTTGTCTTTTCTAGATAATTCCTTTTTCTGAAAAAAGTTACCATGCTAATGACATTGCCACTATAGTACTACATTTGCACAGTGAGAGACATGTAATATTGCACAACAGCAATATCTTATGGATGGGAGAGCCATGTAATAAAACAGTCATGCCTGATGTGGTCATTAAAATAAGATAAATTTAGATTTAATACAATATTTGTGTTAATTTTTATATAAAACTGTTTAAAAAGATCTGTCACCCCTCCTGACAGGTCTGTTTTTCTAAAACTTTGTAGTGTGAAATAATAATGTTGGAACAATAGTTTTTGATGACAATGACAAATACAATAGGGCCCTCATCCTTTTACCAAGGGTTTGTGTTTACAAGGTCTGATACTGTCAACATTGATTGGGCAATGTAAAAGGACACAGCCCTTAAATAATTAATTTACTATCTACTAGGAAGAAGAGCAAAGGAAATTAATAGGAGGAAGAGCGCTGCAAACTAAACTATACTCCTGAATAATATAAGAAATAACTAAGATTTCCCAGCTGATATATCTACTTGGATATCATCTAACTCTTCTCTTTATATGCATTTCTGTTATTGTATCACCCTTTCTGTATTATTAGTATTAACCCCTTAAGGACTAAGCCTATTTTGACCTTATGGACACAGCCCCATTTTTCAAATATGACATGTGTCAATTTAAATTGTAAAGGGAGTAGAAGGGGCAGGGGCTTATATTTCTACCCTGACATGTTGCTGTGAGCCTTGGCTCTCAGAAACCGCAGGACCTTTGATCCTGTTACTTTGCATTTTGTCAGGATGATAGACATCATGGTGGCTTAAGGGATGAAAACCTACAGTATATTGCATGTGCCGAGTCATAACACAACTTCTTGCTATGAAGGGTAGGAGAAGATACAACATGACTAGTGATGCCTGAATGGATGGGTTGCTTGATTATCAGTAGTCATTTAACAAAAATTGTTAAATAGTTGGATATTTTAGAAAATAATAAGCTTCCCTAATAGGTTATCTTTTCTTCATACAAGATCTGCATATCCTTACTTGTACCCCATAAACTAAGGCAAGACTATAGGCAGAAGCTGACATTTGTACTGTAAATTCTTATGGGCAAAAAATAAAGAGCTTGCAATGGACCATTTTATCGTATGCGTGAGGCTACAAGTAATGCTATAACTGATGATTATACAAACAGCACATTTAGGCCATGGTACTTTAGCATTAATTTAGCATTTAGCTGCAGTATTCTGTATCTTTCATATACCTTTTTCTACTGCTCAATGCTTAGGAATTTCAGTAACAAGACAAAAACAAGAAAAGAAGTAGTAACCCTGCTGATTCCAAAGGGACATAAATACGTGCCTATCATACAAACAGATTGATTGGACGTCTGAGACTCCTCACCCCCTGTGTAGTTTCTGCAGTAGAATTTGCCTATAGCTCTTGCAGTGGTGAATTTCTTAAGCTTAAATATTGAATCTGCCATAAGCATGACCTTCTAACATCCCTTGAGAAATACATCTTATTCCTTGACTCATCTGCTTAGTCTTCTTCCTAGACTCAAAATTCTGCTAACCGTCTTCCACTTGCATTTTTTTAAGACAGCTATTTGCATGAACATGAACTTCAAGTCATGTTTCTCTTCCATTAATGTCTTTAAGATAAGGCCAGATGGATTTGTAAAACAGACAGGAATTGCTGAATGTACAGACATTTATAATTATTGGGTAGTGATCCACAGAGCGTTACAGCACATTCTGTGGAAAGAAATGTTTTTTTTTCTCCTACTGTGAAACAAGCACATCTAATATAGCTCATGATTCTTTTGTCTTCTAGTAAATCATTACAAACAAATCACTTGCAAACTGTGCATCAGTTCTATTGAAAACAACAACAAAAATGCTTTTAGTGAACTGTTTGCAATGCTAGCAAAAACATTATGGTATGTATGAATGAATGAAAAGTCTTTGATCTTATTAACTCCACTTATTGGCTGATATTTTTTCTATCATATTCTTATACTGGATCCAGCAGTTTTTGATTAGCACAAAAATGTAGAATAACCTTTGTTCAACCAATGTTAATATGGTATTAAGAAAGTGTGCAAGAACTTTCAACGATTGTATGGTTGCATCTTAAAAGGAACCTATCACACCACATTTTTCACAAATACAGCTAGTGACAGGTTCCCGTAGAGCCCTATTAACTAACTGACACCCTTCTTTAGGCTAAAGATTGCTTCCCTCAGATCCCTATAAAATCAGTTATAAAGTTGTCTGGTATCCAGGGATATCTAGAGCAAGTCGAGGTAGGCGTGGCTACTGTAAAGGTGCACATATCTGAGCACATGAAATTATTGCATGCCTGCATGGAAGCATGGGAAGGAATATAAGTCAATGCAGGCATGCTATGATCTGTGCTCAGATATATGTATGCTCTACTGATTGCTAATGATAGAAGGCTAAAGGACCTGAGATGATGTTCTTAGCTAAAAGAAGGTTGTCAGTTCGTTAATAGGGCTCTATAGGAACCTGTCACTGACAAGTACAGTACAAACCCCTGAGAACTGACCCTCTACACCCCTCCACGAATTAATATATATAAAAAAATGTAGTGAGCATTTTAACTCCATAGGTGAACCCCAAGGAT